>NW_022060275.1:716128-1052877 GCF_007364275.1 Archocentrus centrarchus | reverse complement strand
CATCAGTGAGACGCACAATGGAGGAAACATGTGTGCAGCGTGTGCTCTGTAAGTAAAGACTCTGTGTGTTTTTAGATCAAACTAACTGTGCAGTGGACCAACATTTAGCTCTAAAATATGAGGAAGAAGCAGTGAAGATGTTGAATTAATGCCTCTGAACTTTGATGGCTTTGATTTAAGAAACACAAAAAACAAAAATATTCAAATATTTTGGACCTGATTAATAATAATCTGAATCATCCTCCTCAGCTTAAAGTAACAGTGTTATAATAATAAGTGAAGTTGTTGTAAATGAAATGTGCTGTAAGCAGTTCTATCAGTGTCTGTGGATGGAAGTCTGATCTCACAGCAGTCAGCAGCTCATTTTTCATCATTGACTTTTATTTTGAAATCAAAGCATGAAGCGAGCCTTGATGAATGTTTTCATTGGCATTAACACAAACACAATCCACCATTTCTCTTTAGTTCTGATCTCACTGCTGAGCTGCACCACAGACCAAGGTCAGTAACCTTCTTCTGTCTGTTTCTCTCCTTTAAATGCTTTTTCACCATCAATGCTTTCAGTCGGGATCTTTGCTTTCAGCAGTTGGTGTTGAGCACAATAACTCACCATTATGACTGTGGAGAACAGGCTGCTGTTGCTCACATTTGTTCTGCACTTTGAGACGTCAGGCTTCACTAATTTAAACGACTGGATCCTCATGTGTTGAAGTTCAGTCACATTTAATCTGACAGAAAAACAATCACTGAATTTCTGGAGCTTGAAAAAGGCGACTGGACTTCTTTTTGTTTCTTGAAGACGTTTCACCTCTCATCCGAAAGGCTTCTTCAGTTCTCAACCAAATGGTGGAGAGACCCAGGTATTTAACCATGCGGAAAGTGTTCCCTCTAAGGCAGAAGGGAAGCATAAGGAACACACACACATTAAGAAAGCCCTCAAAACATGCGGTTACCCCAACTGGGCCTTCATCAAATCAGCTAAGATGCACAGGAATGAAGGCCAAACACAAACTACAGAGAATAGGAAGGACAAGAGGAACAACATTGTCATCCCATATGTGTCAGGCTTGTCAGAGAAACTCAGAAGAATTTTCTCCAAGCATGACATCTCAGTATACTTCAAACCAAGTCACACCCTAAGACAAAAACTGGTTCATCCCAAGGACAAACCCGCCAAACACAAGATCAGCGATGTAGTGTATGCTGTTCAGTGCAGTGAAGAGTGCTCGGACCTCTACATTGGTGAAACCAAACAGCCTCTTCACAAACGAATGGCACAACATAGAAGAGCCACTTCGACAGGACAAGATTCAGCAGTACATCTGCATCTGAAGGAAAAAGGGCACTCTTTTGAGGATGCCAATGTCCACATTTTGGACAGGGAAAACAGATGGTTTGAAAGAGGAGTGAAAGAAGCCATCTATGTCCACTGTGAACAACCATCATTGAACAGAGGAGGTGGATTACGTCACCAACTTTCCCCCGCTTACAGTGCTGTCCTGAGCTCCCTTCCCAGACGTCTCAACCCCCATTCACACCTTTGTTCCAGTGACCTCAATAGGCCACAGGAAACAATGGAGCGGAGTCCTAAATTGGTTTCAACTGAAACCACTGATTAAATATGACCCACGCCCCCTTCACACCTGGGCACATGTGTTCAAGCACATGATCAATAGAGGGTCATAACCACCTCCAGGGGACTACGCCCACAGGGGTTTAAATACCTGGGTCTCTCCACCATTTGGTTGAGAACTGAAGAAGCCTTTCGGATGAGAGGTGAAACGTCTTCAAGAAACAAAAAGAAGTCCAGTCGCCTTTTTCAAGCTCCAGAGACTACTATGACCTGGATAACTGAGAATCTACACAGACATAATCACTGAATTTATTTTAGGTATAATTTTTTTTTAATTAATGTTGGTTTGGTGGTGGTGGGGTGCTAGTTTTGACAACAATAAAAATGATCGTCATGCTTGTTTCATTGTAACCCTCACAGCTCGTCTGACTGTGAGTCCCAGCAGCTCTCAGTTCTTTAAAGGAGACTTTGTGACTCTGAGCTGTGAGGAGGACGACAGCTCTGCTGGATGGACTCTGAGGAGAAACACAAGAAAACAAGAGAGGACAGCTGGTTCTTCCTGTAACATCAGCTACATTTATACATGGGACAGTGGAGTTTACTGGTGTGAGTCCAGAGAGGGTGCCATCAGTAACATGGTTAACCTCACAGTCTCTGGTAAGCTGAGTGTGTGGAGTTAGTGTTGATGAAGCTGTGTGTAAATGGATGAAATGCTGTAGTTTGTCTCTGTGTTGAGGTGGATCAGTGATCCTGCAGAGTCCTGTCCTCCCTGTGATGGAGGGAGATGACGTCACTCTGCTCTGTCAAACAAAGACCACTCCCTCCAACCTCCCAGCTGCTTTCTATAAAGATGGCTCCCTCATCAGGAAGCAGCCTACAGGTCACATGACCATCCAGCATGTTTCCAGGTCTGATGAAGGCCTCTACAAGTGTGACATCAGCGGTCATGGAGAGTCTCCATCCAGCTGGATCACTGTCACAGGTGACACACTCACCTGTCTGTGTTTCTGCAGGTTTCAACATTCACAATGTGACCATAACTTAATGACTGTGTTTGCTTTTTTTTAGAGAGACACACCACCACACCTCCACCTACATCCACCCCTCTTCCTCCATCACTCTCCTCTCCTGTTCTCTCTGTAATGTCGTTGCTTAAATCAGTCTGTATTGTGGTCCTGCTGGTGTTACTGGTTCAACTGGTGAGACGTGTTTGTAGGAAACCTGAAGGTGAGACTCAGACTTCTGGATTTTTCTCTTTCAAACTTTGTTTCAGACCATTTGTGTTTTGTGGTCCTCAGGTCAGATGTTGCAGTGAGATGTTCTGTGTGTTTGTTCCTGTCAGCAGTTTGAGCTGTTAATGAATGTGAGAGTTTGAAAAAGTAATCAGGGTGTTTGTACAGGAGCGCAGTCAGGAAGTGTTTAACAGGGAAACAGACGAGAGCCTGCTGCTCATAGCTGTGAGGTTTGTTGGAATCAATGACAAATGATCATTTATTATCTGAGTATTCAATCTGACTGATGGGTCTAAGGTGATCCACAGCTACAGCAGCTCAAACCAGACACATTAATCTATTTTCATAAAGTTAGAAGTGTGAAAAATGAGCCTCTGCATGTGAAACCACAGCAGCTACTTCCTCCTCTTGTTTCCACTGAACTGAAGCTACACAGTGTGACAAAGTGTGGGTCTGTTTGCTACTTTGTGGTTTTCACAAATGAGCAAATATAACTGGTGTTTTCCAAAATAAAAAATGACCACAGAGCTGAAACTGCTGTCACTTATTAAGTTTCCAAGATGTCACATGTCTCAGGGTTGCAGTGACTTAATTTTACCTTTGTTTGTTTTTCATGTGCAGAGAGTGATGCAGCTGCTGTGTCCTCAGCACTGAGCACAGAAAAGATCACTTAAGGACAAATAAGCATCAGAGCAAAGAGGCCCAGAGGTACAGCTGCTCTTTACTCAGTATAAACTGTTCCCTTTAACATGCATTAAACTGCCAAAAGCATTCACTCGTCTGCTTTCACACTCATGAACTTCAGTGTCGTCCCATTTGTCACAGCCTGACTCAGAAGCTGCAACATAAGGTGGAGGCTGACACCAGAGTTTTAACACGCTGTGTAACATGTTGCTCTTTATTCAGTAAAAAGGCTGAACTGTTCCCTTTAACACTGCTGTGCAGTCATGTTGGAACAGGAAGGGGCCATCCCCAAACTGTTCCCACAAAGTTGGAGCATCAAATTGTCCCAAATATCTTGGAATGCTGAAGCATTAAGAGTTCCTTTAACTGGAACTAAGGAGCCCAACTCCTGAAAAACACCCCCACACCATCTGATCTGGATGGGTGAGTGAACACTTTTGGCAATCTAGTCTATAAAGAAGTGCATTAGTAATAAAACCAGGAAAAACTTGAGGAAGTACAAACTGATGCTCAAACAGACCTCAAAGTTACAGCAGAGCTGGAACATCTGTTCACATCTGTTACTGCAAACTTTCAACATCATTGATCACAAATAACAATCTGAATTGATAATTTTACACAGGCTGAGTACAAAAACATAATCAGCAAATATGATTCAGATATCAAAGTAAAAGTTCTGTTTCTGTGACTTTAATAGATTATTGATCCTGATTCAGAGGGTGGAGCCATGAAGGAGCACCACAGTCTGAAATCAGGCTGCCACACAGCCAGTGATGAAGGGTTAGGGTTATTAAACGCTCACAGAAAAGCTGATATTGACATAAAGAGCAGGTAAAGGAATCAGAGGGGATTAAATGCTGCAACAGTTCACATGATAAACTGAGATTAATGTTCATATTTACAGCTGCAGAGTCACCGCTCTGCTCAGACTCTAGCACTTCCTGCTGAGGCTTTTTCACAATAAAACTCAGCAAGACCTTTAATGTGGCAGCTGTGGAGGAAGTGCTGCGTTTCACTGATGGCAGTTTGATGTTGTTCAGGGAGGTGTGTGAGTCAGCTGATGTGAGTCTTAATGAGTCGTGCAGGAAGCAGTTTCTACCTGAAAGGTGTTACAGGAAGAATGAGCTTTATATTATTGAACTCTGATTGGTTTGATGTGTTCAGTGTCGTCTCCTCATTCTGTCACTTTGCTGTATGAAACCTGTTTTTCTCATGTTGTTTGAACTGTGTGTGTTTGTGTGTTCAGACTTTAAACCAGAGCCAGACGTCATCGACTCCTCACTGAAGCTCCACCTGTCCAACCACTGGAATCCAGCTGCTGCTCTCTGACTGCTGCACACACACCTGAGGACACTGACTTGTAATGTTGATTGTGTATATTTGTGTGTTCTTCTCAGTATATTAAACTTGTACAACCACAGAGGCACAAAGTCTAATGAGATCAAGATGGTCTCATGAACATCGCCACCTACTGGCCAATTTGGACAAAGTGAGAACATAGAAATTCCACGAAGGCCTCAGCCAGATTCAAACCCAGGACCTTCTTGCTGTGAGGCACTGGTGCCAGCCACAGCACCTACTTGACCATTGTTGCCGACCACGTCCATCCCTGTAATCACCAGTGTACCCATGTTCTGATGGCTGCTTCCATAAAGACAGCTCATGATGTCAGAAACTCAGTGACCTCAAACTGGATTCTTGACCATAACAATGAGCTCACTGCACTCAAATGATCCCCACAGTCACTGATCTCAGTTCAGTAGAGCACCTTTGAGATGTGATGGAACGTAAGAGTCACATCATGAAGAGCAGCTGTGTGATGCTGTCATGTTAACATGGACCAAAACCTCTGAGGAATGTTTCCAGCTCCTGGTTGAATCTGTGCCATGAAGAGTTCAGGCAGGTCTGAAGGCAACAAGGTGTTGAACCCAGAACCAGCGAGGTGTACCTAATGAAGTGGCCACTGATTGCATGCACTGTGTAAATGAACAAAAGCATCAAACACTGCATGATAACAACCAGCAGGTGGCAGCAGAGGCGCTTCAGTTTGCCCAATACCTGACAGTTTTCATGTGACCTCTGACCTTTAATGTCACAGGAGAAAAACTGTAAATAACTGTTAAAGACAAGAACTCTTTTCAGGGCGATTAGAAGGGAGCATAAGCTAAATTAGCTCCTATTACTAAATTGAGTTTAACCCTGTATGTGCTGCAGGTCTCAGGCATGTGACCACACAAACAGTTATCTGATAGAAAGGATGAAATAAGCAGATAGAACAACTTCTGGCTGCTGCTGCATCTCATCTCTCTTGTAGCAGAATAGCAGGACAGTAAAACAGCCTCCTGATGCCCAGCTGCCCCCTACTGACGGTTTGGAGTACTGTCCCAAATAAAAGTCCATGAAAACTGAATTAAACCCTCTTAAGGCTTTTTAATATATTAGCAAGAGCTGCAATAATTATCCTGAAACTACTGACCCTTATGGTATCTAATGACATAAAAGAAAAAAAAATATGGCCACATCATTACTGTGCCACATGGAACAGATGGTCTGGAAACAAATGGATTCTGGATACTGAAAAGGATGTTTTTAGATGAAATCTGATTCTTAGAGAACAAAAGCTTTAAAGAAACAAACTGGGCTGAAATCATCAACCTGGCCTAATGATACTCAGGTGATCAGCCACCATCTACAACCCTGATGACTGCACACTAGCACACAGAGCAGGGCCATAAAGACTGTGATGAGCGAGTCTGCTGTGGAAGAACCTGAGTGGCCTGCACAGAGTCTTGACCTGTGTGGATTCTTTTGATGAAATGCTCAAAAGGAGGATAATATGAAATAATTTAGAAAGACTGCAGTAAAGACTGGACTGATTTGTTCATCAATGTATCCTGGAGTGAGAGCTGCTGACCACTATTAACTTTGTCTTTAGATGTAAAGAAAACGACTTTAGTCTCATTCACAGCCATTATTAGTGATCATCCTACATCCATAGATTTCATATGATCTGTTTGTGTAACAAGCTTCATGCAGTTATGCACCAACAGTCACTGCAGGACAGAAGCTCAAACTCCATCTGTTCAGTAAAAGCATAATATCAGCATCCATAACAATAAAAAGCTCAAACATTGCCTAAAACACGAGCGCGTGCTTTCATCTAGTGACATTAAAGTGTTACAACAACTGAGTGCAGACACCTGAACGGGTCACCTGCAGCTGTCAGTTCAGTCAGACTCTGAGGACACAAAACTGATTTAAACGATGAAGGAATCTCAAAACTTTCTACATTTTACACTCAGTTTAACAGCAGAAAGTCTCAGAAAAGCTGCTGCATATTTAACTATGAACGTTACTGTGAGCACAAGAGAAATATTTTGGTATCATTTTGATATCAAAAGCTGTACTTTTACTTTAGCTGTGCGTCCTGTATTAAACAAATATTATATTTGTTACAAATGTCTGAATGATGGAGGATCAAATCAAACACAGTTTATGTGCAGCTGCAGCAACAATCAGTATGGACCAAAATCTGTGAGGAAGGTTTGAGCACTTTGTTGAATTTGTGCCGTGAAGCTTTGAGACAGTTCTGAAGGCAAACTGAGACCCAACCAGTATCAGCGAGGTGTATCTAATAAAGTGGCCAGTGAGGGTGTGCACTGTGTATAAAGGCACCAGTCACAGAATGATGAGAGCCAGTAGGTGGCAGCAGAGGTGCTTCAGTTTGCCCAGCATATGATGTTTACATCTGACCTCTGACCTTTACTGTCACAGGAGGAAACACAAACCTGAAAATATGAGATTCAAAGTGGAAACAAGCTCCATCATCACTGCTGAGAATTTAAAAGTGACTAAATAAAAATCCAGCTGCAGTCGAGCTTTAGTAAAACTGTTTATGCTGCAGTTGAATCATTTCACTGACATCACTTTAAAAAGATGCTTTGGAGGAAGGACGCCCGTCCTCCTCATGACTCTTCCTCCTCTGCTCTCAGCTGTGCTGGGAGGAAGTAAGACACGAGGAGAAGAGTGGAAAACAGAAAACCCACCAGGAAGCTGTTTGTAGTATTATAATATATAATGTTCATCTTATGGTCACTTCATGTTAATAAATTCAGTCCTCCTTCTCAGATCATCATCATCATCATCATCATCACCATCCTGTCACTTTCAGAATCGAAGGAGTTCTGAAAACATCTGTGAGAAATTATTCTTCACTGAACTTTGTTGTTGCTGTAAAAGAAGCTTTTTGTTCTGAGTAGAAACAGCTTCCTGGTTCAGGCTGCAGTGAGGGAGGTGCTGGGCTCTCAGTCCACCTGTAGGTGCTCTGTGGTGTTAGGCTGTGTGTGGGAGGTGTTGCAGAGCCTGAACCAGCTTCAAACCACAAACATTTGATTTTCTCTGCTATCTGACACGGACGGGACCTGAGTGGCAGTTTAGAGCCACACGGTGCTGTTTTTCATGCTTATTTTCATCTGTCCTCTCTCCTCCTTTACCTTTGACCCTCCTTCCTCGTCTTAACTGCAGCCAGTTTGGGCTCTCAGTCCACATGTATGTGCTCTGTGGTGTTAGGCTGTGTGTGGGAGGTGTTGCAGAGACTGAAACTGTTTAAAACCACAAACACTTCACTCTGAATGTAGTTTTCTGTGCTGTCTGACAGAGACGGCCCTGAGCAGCCACATAGAGCCAAAAAAATTAATACATTTGTCATTCTTACATGAGAGGGTTATTTCCAGCTTTTATGAATATCTCATTTTGTGTCCTAGAAGTCAACAAATATCTGCACAGTCACAGAAAACTTCCAGCAAATTTTCTCTTCATCCTTCTGAGTCACAAAAAATCCTTGTTTGTAATTAAAGATGCAGGAGGGTCAGAAAAGCCCTAAATATAACTCATATCTAGGTCAAATATTCTTTATTACGTAAAGTGATGGAAACTTTCTCCCTCAAATTCAAATTGATCTGTGGTTTGACTTCACACACAAACACACACACACACACACACACACACTCCTGAGGAACAATGACATAAACGAGGATATTTAAATGTAACCACAATCCAGCAGGCTCTGCTGATGTTATATGATGTCTCTTCTCTGGGGTTTAAGATCTGTTTTTGCACATTTATTCTGAAAAGATGGCGGCTTTGAGAGAGGAATTAGGTGCTTCCTGTTTTGTTCTCAGTTACAGGAAATGAAACGCCAGGTTTAAACTGACAAAATGACGCTGAAACACCATCACCTTATCTAACTCTGAACACACAGCACTCAGACCGTTAAATGTTCTTCAGCATTTTAAAGCTTTTAATCATATTTTATAATAGAAAAATATTCTGAAAATAACAATTACAGTAACAGGGCGGTTTGCTGTAGCTCTGAGAGGCTCTGCTCCTGCAGTGAGGCTGCACACTAGGACAAAGTGCAAACTAAACCACAAAGGCAGATTCACAGTTGATGTTCACACTGCAGCAGCTGGAGGTCAGAGGTTATCGAGTGATGAGCTCACATCACTCTGAAGCTGCTGAAGCCAGAAAGCTGCGGTCTGAGTTTGTGCTTCTGTTTTTGTGCTCTCTGTTAAAAAAAAAAAAAAAAAAAAAAACACTTCCTCTTTCAACCTGAGAAATGATGGAGGAAGTGGAGGTGTGTGCTCACTGTAAACTGCAGCGCTCCTCCATTTTGTTTCTAGTTACAGTCAGAGACTCATTAGGAGCTGTGAGGGTTTAAATTCAGCTTCTTTGTTACACTCTGCTTAAAGTAACTATGCAGTACCATCATACAGGCACTTGTTCGTCAGCTTACAATATTTATGTCAGTGATGATGATGATGGATGTTGTCTTCAACATTATTGATGAATGTGTTCACAGACAGCACGGTGGAGCAGTGGTTAGCTCTGCTGCCTCACAGTTAGTATACCATCTGGAAGACCTGGGTTTGATTCCCCCTTGGCCCAGGCCCCTCCCCCTCTCTCACTGTGTGGAGTTTGCATGTTCTCCCCGTGTCTGCGTGGGTTTTCTCCCGGTACTCCTTACTGGGCTTAGGTTAATTGGAAACTCTAAATTGCCCATAGGCGTGAATGTGAGTGTGAAACAGGGTTATTATAGTTAACGAAAACGAACGAAATAACGAAAACTGAAATTGAAAAAACATTGTCGTTAACTGAAATAAATAAAAACTATAATTAAAAGGAAAAAACGATAACTAATTAAAACTGAATTGTGAGTTTACAAAACTAACTAAAACTAACTGAAATGATCGATAAACTGACTTTCATTTACTTGTTTTTTTTTTTTTTTTAAGCCTTGTGGATTGATATGAAATCATTGTTTCCGCTCTCCGAGTTTAAGCTGGGAGCGCCACAGGACAACTGTGTGAGTGCGCATGTGCGTGCGCATGTGCTGGTCCGCAAAGTAATGGCTGCGGTCTGCAGAGAAAGCGGCAGAGTCCCGTATGGAGGTTCTTTGAGTACAAACACCTGCACACGACCATAAGGTAATTAACACTCACAATCCAGCTACACAAGCATAAATGCGGACATGAGGTCGACAACTTCCGTAGGTTGTGTACAGAGGCCGCAAAGACCCTGCAGGTTTAATTAGCAGCATCTAACAAGCTAGCTCCAAAACAGAAGCAGCTTCAGGTGGTGAGAACATCAGGATGCAGCTGGATTTGAGCTTTGACTCCTTCAAAGAGTTTGTTTTTGTCAAACACCACATGTAGCTGTTATTAATCTGCTGCACTGATGCTGAAGTTTATTGTGGAGTTTATTGTAGAATTTATTGAGTTTGGGAGTTCATGTTTTTCTTTGTTTCTCCCTGATTATGCTCATGTGTGTCCTTAATATTACACACATTTAGCATGTCTTGTGAAAAGTTGGTTGTTGAATATATTTATTTAAATGGTATCTTTTTGTCATTACACAATAGTCACTTTTGCGCCTTGAATCTTGCACCTGATTAGTTATGAAAATACTAAAACTAATACTGAAACTAACTGAAACTAACTAAAACTAAGCATGAAACCAAAAATAAAAACTAATAAAAACGAGAAAAACCACTCTGAAAACTAATTAAAACTAACTGAATTAGAGAAAAAAAAGTAAAAACTAACTAAAACTAAACTATAATGTAAAATCCAAAACTATTATAACCCTGGTGTGAAAGGTCTCTGTGTTGGCCCTGCAACAGGCTGGCGACCAGGGTGTACCTTGCCTCTTGCCCTATGTCAGCTGGGAAAGGCTCCAGCCCCCCCATGACCCTGAACAGAATGAGCGGAAGAAGATGGATGGATGTTCACAGACTACAAAACTGTCACGGTGTCAGATTATCTTGTGTGACATCGAGTTTCATTCCCAAAGCGTAACACTGCATCATGTGGCTCAGTTCATACTCAGATTGATCCAACAGTTGATCTTTGGCTCCATTAGATTATAAAATTCAAATACATTCATAACTCAGGGACTTGATTCTTCTTTCCTCTCTGGATGGAGGCCTGCTGATGGTGAGGAGGACGAAGTGGTTATTCTTCAGGTAGAATAGGCTGGTTGTTAATTCTAATGTTAAAGTTCTTCAGCTTTCCCAAAAAAAAATGTCCTTCAAAGATGCTCAAGACCACTGCTGTTCCACTCTCTCACTGACAGCAGTGAGAGAGTGGAACAGCAGCAGGATCGCAGCTCAGCTGGAGGCTGATATGAACCATGACTCTGTTGTTGTTTATGTTTTCTGTAGATCAAAATACAACAGCAGCAGCAGCAGCAACAAGAAGCAGAGCAGGAACTGAGAGACCAGTGATCAGTCCACCAGATCCTCCTGGACCTGCAGGTAGAAACAGGTGTGAGGTGTCAGCTGTCAGGTAGGTGATGAGTGAAGAACAGAACAGAATCCATTTCCTCTTCAAACTGCTGTCAGACATTATCTACTGCACTCTGATCACATCACTCAGACCAGCTGCTTTCTACAAAGTCTCATCAACAACATCTTTAGAAACAAACATCAACAACCAGGAAGCAGCTTCACCTCTGATCACAGACACACTGAACTCTGCTCACTCACCTGGAGGAGCAACAACTCTCAGGTTGATGATGCTGATGGGCTCAGTATCATAAACAGCTCTCTTCCTGCGGTTTGTTCTTCTCTGTTTCAGGCGGCACTCGTATGTTCCAGTGTCATTAATCGTCACATTCTTCAGGATCAAAGACGCATCTCCATCCTTCATCTGTTTGTCCTGCAGATCCACCTGGTCCTTAAAGGATGGATGCTGGTTGGCTGAATCAAAGTGTCCATCTCTGTACAAAAGGACATATTCATCTCCCAGGTCAGCTCTGCTCCAGTCTACACCTAAGATGATGTTGTTCTTTGGAGCTCGACACGTCAGAGTGACGTTCTGTCCAGACTCAGCTGTGATGATTTTCTGCTCTGAAAGAGGAAACAACAAAGAGAGGTTAAAGGTCAAAGTGCAACTGTTCACTTACAGGCCACCAGTCAGTGAAACACACAATGGATGGTATTTTGGCACCTGTTGCTGACATATAAGCAAACATAAATATATCTACATTAATATTTGTAATAGATATGCTGCTGTGAAATAATAACAATAAAAACTATATGCAATATAAAACTAAAAAAACTGTATTGTTTGTTATAACTTTGACAAAAATTCAAAATAAAAAAATTCAAAGTCAAATAAAGAAATCGAGTACACCGTTGTCTTTGTTGTATGTAGAGGTCATATCCATGATGTCTGTTTGTGTGAAATATTACATTTTTCCATAAAGAAAAAAGCTGGTGGGTAAGTCATTTTCTAACCTCTTTAAATCACTAGTGGAGGCAGAGCCTTCAGCTTTCAGGCCCCTCTTCTGTGGAACCAGCTCCCAGCTTGGATTCAGGAGACAGACACCCTCTCTATTTTTAAGATTAGGCTTAAAACTTTCCTTTATGATCAAGCTTATAGTTAGGGCTGGATCAGGTGACCCTGAACCACCCCTTAGTTATGCTGCTATAGGCCTAGTCTGCTGGGGGGTTCCCATAATGCACTGTTTCTCATTCACCTTATTTACTTTGTTTATACTCCACTCTGCATTTAATCATTAATTGATATTAATCTCTGGCTCTCTTCCACAGCATGTCTTTTCTCTCCTCTCAGTCCCAACTGGTCACAGCAGATGACCCCCCCCTCCCTGAGCCTGGTTCTGCTGGAGGTTTCTTCCTGTTAAAAGGGAGTTTTTCCTTCCCACTGTCACCAAGTGCTGCTCATAGGGGGTCGTTTTGACTGTTGGGTTTTCTCTGTATTATTGTAGGATCTTTACCCACAATACAAAGCGCCTTGAGGCGACTGTTTGTTGTGATTTGGCGCTATATAAATAAAATTTTATTAAATTTCCATTGCTATCACATCACAGATAATAATAATTAGTGATAATATTAGTATATCAGTTTACCAGGTAGTTTGGTGAGCAAGCATGCAGTCATTGTAGAAAACATTCAGAAGCAGAGTTATGAGGAAGACTCCAGAGTTTAAAAGAAGGAAAATGTGTCCATTGAAGATTTAACTCCAGCTCACAGAAACACTAACCAGGTTTAAACCTCAGGGGTCGACGGATGCCCCAGTGTGCTCAAATGACATCACCGATTTGAGATGACATAGCATCTGGACGCTGCCACACATTTCAACGTGAGTCAAAAGTACCAGTTATTTATATATATATGCACAATATGTAGATATAAAATGTAAACCTACAGATTTTATACCTCCATGTTGGGATCTAGTTATTGTAGGCATTTATCATCACAGTAAACAACTTACCAACATTAGTAAATGTAAACACACATATGTAAATTATTAGACAGAGTTACATATGTGTTTTTGTGTCTATCACTTTCCCAAAATATATTGACAAATGCGTGAATGAGACATTAACTAAAAGAACTTTGTAGAAAGGGGCTTTAGGAAGTTCAGTCCATCTGCCAAATCCAATATGGCGGCCGTGCTGCTGTATCGTGAGCTCACACGCTCAATGTGGCGCCTATATTAATGAAAATAGCTGCATATAACTTTGTTGTGTGCTATATTTGTGCATACGTTTTTAAATTTTACAACTTATATTTGTATATTAACTTTGTTAAACATCTTTGTCACTTTCACAGTTAAACATATCTAACTTTCTCTCCTCAGATCTAATGTTGTTTTGTGACTTTCGGTCCAATGTGTTAAGGAAGTGCATCAGAGTGAAACATGAACTGTACAATCAAACACGCGAGGTTTTGCTGACCACCCTAAAAAAGGTGAACTCCAAAGATAAAATCAAAAGTAGTCAAAAACAGCCAGTTATACCACAGAGGAGGGGCTCCACTTAAACACAAGATTTTAATAAATGCATGAACTCACCCGCAGAAGCATGGTGCTGTGAACAAGTGATGACGGCCACACATATCCAGAAGCATAAACGAGAAGTTACAACAAACATTTCTGTTTCTTTGAGCTCAATTTATCTACGTCGTTGTTAAATTTCAGTAAACAAATAAATGGATAGACATAAAAAATAAACACTTTATATCAAAGTTTTCAATAAATCCAAAGAATGTGTCACTACTGAGAGAACAGAGTGACATATAACACTCTGTCTTGTGAACATCCGGCAGGAGGTGGAGCCTGCAGCCCACGGACAGTTCAAATAAAAAGAATGGCATAAACTAAATGTCTATTATGGTCTAGATGTGTCAAAATATTTGCTGGTCAGGCATTAAAAAAATATAATCCACAACAAAACAATTCAGCAGCTCTGTTAATGTTACACGATGTCTCTGATCTGAGTTTAAGGTCTGTTTTTGCACACTCAACCATCAGCTTTATTCTGATCACATGAGGACTGAAAGAGGAACAAAGTACTTCCTGTTCTGTGAACTGAGCTCAGTTGGCTCTTTCTCTCTCTCTCGTCAGCTGGAATGATGTGGGGCGCTGGCTCCAGTCCAGGATTAGTTACCACATTTGAGTACTTATTGAGTACTTATATTGTTAGTGCCTAATTTGTTCTTTTCTGATGTTCATACATAAAATTGTGAAGTGCAGTCTACACAGCTGATCAGAGCATGGAGGTGTGTGATGCAACATTGTGACTGTGATTACACCTACTTAGCTCATTAGTTACACTTTCATATTCTATTCTGAATAACGCCTTATGCTTATATCTCTGTCCCAGCTTTTGCTGAGTGCAAGTTCAGATATTTTTGTAATCATCATACTGCCCTCATACTGTAATACAGTGGTTCTCAAATAGTGGGGCGCGCCCCCTTTGGGGGGCGCGGTGCAATACCTGGGGGGGCGCGTGTGACCCTGGGGAACAGGCTTTTTTTGGGGGGGCCGTACTAGTATAAAGTGTAATTGCGCATCCACTACAGTAGGCGGCAGTGGCGCTGTCATTGTTACTTCTGTCACGTTTGCGACAGTGCAACATTTTACGACTTACAAGACAACAGGTTTGCCTTGGTTAGCAGTGTTGAGTCAACAGAAAGCTCCGACTGCGTTCTGCCTATAGCCTCCGTTATTCAACATAACAACCCCCAACATGAAAAAGTTTTTAACAGGGATGAAAAGAAAAGCGGAGAGAGACAAAGATAATGAGACAAAAGAAAGTCACCCGAAAGCTAAGACGAGGAAATACGACGAAGCGTATTTAGCGCTTGGCTTCACTGTCACTACAGTTGGAGAAGAGGAAAGACCGGTGTGTTTGCTGTGTCTAGTTGGTCAAACATGTTTACAGTTTAAACAAGGATTTATTTATTTTTAATTTCAGGCAATGATGCACTTAAAATCTTTTCTGTTGCAGACTTAAAACACGATTTAATAAAGTTATTCTTTGTAAGTTTGACCATATGTCTTTCTTTTTTTCTTTAATGTTAATAAGGATAAAATGTTATGCAGAGATGGATAGTCACAGTGGGGAGTGGGGGGCGCGAATAGTTTTCTTCTTCCTAGGGGGGGCGTAACAGAAAATAATTGAGAAGCACTGCTGTAATATAACTCTTATTTATGACTTTGAAGTTATCTTCTTTTACTTTAGGAGGAAGGAGAAGTGAGGTATACTTTCTCATTATCGCCTCAATCTCAGATTTATTCAGATTGAATCCTTTTAATGGGTTAAACTAAATTTTGTTTAACAGCATATTTCTGATAACTGCTATCATGAAAGTAAATTCCTGCCACGCAGAGCTGTCTGAGTCCAGGAGAAATCTCAGGGTGCACAATGTCTATGTGCAATGTTAAAATATTGTTAGTATTTTTATAGCAGTGCATCTTAAATTGAACTCAAATCTCATGCCGTAATAGATCACCTTTCTCATCCATAAGTTGAGCTATCACCCTTTGGATCCCCATTCATTCATGTATCCAAATGAACCAAGTGAGTTGTGTGGAGTAAAATTCTGTTTAGACTGATTTCCAATAGAGAAGCACCTGCTGATGGAAAGCTGAGAGTTAAAGTGGTAGTGAGCTGCAATCAAAGTCATAATTCAACAAAAGGTCTGTTCCACCACAAATCGTCACACAAAGAAGGAACAGAGAAACAAAAGACTAAACACAGAGACAGGACTGGGACTGAACATGGGAACTACGGAAAGGCAGTGCAAGCTGAGACAAAGTAAACAATAAACACAGTAATACAACACACCTACTCAACCTGAAGCACAAAGGAAAATTCAAAACCTATAATAACTTAGGAATCTATACCAAAAACAGTCTATGAAGCATCCATCCAATAATCAATTTTCTTCTGCTTATCTGGGGCTGGACCCAAGGCAGCAGTATAAGCAGAGAAACCCAGACCTCCCTTTCCAGCTCGTTCCAGATGACCCCAAGGTTGTTCCCAGACCAGCTGATATAATCTCTCCAGTGCACCCTGGGTCTGCCCTGGGGTCTCCCTCCGGTAGGACATGCCCAGAACACCTCACCCAAGAGGCGCTCAGAAGCATCCGAGTCAGATGTCCGAATCAACTGAACTGATTCCTTTCGAGCCAGTTGAGTTGGAGCAGCAGCTCTACTCTGAGCCCCTATCTCTGAGGGTGGGGAACCAACTAGGAGCAACCAGGAGCCTCCTCCATGAATCACCACCTTATCGTGGTGGAGGGGTTTGTGTCCCAGTGATCCTAGGAGCTATGTTGTCTGGGGGCTTGTCCCCCTGGTAGGGTCTCCCATTGCAAATTGGTCCCGGCTGAGGGGCCAGACAAAGAGTGATTCCAACAACCCCTAAGGATGAGTCACCAAGGGAACTGTTTATCCTACCTGGGACAGGGTTACCAGGGCCCTACCCTGGAGCCAAGCCTGGGGAGGGAGCTCGAGGAAGTTTGGTGGCCGGGCATTAGCCTGTGGTGCCCAACCAGGCAGCAGCCTGAACAGGAGACATGGAGCCCGCCCACCTATAGGCCCACCACCCGCAGGAAGGGACGGAGGGGTTGGGTGCAATGTGTGTCGGGTGGTGGCCAAGGGCGGATTCCCTGGTGGACTGATCCGCGGTTATCAATGGAATGTCACATTTCTGTATTTGACATCACCTCTACTTTCCCAGGCTGCCAAACTCAATGCTGACCTCATCTCTGCCAAGCCAATCATCTTTCTTCCAGCCTTTCTCGAGCCAATCAGCCTCCGCTCAGTGTGCTTTAAATACCAGTACTTACCTCTCATTCTCCCTTCCAGATTAATTCATGCAACCCCCTCCTCCCCTTCACCACCCAAGAGCTTCTTCCAAGCCTCCATCTCGATCTCCACCACCAGCAGTGTCTAGACTCTGGGGGGGTCCTGCCTCTCTACTGGTTTTCCCTTCAGCTTCACTGGGACGGTCATCAGAGTCTAATTGCCAAAGACCAATTTGTATTGTCAGTAAATCTTTTTCATTCTTTCTCCTTATTGAAATATTTGGAATTAATCTTCCTTTCAAAAATCCTGACTGTGTTTCACAGATTATGTTTGAGATGCTTTTCTTCAGTCTCACAGCTATAGCCCCTGACAGGATCTCATGATCAGTTTTTAGTAATGTGATTGGTTTTGCATTGTTTAAAACTATTTCATCTTTACCACATTTAGGAATCAGTGTAATTAACCATTACTTCATATGTGGCATTAGTTCATTCTTCTCTTTAAATTCATTTTAAGCGTCTAATAATGTTTTTAAAGCTTTCCAGAAGTGACAGAAATTAGCAGCTGGTCCAAAACACTGCAGCATGGTTATTAACTGGCACTCGTAAGCGAGACCATATATCCCACATATCAGCATCCCTACACTAGCTGCCAGTTTTCGTATTGTCTTCAATGTTTTATTACTTGTTTTAAGGCATTGCATGGGTTAGCCCCTTCTTACTGCTTTGATCTTTTAAGTTTGCACATTCCCACTAAATCACTGAGGTCTGCTGAGGTTCAGGTTTGAAGCACAAGGAGATCGGGCCTTTGCAGCTGTTGCTCCGAAACTGTGAAACAAACTGCAGCTTCACATCTGGACCACTTTTAAAACTGGTTTGAAAACTCATTTTGGTGGTTTAGTTTGAGTTTAGCTGGTTTACTCACCTTTGAGGCACTCATTTCAACAATTTCAAGTGCAAATTTCAATGAATACACTTTAAATTCTCTGACAAGCTTAACAAGCTCCTAATTCCTGTGTCTGATTAAGTCAACATCTTGAGCCGGCCCCCTGCATTACACACTTTCTTTCTAAGCCTACATGCTTTCTATTTTTCCCAAGGACTGGAGCAGCCAGGACTCAAACTACCAAACTTCCAATTTGTACGTGATCTCCTCTACCTCCTGAGCTACAGCCACCCCATGTTTCTCTTCAATCCAAGGTTCCAGCACCCTGCCATGGGTGAAGATCACACAATAATTACATATAAAACTCAACAAGGTTTCCTCTGTAATTGAGGGAGACAGGGCAAAAGACTTGCTGTGGAAGAGAGACACAGAGATTAATGACTACTGATTAAATGCAATGTGGTATATAAACAGAGAGAAAAGAGGTGAGTGAAAAAGAAACAGTGCATCATGGGAACCCTCAGCAACATAGGCCTGTTGCAGCATAACTAAGGGAGGGTTCAGGGTCACCTGATCGAGTCCTAACTATAAACTTGATCAATAAGGAAAGTTTTAAGCCTAATCTCCCTTGGTGCACTTGGTGCCTAATTTTTTGTAATCAATATTTTGTAATAATTTATATTTTTATATCGTCATAAGTTAGTTTTAAACCACTGTCTTACAACAAGTAGAGGGGAAAAAGAATGACCTCCCCCCACCCACAGACACAGGAAGAGGGTGGGCTGTCTTTACTGTCTCAAGGAAATTATGAAAAAGTCCCATCACTGAAGAGTGAGCACAATGAAGGAACCATCTCTGCAATTTCTGCTCCGTAAGTACAAATTTTCTCTTTAAACGTAGCCTCTCATCCAGGGTCCACACTGTGTGGCCTTCCGCAGTCCTCTGCCTCTTCATCGCTCCTGCTCTGGTATCAAACCTGTTCAGATCAGCTGCTCTGCTCTGGATTTGACTGTCCGCACTACAGACTGTGCTCAGTCCAGCTGCGCCGCTGCAGCTCGCCAGCTGTTCTGCAGAGCAGCAACCTGCCATGTCTCCACGGACACGATCGCGCGATCCACGATCCGTTCAGCCCTGCATTAATTAGTCATCCTTTATCCACAGCTGTAGTCCTCTGTGTATTTATTTATCAAACACGTCTAGCTAACTTTGGTTCATGTTATAGCAGCCTTCAAATTAAAATGGGTGTAAACAATAAGGTTTTTGTTTGTTTGTTTTTTGCATCTTGGTATGCCGCAATACTTGTTTTACTTAAAGTGTATAAGTGTGGCCACGCAACGCGAGGGGCACCGAGCCGGCGGAGCGGGCGCACAGACGCCCACCTGACCGACACTGACTTTAAAAAGAAGCAAATAACGCTGCACATCAGTGAGCGGCCCAACACAGAGACGAGATATTCGCTAAGCGGAATTAAAAGAAAAAAGAAAAGAAACCCCCGATGGTTTTGCACATCAAATGCACGTCAAACTACACTTCAACCAAAAGGAGCAATACACACGCGAAACGTGTTAAACCACCGCTAAAACCCGCAGCGGGAAAAGCGCTCCAGCAAGCTTACACTGTCAAACACAAACAGCAAAGTTAAGCTCAATAAATTAATCACGCTACCCAAAGTCTGCACAGACCAGCAGTAGGTAAATAAAAACATAAGAATAACACCACAGGAAGGTCTCCAGCATTAAGCTGACAGGTTAAAGCATTTAAAAACAAATACTCATGAATAATCAGAAACATAATGGCTTTAGCTTAACCAGCAAAAACTGACAACTGACAATGTAAGCTCAAAGGCAGGGTCTATAATTTGCCATAACTGACTGGGTCCTACAGGTAACCTGGCTACAAATGGTTGTGGTAAATGATGGATGTTAGAATGACAGCCAGCTGTTACACGTGTAGTTCTCCTAACACTAAAACTTGGGGTTGGTGAAGCGAGGATATTAGAATCTTCCTCCTGACTGCTGGGTTGAAGGCTTACACTATCAATTTTATTTATATAGCACCAAATCACAACAACAGTCACCTCCAGGCACTTTGTATTGTTGTCATGTGTGCTGTGCTGTGCATATATGCAGTGCTGGCCGATAGGAAGAAATAAAATCCTGGGATTTTTCCCTCCTGGATCCCTGCTCTTTGTTGCAGGTAGTTTTTCAGGGTCAAACATGCTTGTCCCTGAAGTTTTTCCACTTCTTAGCACGTTCTCTCACATTTGCTACAACAGTTTCTCTCTCCAAGACTTTGCTGACATTTGTGAGCCATTAAATTGATGCTTGATATTGATTATTTGTTCTTGTAGTGAGGTGACTGTTATTCTGTCACTGATAAACTTCAAAACTGAAGTGAAAAAAGTAGCCAGAAATGCGCAGGAGGGATCCATGGTACCGAACAGGCCAATCACGGTAGTCGGAGGCTGTGCAGACCAAACGTGTAGTTACATTTTGAGAGAGGTGCATGTCAGGTGATGGCATGGGGTTTCAGAGGGGTTTGGAGTTATGACGTAGTTACAGCACAGATTTCCTGCTGAAGTATTAATCCCCAGTAACGGTATTTGGATTTTTTTTTTTTTTTTTTGGATTTTGGGTCACTTTTGAAAAAGACATCAAATTTCAGGCTAAAAGAAAAACATTTAGGGTGTTTGTACCACTGTCGAATTTTAAAATAGGTCTGTTTTATTTTTATTAGCCCCTGATATAAAAAAAAATGTAGACTTCAAAGAGGATGCAGTTTTTGTCTGTCAAAGAACTGACTATAAATGTAATTTCTTGTAGTTCTGACATCACTGCTGTGCTGCTCAACAAACCAAGCTCGTCTGACTGTGAGTCCCAGCAGATCTCAGTTCTTTAAAGATGAGTTTGTGTCTCTGAGCTGTGAGGAGGACGACAGCTCTGCTGGATGGACTCTGAGGAGAAACACAAGAAAACAACAGAGGACTCAGTGTGGAGATGGATGGGGAAAACAAACTGGTTCTTCCTGTAACATCACTGGCATCCTCAAATGGGACAGTGGAGTTTACTGGTGTGAGTCCAGAGAGGGTGCCATCAGTAACATGGTTAACCTCACAGTCTCTGGTAAGCTGAGTGTGTGGAGTTAGTGTTGATGAAGCTGTGTGTAAATGGATGAAATGCTGTAGTTTGTCTCTGTGTTGAGGTGGATCAGTGATCCTGCAGAGTCCTGTCCTCCCTGTGATGGAGGGAGATGACGTCACTCTGCTCTGTCAAACAAAGACCACTCCCTCCAACCTCCCAGCTGCTTTCTATAAAGATGGCTCCCTCATCAGGAAGCAGCCTACAGGTCACATGACCATCCAGCATGTTAACAGGTCTGATGAAGGCCTCTACAAGTGTGACATCAGCGGTCATGGAGAGTCTCCATCCAGCTGGATCACTGTCACAGGTGACACACTCACCTGTCTGTGTTTCTGCAGGTTTCAACATTCACAATGTGACCAGAACTTAATGACTGTGTTTGCTTTATTTTAGAGAGACACACCACCACACCTCCACCTCCCTCTGCTTCAACCTCCATCATCTCTTCTTCATTAGCTCCTTTTTATGTCCTTCCTCTGTTGATCGCTGTTGGTGTTGTGGTTCTCCTGGTGTTACTGGCGTTGTTGGTTCTGCTGAGACACGTTTTAAGGAAACCTGAAGGTGAGACTCAGAATTATTACTTTAGAAATGTATCATATTATTTATGTTCAATAGTTTTTTATGAATTAAGTCTTTATTAAGATTATTGCAAGAACTTATACTGTTGTTCATTTATGGGATCAAATACAGGAACGTCAAAATATTGCATCACCAAGAGGTAATGTTATGTGTGGTGTGTTAGATGCACACATTATACATAGATGTTAGTTTAAAATGTCATTAAAGGTTACGACTTGCTTTAAGATTAAAGGTCTTCATGCAAACAAACATTTTTGATTACATTCGGTGCCAATTTATTAAATATTTGTGTATTGTGTAATTGGTGTCAGTTAAAAGTCTCAGCTGTACTCAGACCATTGGTCACTGCTGTCATGTGATCATAACTGAAGAAGCCAATGCTGTGCTATCTTATCAGCTAATGCTTGCTAGCTTGGCTAGCAAGCTCTATTCATAGATTGTAAGAGGGCCAACACACAGACACAGACAACTGCTAATTATTGCTAACATCCAAATTCCTAGAAATTCACTCACCAAAACTGGAGTTCAGACTTCATGGATGGTTTGTTTGTGCAATAAACCACACAGCAGCCATAGTACTGGTCAGATATGTGCATTAACAGGTGCCAGGTGGCTCCAACAGCACAAACAGGGACCAGAGGTCCAGTTCAGGGACTCCAATTAGCTGAGATGAAGCCTAGCAGACATGTAGCAGCTACAGCTACTCTGAAACCTGGCAGCTATTTTGAAAAATGGAATTAGCTACAGAGGCCCAAACTTCTTTTTTGCATCAGGTTGTACAAATCTATGGGGACTGACTCCCTTTTGGAGCTGTCGTCAAGTGGAAGTGCAGCTCTCACACCTCCCATCTAAAAACAGCACAAAATATTATTAGTATGTTATTACAATGTATTCTAAAATGAAGTGATAAGCAGTGAAGTGCAGGTGAAATTGGAGTGGTATGTCTCTGATCAGTGACGTGCAGTGCAGTTAGTGACCGGTGAGGCAGTGACTCGTCTGGAGTCGGATGTTCACATATATGAACCCAAAATAGAAGCTTATTTTTCTATTTTAATTATGCTAATGATTAATTGTGCTGTAATCAACTCCATACTGTTCAACAATGATGGCAATAAAAACAAAATGTTTAATGTAAGGTCAAATTATATATATATATATATATATATATATATATATATATATATATATATATATATATATATATATATATATATATTTTTTTTTTTTTTTTTTTTTTTTTTTTTTTTTTTTCTGGGGGGGTCTCTATATAAATTTAAAAAAATTATTATTTTGCCTTTATTTAAAAATGAAGTCCATGTGTGTATCCTTCTCAGAACTGCTGCAGCACTGCCCCCTATCGGTGCAACACAGTACTGTCTGCCTCACCCAATCCGCTTCTCTACCAATGGGGGTTCCAGTGCCGGTGCCAGTTTTTGAACCATTCAGTGGTTTTTCCACTGCAAATGTACTCGGTGCTCGGCCGAAAAACAGGTTCAACTCTGGCCCCGCAGACTAGCTGGTCTCGAACCAAGAATGCGTGTTGAAAGCGGCAGAAGGGCGTGACTGTGCCGTCTCAACATCAAGTTTTCTACCATATTAAATGTGTATTACATGAGAAAAGCAAAGCGATTTTCACGGCTGTGAATTAGGTTGCGCTCTAAGGCTGAACTTGCTGCTTTGTATCAGTTCATATTACAGATAAAAGGACACAAAGTGCGTACTTGTCTTCTTGCTCTAATCGCTGTCTGTGTTTCCCTCTGTGCTGCACACAGATGCTGCAGTAGTTTGGTTTGGACCGTAAATCGTATTTGCAGCACAGAAAGGGGAGCGTGTTCTCCCACGTTTGCGCTCTTCGACTTCTGTGTCCAGATGAGGACCCGCCCACACTCATATGTAAAGGAGCAGTTCGCAAGCACGGTGGAAATGTACCTGTGTACAAGTGCTGGTCATAAAATTAGAGTATCCTGAAAAACTTGATTTATTTCAGTAATTCCATTCAAAAAGTGAAACTTGTATATTATATTCATTCATTACACACAGACTGATATATTTCAAATGTTTATTTCTTTTAATTTTGATGATTATAACTGACCACTAATGAAACCCCCAAATTCAGTATCTCAGAAAATTTCAATATTGTGAAAAGATTCAATATTGAAGACACCTGCTGCCACACTGTAATCAGCTAATAAACTCCAAACACCTGCAAAGGCCTTTAAATGGTGATGACCAGCACCTGTATATTCACTGTGCATTTATGACCGATCACAAAGAATAAACACGTCACACACATTCATTCAGTATATTAGACAGACTGTGGAACATCAGCATGTGTAGCTCATGTGTAATCAAACATGTATATTGGCAACATAAAGAAAGACAGCAATGGGCATGTGCTAACCACCTGCTTCATTTATTGTATGTGACACAGCGCCACCAGAGGTGAGCCACTGCACTGCACTGACTCACCCCGCATTTCTTCATATGTTTGAACAGGCGATGAGTAAATTCCGTTAAAGTGTTGAAATAATTCAGAAAACAGTTTTATAGAATAGTCAAAAGGTGAAATGTTTTTTCTCATTGTTAATATTTTACTTGTTATGATGACAGGGGAGGCACTGCTCACCTTCCTGCCCTGACTGCACGCCACTGTCTCTGGTACAGCTCCCAGTTAAAGGGTGTGGGCAGTGTTTTAAGATGCTGTTTTATTCTCTGCAGTGAATTCTTCTGAGAAATAATAACTTTTATTAATAACTTTTAATACACATCCTGTATACTGACTAGGGATGCGCCGATCCGATATTCAGTATCGGTATCGGTCCGATACTGGCCTAAATTACTGGATCGGATATCTGAAAGAAATAAAAAATGTAATCCGATACATTAAATAAGGTTTCGCTCACATTAGCTGCGTTACAGTGCTCCGTCGTCTTCTTCTTCTTGTGGGTTTGCGGTTGACCAAACCAGCTTAGAGCTGCATTACCACCACCTACTGGAGTGGAGTAGGGGATCAGGAGTTAAAAAAAAGCCTCCGCAGATTCTATAAAGTTCTCCGTCGCTGCGACGGATTCCCTTGGACACTGAGCGATCATCGCTGACATGTTTTTCCGCCTCCACCGCCCTCTGTGTATTTGTGTGTTGTGCTGGCTGTGCTGAGAATCAGCTGTTATTTTTTTCTCTACTTCAGGTCCAGGACATACTGCTAGCGAGCGCAGCTATTAGCACTGGTGACTGTCCGGTACCGGAAGGACCTCTTCTCCATCAAAATATTTTTAATACTTTAATCCCTGATTTGTGACTAAATATAGACCTGCAGTAGAAACGTATTTAGGAGAATGCTTGTGAATGTAAAGCATTACAAGATTGCGCTCACGCAGCCCCCATTTTTTCAACATAAACACTGATGATGCAACAGCAGCAGTCAGCTGATTTATGTGCAGTCTGCACAAGAGGAAAGAGGCGGAGCCGGTGAGCTCAGATGGAGCAGAAGGAAATGTTTTTCTAGTGTCCAAATGAAGCTTTTTCATCCCTGTAACCTCCATTAAACCTTTACTGGGAAACAGCTGGAGGTCCTTCATCAACCACCTGATCAGTAAGTGAAGAAAAGACAGTTTTGTAGCTGCTCCATCCACCCTGTTTGTTTCACACAGGGAAAAACTGCAGTACAGAAGTTAAAATATGCAGATGAACTGTTAATATGAAAAAAGTATTTATTATCCAGTTACTTGGGTAATCAATATAAATAGAATACACAATTGCTAAAATAATCGATAGTTGCAGCCCTAATGAAATTTGCAACATGCCATAAGAATCACCTTCTCACACAGAATCAGAATCAGAAGGTTTTTATTGCCATATGGGTGAACAGGTTCACAGCATTAGGAAATTGCTGTGGTACTTCGTGCTTACAGAAAAAAACAAATAAGTATAAAAACTATAAGACAATATACAAGTATACAAATTGCAAATATACAGAGATATTAGAGCTATAACTATAACACAATATTACAAAATTACAAAATATACAGTGCAGAGACTAATTAAAAGATAAAAGAATGTAAACTATGTTCCACTAATATGTACATCAGTGCAGTCAGACAGGTGCATAGACATAGGGTCATCAGCGTTTGTGGAGGGTGGTGGTAACAGTCTTAGGGTAATTGTTCATGAGTCCAACAGCAGAGGGGAAGAAACTGTTCTTATGGCGGGAGGTTCTGGTCCGTATGGACCGTAGCCTCCTGCCTGAGGGGAGAGGGTCAAAAAGTCTGTGCCCAGGGTGAGAGTGGTCGGCTGTGATCCGACCTGCACGCCCCAGTGTCCTGGAGGTATACAGGTCCTGGAGAGATGGGAGGTTACAGCCAATCACCTTCTCAGCAGAGTGCACAACGCGCTGTAGTCTCTGTTTGTCCCTAGTGGTGGCTCCAGCGTACCACACAGTGATGGAGGAGGTAAGGATGGACTCAATGATGGCAGTATAGAACTGCACCATGGTCCTTGCTGGCAAGTTGAATTTCTTCAACTGCCGCAGGAAGTACATCCTCTGCTGGGCCTTTTTGACGACAGAGGTGATGGTGGGCTCCCACTTGAGGTCCTGGGTGATGGTAGTTCCCAGGAAGCGAAAAGAGTCCACTGTGGTGATGGGGGTGTCAGTCAGGATGATGGAGGGTAGAGGGGCTGTGTGCTTCCTAAAGTCCACTATAATCTCCACTGTCTTCTGGGCGTTCAGTACCAGGTTATTGTGGCTGCACCAGGACACCAGACGTTTGACCTCCATCCTGTAGGCCGACTCGTCCCCGTCTGAGATGAGTCCGATGAGAGTCATGTCGTCTGCAAACTTAATAAGCTTGACAGACTGGTGGTCAGAGGTGCAGCAGTTGGTATACAGGGAGAAGAGCAGAGGAGAGAGGACACAGCCCTGAGGAGTGCCAGTGCTGATGGTCCGGGAGTCCGAGACATTCTTCCCCAGCCTCACGTGCTGCTTCCTGTTCATCAGGAAGTCAATGATCCACCTGCAGATGGGATCTGGCACGTTCATCTGGGACAGCTTGTCTTGGAGGAGATCAGGGATGATGGTGTTGAAGGCAGAGCTGAAGTCCACAAACAGGATCCTGGCGTAGGTTCCCTGGGAGTCCAGATGCTGTAGGATGAAGTGCAGAGTCAGGTTGATGGCGTCGTCCACAGACCTGTTGGCTCTGTAGGCAAACTGCAGGGGGTCCAGAAGGGGGGCTGTGAGGGACTTGAGGTGGGACAGCACCAGACGCTCAAATGACTTCATGACCACAGAAGTCAGTGCCACAGGTCTGTAGTCATTTAGTCCAGTGATCCTTGGCTTCTTGGGGACAGGAACAATGGTAGCGGTTTTAAAGCAGACAGGCACGTGGCAAGCCTCCAGTGAGGAGTTGAAGATGTTCGTGAACAATGGGGCAAGCTCGTTAGCACAGTGTCTCAGTGTGGCAGGTGAGACACCATCTGGACCTGGAGCTTTGCGAGCTTTGACACTCCTGAACTGCTTTAGCACCTGGTCCTCCTGAATACAAAAGACTGTGGGGGTGGGGGAGGAGGGGGACTCTGGGGTGGGAGTCCTTGATGATGTGGGCTTCTCTGAGGTGTGGGGAGTGGGGGAGGTTGGGGGGTGAATATTTGTGTTGGCTGTATTGTAGTTGGGACTGGTGGAGGTGTGAAGGCTGCTGAACTGACCATCAAAACGACAATAGAACTCGTTCAGTCTATTTGCAGTTTGTAGGTCGTCTGTGGAGTGGGGGGTTTTAGGCTTGTAGTTGGTAATCTGCCTAAAACCTTTCCATACAGAGGCCGCGTCGTTCTCTGAGATCTGCTGCTGTATATTCTCAGAGTGATGTGATCTAGCAGTGGCCACTTCCTTGCTAAACCTGTACTTGGCCTCTTTGTAGCAGTCTTTGTCCCCACTTTTAAAAGCCTCCCTCTTCTCTATCCACAGCTGCTTCAGTTTGGGAGTAAACCAGGGTTTGTCACTGTTATAACTCACCCTGGTGCGTGATGGCACAATGCTGTCCTCGCAGAAGTGGATATACGAGGTTACAGTGTCCGTGTAGTCATCCAGACTGTCACAGGCAGCCCTCATTGAGTCCCAGTCTGTAGTTTCGAAGCATGTGCGGAGCTCCTCCACAGCCTCACGGGTCCACTGCTTTGTTGTCCTCACCACAGGTTTTGAGAGCTTCAGCCTCTGTCTGTACGCGGGGATCAGGTGGATCATGTCGTGGTCAGAGAGGCCGAGTGCAGCGCGGGGCACTGCGTGATAAGCCCCGCTTATCGTGCTGTAGCAGTGGTCTAGTGTCTTCTCCTCTCTGGTCGGACATGTGATATATTGTTTATATTTGGGAAGTTCCTGTCTCCTGTCTTTATTAAAGTCCCCAAGTACGATGATAAGAGAGTCCGGGTATGTCCGCTCCATGCACAAGAAGCAACAGGATTCAGGTGATAGTTATTGTTGTAAGTAAAGTTTATTTATATAACATTTTTCACAAACAGAAAAGCGTTGTACAATAATTAAAACACAATATCACCCCCCCACCCCCAGAAAACACTATGTTAAAAACATAATAACATTACCATATTAAAAGAAAAAGAATAAAAATAAAGTCAGAAACCAGAAAGCCTGGTTAAACAGTAAAGTTTTCAACTATTTTTTAAATGACACCACAGAGTCAGCTAAATGGAGCTGGAGTGGTAAACCGTTCCAGAGCTTTGGTGCCACTGCCTAAAAAGCTCTGTCCACCCTGCTCCTTAGTCTTGTATGTGGGACAACTAAAAGACTTTGATTTTGTTGTGTGAGAGACTGTTGACTTCTTTTTTTAATTAATTTATTTTTTTTATGTTTTTAAGTGCCTGGATAAATTTTAAATATCGTATTTATATCGGTATCGGCCGATATCCAAATGTAAAATATCGGTATCGGTATCGGACATAAAAAAGTGGTATCGTGCCATCCCTAATACTGACAGTACTTTTTTATACTGCCTGAATGAATGCCCTCTGTATGTGTTTTATTGTGGAGAACATGATCAATCTACAGTCTACTCAGCAGTGAGAAACAATACTGGGCAAACAGGCATCAGACCAAACGGAGGTACAGCTGCTCTTTATTCAGTAAAAAGAAAACAATTTGCATCTTGAAGGGTGGAAATGTTCAGCAGTATTTAAAGCTGCACTAAGGTCCAACAGGACAAGAACAGAGATGAGTCCACAGTCAGAGGCTGTAAGAAGATCATTTGTAACCTTCACTAACGCTGTTTCTGTACTGTGATGAATTCAGTAATGAACTAGGACAGCTGGGTCAAGTGATGGCTTTTTAATTACTGGTTTAATTATTGCCACCTTGCAGGCCTGTGGTACATAGCCGACGAATAATGATTGATTGTATTTAAGATTAAAGCATCAATAAATTGAAGGACTTCTCTGAGCAGTCTTGTAGTAATGGCATCTAACAGACATGTTGATGGTTTGGAGGAAGTAGCTATTGAAGTTAACTGAAGTTAAGATCAGAGAGTGAGAGTCTAAACAATTATGGTATCAGCAAGACTGAACGTACATAAAAATGCATCATTGAGATAGTTGTCAATAATTTTTTTCTCTAATGGTTAAAATTTTATTTGGTTAGTTAAAGTGAAAGGAATACTCGGCTCCACAGAGCTGTGACTCTTTGTCAGCTTGTCTACAGTGCTGAAAAGAAACCTGAAGTTTTTCTTATTTTCATCAATCAGTGATGAATACAGACCCGTCGCTATAGGCGGGCCCTAGGGGGCTGTGCCCGCCCACTGATACGCTTGGGCCCGCCCTGGCCCGCCCACCCAAGGCAGATCACTAATCAAGCTAATAGTAGTGGTGCCCCTCTGTTGGATTTCATAAGCCCCCCTTAAGACTGAGATCTGGCGACGGGACTGGATGAATAGTAAGATGTTCTAGATTGAGAGTGCTTTTTTTTAATGTTTTTTAATAGAAATTCTTTTTCCTGGCTAAATGAAAATCATCTAAGTTGTTGAGACACCATTCCCTCTCCAGCTTTTACAGGTTATCTGCTTTAAGCTGCGCATTTGTGAATTATACCACGGAGTCAGGCACTTCTGATTTCTAGGCTTTATTTTTCAGAGGAGCCACAGTGTCCAAAGTCTTATGAAGTGAGGATGTGAAACTACTGACAAAATAATCTATTTATGTGGGAGAAGAGTTTAGGTAGCTGCTCAGCGTTGAAAGGCAGTGATTTTGCTTTCTTTACCTCTGAACTCAGTCTGACAGGCAGTGCTTCCTCTCAACTGGATTCACAGTTCAGACTGACAGAGCTTCATACTTTTGTGCACTGATAAGTCTCGACGTCCAGCTAAGTCTGGTTTTGTTTACCCCAGGAAATCTTTATGAAGTATTTCATCAAGCTCTAAACATTAAATGTCAGAGAACACTGCATGAAAATCAAGTCAGTAACATTTAAAATGTACCTTTGTGCATTTTCTGTATGTCAAAGCATCTTTTCACAGTGCTAATTTGTAAACTGTTCTTTTCTTGTATACTGAGCATACTTTTATAAGCTGTACTACCTGCAGTGATGCCCTCTGTATGTGCTTTATTGTACAGAATCTGATCCATCTACAGTCTACTCAGATGTGAGGACAAACAACATCCATTCTGGGCAAACAGACAGCAGACCAAACAGGCTCAGAGGTACAGCTGCTCTTTATTCAGTTAAAAAAAAAAAAAGGTTTATTTCCTGACTGTTCTTTTTTTTTTTTTTTTTTTTTTATAAATGAGCTAGAAAAGCACGAGCAGTCAGAAAAGTACTCCTGTTGTTAATTGGATTATCAATAGTATATTTAGCATATAATATTTAGTATATATTATTTATATTCATATATTAATATATAATATTTATAATATATTATATCATATTTTTGACCAGGATACTCAACATGTACTCAATACTCAATATGTAGGACTGCTTTCTTGCATTCATGTAGTATTACTAAAATGTTCTCAGACTGATGCTGAAAAACAGTTTCTTGCATTTATTACTTCTAGGCTGGACTCTTGTAATTCGTTACCATCAGATTGTCCTTAAAGCTCCCTGAAAAGCCTTCAGCTGATCCAAAGAGCTGCAGCTAGAGTACTGACAGGGACTAGAAAGAGAGAGCAGATTTCTTCATTGGCTCCCTGTTAAATCCAGAATTGCATTTAAAATCCTTCTTCTCATATAAAAGGTCTTGAATAATCAGGTCCCATCATAGTACCATATCAGCACAACAGAGCACTTCGCTCTCAGAATGCATGCTTACTTGTGGTTCCCAGGGTATGTGAATGGGAGGCAGAGCCTTCATCTTTCAGGCCCCCAGAAACCAGTTTGGATTTGAGAGACAGACACCTTTTCCTCTTTGATTGAACTTATAGTTAAGGCTGGATCAGGTGACCCTGAACCCTCCCTTAGTAATGCTCCGATTGGCCTATAGGGCACGGTGTGAGATCCCCACTGCTGTTCTGCATAGGCCTGAATCCCCTCCATGAGATTATGAACAAGACTGGCTACGGATACCGACTTAGGAACGGATCAAGCATAAGCCATCTCTTCTACATGGATGACAATAAGCTGCGTGCCAGGAGTGAACGAGACATTGATTCACAGATCCACACCACTACAATCCACAGCAATGACACTGGAATGTCAAGAATCAAGAATCAAGAATCAAGAATGCCTTTATTAGTCCCACAATTATGGGGAAATTGCAGTTAACAGAACATCCATCCAAAACAAAAACATAACACAGACAGGGGGGACAGATGTCTGAGGTCATGCAACCGTTTCTCAACGGCACTACCTTTAGCAGAGAGACAGAAAGAGATACATTGGGATAGTTAGGTTCAAAAAATCATCTCATACTGTGTTCATAAAGAACACCTTACGAGGTTCCGGTTTATCATCGCTGCTTCCCGGTCTGGCTCCTGGGCTGACTCCGCCGCTCCCTGGTCTGGCTCCTGGGCTGACTCCGATGCTCCCTGGTCTGGTATCTGGGCTGACTCCGCTGCTCCCCGGGTTTGCTCCTGAGCTTTCACCGTTGCGACCTGTGCCAGCTCCTGGGTTGCCTTTGCTGCTCCCCGGGCTTGTTGACTGTTCTGATGATCTCCAGCAGTCCCATCCAAAAAGGTACAGGAATCCAGTTCTTAAACGGCATAGATCTACTAAAATATTCCGGACATTAAACCAGGCTAAGGTTGTCTGGGACCCGTTATCAAAAATAAAGGGATTATTTGGCGGGCACTTGAATATCCGCAGTATGAGGCCAAAACGTGAACAGCTGGAACACCTGCTCTGTAATTCCAACATTGACTTTTTAGGACTTTCGGAGACGTGGCTGTCCCGCTCTTCCCCAGAGGCTGTAGTAAATATGCCCGGTTATAATGTATTTAGGAAGGACAGAGAAAGTGGGAAGGGTGGGGGAGTATTAATATATGTTAGAAATACTCTTAAGTGTACAATGATTGAATGGCCAAGTGAAATAGTTTTGGAATGTGTTGGTGTAGAGATATCACTTTCTGAAACAATGTCTTTTATAATAGTATGTATGTATAGAAAGCCCACAGCAAAAAATGATTTCTATGATCAACTTAGGATTCTTCTTGATCATTGTGATAAATTTAAAGAAATTATTTTACTGGGTGATTTTAATATTAATTGGAATGTAAAGAAAGAACGAACAAATCTTAAACGAATTACTGATTATTTTAATTTAACACAAATAATAGAAAACCCAACTAGATTAACAAATCATTCTGAAACTCTCATAGATCTTTTATTTACAAATCATGCTGAGAGGATTCTTAAAACATATAATCTCATTACAGGTCTTTCTAATCATAATATTGTACTTTTCTCCCGCAAATTAAGTAAAAAACGATTCAATACCGCTAATTTTAATAATCATCATAAATTTATTCCAAAACATTCACATTCAAATCTTGAAGATATTATAAACGAAGTAAATTGGCCCGAATTGTTTTTGGAAGATAATATTGAACTCAACTCTCAAATATTTAATTCAAAAATCACAGAACTTATGGAACCTTTTCTTAAAAGAGGAAAAGAAAATATAAGGAAAAAACAACTGCCATGGCTAAATAACTACTGTAAAAAACTTATGAAAGAAAGAGACATTTTGCTTAAAACCTCTTTGAAAACTGGGTTGACTGTTGATAGGCAAAGATTTACTTCCATGAGGAATAAAACTACTAATGCACTACGTAAAGCCAAAGCAAATTTCTTTCTGGATGTAATCAAAGGTGCTAATGGAAATGTCAAAATCATATGGCAAAACATAAATAAACTGATAGGTAAGGAACATAAAATGATCAATGATAGATTGGAAATAAAAGTTAATAACAAGTTGTTGATTAATCCAAAAGAATTAGCAACTGAGTTCAATAACTTTTTCATTAAGTCTATTGATGAAATAAGACATATGTTTAGTCAGTCAGAGATAGTTTGCAATTCTAATGACTCTGGACAGCCTCTTTTTAGATTAGATCAAATTACAGATATGGAAGTCGCTAGTATAATTCAATCAATGAGGGCTTCAAAAACTAAAGATGCATACGGGCTTGACACACACTTTTTAAAAACACACAAAGATGCACTGGTTTGTCCAATAACACATCTGATAAATTTATCCATCAGAATGGCAACAGTCCCAGAAAGTTGGAAGGCTGCCATAGTCTCACCAATTTTTAAATCAGGAGACAAATCAAATATTTCTAACTATCGTCCCATTAGCATCCTCCCTGTTGTTTCTAAGGTTGCAGAAAAATGGATTGCCAAGCTGCTGAACAAACATCTCAGCCACCATTCTCTTCTGCACCCCATGCAGTTCGGGTTTCGCCAGCATCATTCCACAGAGACGGCAAATTGTGTCCTTATAGAAACAGTGAAATCCCTGCTCGATAAAACCACCTGTGTTGGTGCAGTTTCAATCTTATTTATCCAACAGGAGACAGTCTGTGTCTGTCAGGGGCACAATGTCGTCATACCTTGACTGTCCAGCAGGGGTTCCCCAGGGCTCTATTTTGGGACCAGTCCTGTTTTCTTTGTATATAAATGATTTGCCAAATGTGTGTCAAAGTGTCCACTTCCAAATGTACGCTGATGATGCTGTTATTTTTACACCTGCAAAAAGTCCACAGGAAGCATCTTCAATCCTCACATTAGCCTTGGAGAATATACAACACTGGCTCCTTCAGTCCTCCTTACTGCTGAATAAGAAAAAAACAGTTACAATGATGTTTACAAAAAAACCTATAAAACTGGAGCGGTCTAGTGTGTTCCTGGGGGGCGAAGAGCTTGATCTTGTACAGGATTTCAGGTACCTTGGGGTCACACTGGATCCCACACTGTCTTTTAAAAAACATATAAAACTTACAGCAAGCATAATTAAATTTAATTTAAATAACTTCAAACAAATTAGACCATCAATGACAATTATTTCAGCTAAGGTTTTTCTACATTCAATGATATTATCACATATAGATTATTGCATTACATCTTGGTCACTCACTGGAGATACGTTCTTAAAACCAATAGAAATATTATTTAAAAAGGCTATAAAAATCCTTGATCAAAAGCCCTTATCATATCATCAGTGTAATATTTTGGAAAAATACAATATGCTCAATTTTGAAAATTTTATTAAATTTAAAAATAGCTGCTTGATCTATAAAGTTCTTCATGGACTAGCTCCAGTTCCACTTTCAACATACATTAAATCAAGAACTGACCGAGGTTTTGGCACCAGAGCCTCTTCCAGAGGAGACCTTGAGATCCCCCGTAGAAAAACAACCTTTGGACAAACGGTTCTGTCAGTCAGAGGGGGTCATTTCTGGAATACTGTACCGACTAACATCAGAGAATGCTCCACTTACAGTACTTTTAAAAAGCACCTTAAGCAGTTCATTAAAAGTTCCCAGACATGTTCGCACTTTCACAAATTTTTTTTTGTTTTTTTTTTTTTGTTTTTTTTTTTCTCCTTTTTTCTTTTTCCATTTGTATATTGTTTTAATGTTTGTCAATGTGTTGTCTTTTACTACTATTGTATATTCATGACGTTTTCTGTTGTTTGTCCTTCTGCCTAGGGACTACAGATGCAAATTAGCAAATATGCTATAATCTGGCTCATTTACAATCTGTACTAAGTATTGATTGTTTTATTAATGTGCATTGTCCCAAATAAATAAAAATTAAATAAAAATAAATTAAATAAATTAAAAAACACCTCAGCAAAAAGCATATTGCACATATAAAGCTGGGATAGCAGTATGGTGGGTAGGGTCAGGGTCAGGAGGGGATGCAGACGGAGACGAGAGGGTGGGGGCATTGTGGAGCCCAGATGCCAGCTCCCAGCCAAACAGTTCGCTGATAGTGATGGAAGTTCATCAGCGGCCTTGGTACACCAGATCCAGCTTCACAAATCACAGAGAGGGCTGAGGGGGATAGCGGCCTTCACACATAGCTCTGGAGAGATATGATTGCCAGCCAAGGCCGGCTAGGGAGCCGAATTCTGATAATGCAGATGTTGTTTTGGAACAGGCTGCTTGTTTTTTTCAACAGCCTTCAGTCTCACTGGGAAACCATTCAATAAATCCAATAATCCAAATTCAGTAGTTACCGTCCTCACTGTGCAGAACCGTACCTTATCTCCAGATCGAACCCCTCTCACCTGCTACTCCCCAAGTCTACGGCTCAGGTTCATCAGGCTTTGAGTCTGAGTCTGTACGGTTCTGGTCAGCCCATCCACCTGGGTCGGCAGCCTCTGCAGATGTCGAACTGCCGTCCAGGTTTTCTTGATTTCTCGGTAAATCAGGTATCCTCCAAGCCCAAACAGAAAAGATACCGCTACCAGATAGCCAAATATGTAAGCGTCTTCCACGTCTTCCACCTCTAGGGCCGAGAAGCACACAGGTCTCCACGAGCTCCAAGAGTCGATGACGTATCCAACCGGGTCTGTTCCACTCGGACACGCAGGCTCCCCTTTCCCAGATCTCAAAGTGGAAAAAATTCGATCAATGGTCTTGAAGGCCCAGTTTGCCAAATCCATATTGCTCTCAATCTTATTCTTATTCGAACAGTGTGCAAGAGACGCTCTCACAGCAAGCAGCAAGCAGGAAAGATAGGGAGGGCAGGGAGAGAGATAGAATGCGACCGTCCCCGTCAGAGGCTGGAGCAAGAAAAAGAATGTCATTGGGACTGGAGAAGTGTAGTTGGATGGTAACAAAGAGAGAAAAGGTGGTCAGAACTGAGGGAATTGCACTACCAGACAGCAACATTACAGACACTGAGGCCAGCTATAAATACCTTGGAATCCCACAGACAAATGGGAACCATGAAGAAACTGCTAGGAAATCTTCAACCATAAATTTCCACAGACAGGTGCAGGCTGTGCAGAAATGCCCCTGAGACAATCTAGCCCTTAAATAGAAGGATGCAAGATACCAGCCGGCAGGTTGTACATGGAGTGCCCCCAAGGGTGGTTGAGAATGACAAAGCTATGCAGTTCAGCAATGTATTCATTTAACAAAGAAGAGCCATGACAGCCTGGCACCTCCTCCTCAGGCTGGTCCCCAGCTTGGTCAATTATTCAATCAAATAAACAACACCAAACAAGAATCAACACCCAGCCTGGTTATGTTGGTCACTCTGGCACAAACAGCATCCCCTAGCTGATCCTACAAGTTTTTAGTAGGGTTGAGGTCAGGACCACAGGCCGGCCATTCCATCCTCTCTGTTCCCAAAGTCTGGAGTTAGCGTCTGATAATCTCCACTCTGTGGGGGTGAGCATTGTCATCTTAGATGATAGTGCTTGATCCCAGACTGCAGAGATATTGGATTGCCACTGGTTGTAGAATCTCATCTAGATATCTCTCTGCATTGAGATCCCCTCCAATGATGACAAGCCTGATTGTCAGCACCTGGGATACCAGAACCTCAAAACAAGAGTCAGTTGCAGAATAAGATGTTTAGCATTGGCAGAGAAGATTTAAGTTTTTAATGGGTAAAACCTACATATTCATCTTCCTTACAAATGTGCATCATTTAAGGGGAAATAAACAAGCTTTCCAATAATCTGAGATTTATTGCTAAAAAGCAACCAACCATAAACACATTCCCTTACTTTTTATGCTAATGTTGTTTAAACTTAGCATAAAACATGAGAAAATCTTGTGTTTCTTTACTACAGGATGGAGGTAGGCCATAGCTGGGATTTGAACCCCCACACTCTGAACTCAGTCTGACAGGCAGTGCTTCCTCTCAAATGGATTCACAGTTCAGACTGACAGAGCTTCATACTTTTGTGCACTAAGAGTCTTGACGTCCAGCTAAGTCTGGTTTTGTTTACCCCAGGAAATCTTTATGAAGTATTTCATCAAGCTCTAAACATTAAATGTCAGAGAACACTGCATGAAAATCAGATCAGCAACATTTAAACCATTTGGACTTTCTGTATGTCAAAGCTTCTTTTCACAGTGCTAATTTATAAACAGTAACTGTTCTTTTCTTGTATACTGCGCATACTTTTATAAGCTGTACTACCCGCAGTGATGCCCTCTGTATGTGCTTTATTATGCAGAGTCTGATCCATCTACACTCTACTCAACAGTGAGAAGAGAGAACGTCAGTTCTGGGCAAACAGACAGCAGACCAAACAGGTTCAGAGGTACAGCTGCTCTTTATTTAGTAAAAAAAAATGTTTACTTCCTGACTGTCCTTTTTTTTTTTTTTAAAGTGAGCTAGAAAAGCACGAGCAGTCAGAAAAGTACTCCTGTTGTTAATTGGATTATCAATAGTATATTTAGCATATAATATTTAGTATATATTATTTATATTCATATATTAATATATAATATTTATAATATATTATATCATATTTTTGACCAGGATACTCAACAAATATGTAGGACTGCTTTCTTGCATTCATGTAGTGTTACTAAAATGTTCTCAGACTGATGCTGAAAAACAGTTTCTTGCATTTATTACTTCTAGGCTGGACTCTTGTAATTCGTTACCATCAGATTGTCCTTAAAGCTCCCTGAAAAGCCTTCAGCTGATCCAAAGAGCTGCAGCTAGAGTACTGACAGGGACTAGAAAGAGAGAGCAGATTTCTTCATTGGCTCCCTGTTAAATCCAGAATTGCATTTAAAATCCTTCTTCTAATATAAAAGGTCTTAAATAATCAGGTCCCATCATAGTACCATATCAGCACAACAGAGCACTTCGCTCTCAGAATGCATGCTTACTTGTGGTTCCCACGGTGTGTGAATGGGAGGCAGAGCCTTCATCTTTCAGGCCCCCAGAAACCAGTTTGGATTTGAGAGACAGACACCTTTTCCTCTTTGATTGAACTTATAGTTAAGGCTGGATCAGGTGACCCTGAACCCTCCCTCAGTAATGCTTCGATTGGCCTATAGGGCACGGTGTGAGATCCCCACTGCTCTTCTGCATAGGCCTGAATCCCCTCAACCAGATTATGAACAAGACTGGCTACGGATACCGACTTAGGAACGGATCAAGCATAAGCCATCTCTTCTACATGGATGACAGTAAGCTGCGTGCCAGGAGTGAACGAGACATTGATTCACAGATCCACACCACTACAATCCACAGCAATGACACTGGAATGTCATTGGGATTGGAGAAGTGTAGTTGGATGGTAAGAAAGAGAGAAAAGGTGGGCAAAACTGAGGGAATTGCACTACCAGACAGCAACATTACAGACACTGAGGCCAGCTATAAATACCTTGGAATCCCACAGACAAATGGGAGCCATGAAGAAACTGCTAGGAAATCTTCAACCATAAATTTCCACAGACAGGTGCAGGCTGTGCAGAAATGCCCCTGAGACAATCTAGCACTTAATAGAAGGATGCAAGATGCCAGCCGGCAGGTTGTACATGGAGTGCCCCCAAGGGTGGTTGAGAATGACAAAGCTATGCAGTTCAGCAATGTATTCATTTAACAAAGAAGAGCCATGACAGCCTGGCACCTCCTCCTCAGGCTGGTCCCCAACTTGGTCAATTATTCAATCAAATAAACAACACCAAACAAGAATCAACACCCAGCCTGGTTATGTTGGTCACTCTGGCACAAACAGCATCCCCTAGCTGATCCTACAAGTTTTTAGTAGGGTTGAGGTCAGGACCACAGGCCGGCCATTCCATCCTCTCTGCTCCCAAAGTCTGGAGTTAGTGTCTGATAATCCCCAGTCTGTGGGGGTCAGCATTGTCATCTTAGATGATAGTGCTTGATCCCAGACTGCAGAGATATTGGATTGCCACTGGTTGTAGAATCTCATCTAGATATCTCTCTGCATTGAGATCCTCTCCAATGATGACAAGCCTGATTGTCAGCACCTGGGATACCAGAACCTCAAAACAAGAGTCAGTTGCAGAATAAGATGTTTAGCATTGGCAGAGAAGATTTAAGTTTTTAATGGGTAAAACCTACATATTCATCTTCCTTACAAATGTGCATCATTTAAGGGGAAATAAACAAGCTTTCCAATAATCTGAGATTTATTGCTAGAAGCAACCAACCATAAACACATTCCCTTACTTTTTATGCTAATGTTGTTTAAACTTAGCATAAAACATGAGAACATCTTGTGTTACTTTACTACAGGATGGAGGTAGGCCATAGCTGGGATTTGAACCCCCACACTCTAAACTCAGTCTGACAGGCAGTGCTTCCTCTCAAATGGATTCACAGTTCAGACTGACAGAGCTTCATACTTTTGTGCACTAAGAGTCTTGACGTCCAGCTAAGTCTGGTTTTGTTTACCCCAGGAAATCTTTATGAAGTATTTCATCAAGCTCTAAACATTAAATGTCAGAGAACACTGCATGAAAATCCAGTCAGCAACATTTAAACCATTTGGACTTTCTGTATGTCAAAGCTTCTTTTCACAGTGCTAATTTGCAAATAGTAACTGTTTATTTTCTTGTATACTGAGCATACTTTTATAAGCTGTACTGCCTGCAGTGATGCCCTCTGTATGTGCTTTATTATGCAGAGTCTGATCCATCTACACTCTACTCAACAGTGAGAAGAGAGAACGTCAGTTCTGGGCAAACAGACAGCAGACCAAACAGGTTCAGAGGTCCAGCTGCTCTTTATTTAGTAAAAAAAAAGTTTACTTCCTGACTATCCTTTTTTTTTTTTTTAAAGTGAGCTAGAAAAGCACGAGCAGTCAGAAAAGTACTCATTTATTGCAGTATAAGTATCAATAAAAACTTTCAACGTCATCTTTCACAAGTAAGAGTTTAGAAGTTAAAGTTTGTTATACTAACTGTTCTTTTCTTGTATAGCGAGCACACAGTAGCTGTAAAAAATGGCTGCATTCCTGCAGACACCTGTATTCCCAGTTTGTTCTGTTGTTTGTCTTCTTTTTGGATGGGTGTTCTGGAACTCTTAATCTCCCTGATGGAACTCTCCCAATGGATTAATAAAATTTCAATCAATCAATCAATACTTTTATAAGCTGTACTATCTGCAGTGATGCCCTCTGTATGTGCTTTATTGTGCAGAGTCTGATCCATCTACACTCTACTCAACACTGACAACAGACAACATCCGTTCTGGGCAAACAGACAGCAGACCAAACAGGCTCAGAGGTACAGCTGCTCTTTATTCAGTTAAAAAAAAAAAAAAGGTCATTTCCTGATGTATCATGTGAAGACAGCGGCACTGACAAAAAGACAGGAAGCTGAAGATGTTAAGATTTTCATTGGGAGTGACCAGAATGGACAAGCTTAGAAATGAGTACATCAGAGGGACAGCTCAGGCTGAGCTGATTCGAGACAAAGTTAGAGAGGAAAGGCTGAGATGATTTAAACATGTGCAGAGGAGAGGTGGAGATATTAGACAAAGGATGTTGAGGATCGTGTTGCCAGGCACAAAGAAAAGAGGAGGATTCATGGATGTAGTGAAGGGGGACCTGCAGAGAGTTGCTGTGACAGAAGAAGATGCAGAAGATAGGGTCAGATGGAGGCAGATGATCCGCTGTGGGAACCTATAAGAGGAGCAGCTAAAAGAAGACTTAAATCTGGTCCTGAGTGACTCATCTGCAGCTCTCAGTTCAAGTCAGTTTCACAGGACTGTAAACCAGTTTAAATGATGGACGAATCCCATCACTTTTCTCTATTTTTAACTTAGTTTTTACATCAGATGGTCACAAAAGAGGAGCAGCACCAATTCTAACAGCCAATTTAAACATATACAAATAGTCTCAGAAGCCGAAAAGTCATGAGTCCCAGGTATTTAAACCCTGCAGTTCATATTGTGCAAACTCGGCATAATCATATGTGCCAAGGTGTGAAAAAAAGGCGTGGGTCATTACTATCACTGGTTTTTGAAACCACTGTGAGACATTGCCTCATTCTATCATGTGACCTATTGAGGCCACTTGAAGAAAGGTGTGAATGGGGGTGGAGGCACCTGGGGAGGGAGCTCAGGCAGATTGTAGATGGGGGACAGATGTCAGCATCCACCTCCTATGTTCAGTGATGGTTGTTAACAGTGGACAAAGATGGTATGAAAGAGGAGCCAAAGAAGCCAACTGTCTGCACAGTCTAAAATGTGAACACTGGCATCCTCAAAAGAGTGACCTTTGACCTTCAGATGCAGATGTACAGCTGAGTCTTGTCCTGTCGAGATGGCTTTTCTATGTTGTGCCATTCATTTGTGAAGAGGCTATTTGGTTTGGGGTCCGAGCACTCTTTACTGCACTGGACAGCAGACACTACATTGCTGATCTTGTGTTTGGGGGGTTTTTCCTTGGGATGAACCAGTTTTTGCCTTAGGTTGTGACTTGGTTTGAAGTATACTGGGATGTCATGCTTGGAGAACCTCCTCCAGCTCATCCGGAGGGACCCCAAGGAGTTCCCAGGCCAGCTGAGGGATATAATCCCTCCAGCGTGTCCTGGGTCTACCACGGAGCCTCCTCCTGGTGGGACATGCCCGGAACACCTCACCCAAGAGGCGGCCAGGAGGCATCCTAATCAGATGCCCGAGCCACCTCAACTGGCTCCTTTCGATATGGAGGAGCAGCGGCTCTACTCTGAGCCCCTACCAGATTGCCGCACTCCTCACCTTATCTCTAAGGGAGAGGCCAGCCACCCTTTGAAGGAAACTCATTTCTGCCGCTTGTATTCGCGATCTTATTCTTTCGGTCACTACCCAAAGCTCGTGACCATAGGTGAGGGTAGGAACATAGATCGACCGGTAAATCGTGAGCTTCGCTTTTACACTGAGCTCCCTCTCCACCACGACAGACTGGTGCAGTGTCCGCATCACTGCAGAAGCAGCCCCGATCAGTCTGTCGATCTCCCACTCCCTTCTCCCGTCACTCGTGAACAAGACCCCGAGATACTTGAACTCCTCCACTTGGGGCAAGAACTTGTTCCTGAGCCGGAGAGGGCACTCCTCCCTTTTCCAGGTGAGGACCATGGCCTCAGACTTAGAGGTGCTGATCTTCACGCCGGCCACTTCACACTCGGCTGCAAACCATTCCACTGCGAGCTGGAGGCCACCCCCTGATGAAGCCAACAGGACCGCATCATCTGAAAAAAGCAGAGATGAGACTCTGAGGCCACCAAGGAAGAAGCCTTCCACCACCTGGCTATGCCTAGAAATTCTGTCCATAAAAATTATGAACAGAATCGGTGACAAAGGGCAGCCCTGAGTCCAACACCCACAGGAAACGAATCTGACTTATTACCAGCTATACGGACCAAGCTCTCGCTGCAGTTGTAGAAAGACTGAATGGCCTGCAACAACGGGCCAGATACCCCGTACTCCCACAGGACCTCCCAAAGGACACCCTGAGGGACACGGTCGAATGCCTTCTCCAAGTCCACAAAGCACATGTAGACTGGTTGGGCAAACTCCCACGCACACTTGAATATCCTAGAGAGGACAAAGAGCTGGTCCAGCGTTCTGCAACCAGGACGAAACCGCATTGCTCCTCCTGGATCCAAGGCTTGACTAACGGACGGACCCTCCTTTCCAGCACCCTGGCATAGACTTTACCGGGGAGGCTGAGGAGTGTGATCCCCCGAAAGTTGGAGCACACCCTCCGGTCTCCCTTCTTAAAGATGGGGACCACCTGCCAATCCAATGGCACTGCCCCAGATCTCCACGCGATGTTGCAGAGGCGTGTCAACCAAGACAGCCCTACAACATCCAGAGCCTTCAGGAACTCAGGGCGAATCTCCTCCACCCCAGGGGCCTTGCCACCAAGGAGTTGTTTAACTGCCTCAGTGACCTCACCCCCAGTGATGGTCAAGTCATCTCCCTTGTCCCCAGACTCTGCTTCCACAACAGAAGGCATGTCAGTGGGATTCAGGAGGTCCCCGAAGTATTCCTTCCACCGTCCGACTATAGTCTCAGTTGAAGTCAGCAGCACCCCACCCGCACTATAAACCATGTGAGTGGAGCACTGCTTTCCCCTCCTGAGTCGCCTGATGGTTTGCCAGAATCACTTCGATGCCGTCCAAAAGTCTTTTTCCATAGCTTCACCGAACTCCTCCCACACCCAGGTTTTTGCTTCAGCCACTGCGCGAGCCGCATTCCGCTTGGCCTGCCAATACCTGTCAGCTGCCTCCGGAGTCCCACAGGCTAACCAAGCCCGATAGGACTCTTTCTTCAGCTTGATGGCTCCCTTCACCTCCGGTGACCACCATCTGGTTCGGTGGTTACCACCACGACAGGCACGAACCACCTTGCAGCCACAGCTCTGAGCAGCAGCCTCAACAATGGAGGTGCGGAACATGGTCCATTCGAACTCAGTGTCCTCAGCCTCCCTCGGAATGATGTCGAAGTTCTGCCGAAAGTGGGAGTTGAAGATCTCCCGGACTGGGGCTTCTGCCAGGCGTTCCCAGTGCACCCTCACAATACGTTTAGGTGTGCCAGGTCTGTCCAGCATCTTCCCCCGCCACCTGATCCAACTCACCACCAGGTGGTGATCAGTTGACAGCTCAGCTCCTCTCTTCACCTGAGTGTCCAGAACATACGGCCGCAGATCTGATGATACGATTACAAAATCGATTATCGACCTGTGACCTAGGGTCTCCTGGTGCCATGTGCAGTTATGGACATCCTTATGTTCGAACATGGTGTTCGTTATGGACAAACTGTGGTTTGCACAGAAGTCCAATAACAAAACACCATTCAGGTTCAAATTTGGCAGGCCATTCCTCCCAATCACGCCCCTCCAGGTCTCACTGTCATTGCCCACATGAGTGTTGAAGTCTCCCAGCAAGACTATGGAGTCACCAAATGGAGCACTCTCCAGCACCCCGCCCAGCGACTCCAAAAAGGGTGGGTACTCTGAACTGTCATTCGGCGCATAAGCGCAAACAACAGTCAGGACCCGTTCTCCGGCCCGAAGGCGCAGGGAAACTACCCTCTCATCCACCGGTGTAAACTCCGACGTACAGGCAGCAAGAATATGGATACAAGAATACCCACCCCAGCTCGCCGCCTCTCACTGAGGGCAACTCCAGACTGGAACAGAGTCCAGCCCTTCTCCAGGAGACTGGTTCTAGAACCCAGGCCATGCGTTGAGGTGAGCCCAACTATATCTAGCTGGTATCTCTCAACCTCACGCACTAGCTCAGGCTCCTTCCCCACCAGAGAGGTGACATTCCATGTCCCAATAGCGAGTTTTGATAGCCGGGGATCGGTCCGCCAGGGCCTCCGCCCTCGGCCACCGCCCGACACACACTGCACCCGACCCCTACGACGCCTCCTGCGGGTGGTGGGCCTACAGAAGGGCGGGCCCATGTAACCTCTTCGGGCTGTGCCCGACCAAGCACCACGGGCTAATGCCCAGCCACCAGACGCTCTCCCTCGAGCTCCCTCCCCAGGCCTGGCTCCAGGGTGGGGCCCCGGTAACCCTATCCCGGGCAGGGTAAACTGTTCCCCTGCTGTTACTATCATAAGGGTCTTCTGAACCGCTCTTTGTCTGGACCCTCACGCAGGACCAGATTGCCACGGGAGACCCTACCAGGGGGACAAGCCAACAAGACAACATAGCTCCTGGGATCACTGGGACACACAAACCCCTCCACCACGATAAGGTGGCGATTCACGGAGGAGTATTTGAAAATCAGTCTTAAATTTAGTGACTGTCTTCTGCCCTCAGTTAACTGTTGTGTAATTGATCTAGAAAGCGAGCTAAACATTAATGGATTCAGATGAGATGCTGTGACGTGGTCTTTTGGTCTTTTCTGAGATCCATTTTTTACTGTAAAATTGTAATGAAAAACAGAATCGGGGATGTACATAGGTGGTTTATCATAAAACAAATTCACATCCATAAACATACTGCCACAAGTCATTACACAAATAAACTAATAATAAACACATTCACTTGCCCTTTAGCCTAGCATAAAGACTAGCATACAGTAGATAGAGCTAAAGGCTAGTAGCATTAGCTTATTCTCACTTAAACTAGGAAACTGGTCTATAAGTAGAATGATAAAAGAGACTACAATCAAACAGACAAAATGCTACCTAACATAAGACAAACTATTGTGTAGTTCCACACTTACAGGTTATGAATTGCCAAACCTCACAGATGATATTAAGATTTGTTTTCTCCTCGAACACGCGAGCATGACATGGCTGCTTCCCCAACATCCCTGCTGCTTACAGCCATTAGCTGGCACTGTTATTCATAATCAAAAGCAGAAAAACACAGCAAATGTGGCAAGGCTGACCTCTTGTGTCACAAAAGAGAATTCAAACGTTGACCAACTGGGATTAAAACAAACAAATCTTCCTGTAAGTGTGAGGACAGAACAGACCGATTTTTAAATGTGTGTGTATATGTTTCTGTCTCCTTAGAAATGCATGCATTCGGAGGGCCGATTCCCCCTGAGCAAAATGTCAACTGGACTGATTCATCGTTCTTCTGGACAGAATGATCTCTACTTACCTCCTCTTTCATGTAGGTGCTTTATATAACCCTGAACTCAGCCTTACAGGCAGCGCTTACATCCACTCAGACTCACAATTCTCACTGACAGATTCATTTTTATTTATATAAAATATATAATATATTTATAATATATAACATATATTTATATAACACCAAATCACCAGAAACATTCGCCTCAAGTCTGCTTACTGACAAGAGTCTTGAAGTCCAGCAGAGTCTGGTTTAGTTTACCACAGAAAATGCTGATAAAGTCTTTCAGTGAGCATTAATCAATAATCACTGTGTGGTGGATATTTATAGACAACATCAGACCTTTGCATTAAATCCTATTTAAAGAAAATGGATGTTGCACATTTCAGCATGTCAAAGTGCATGAACAGTTTTGCATGCTCGTAAAACCGCAGCAGCGGTTCTTCCTCCACGTGTTGTTTCCACTGAACTGACATTCGATGCTAAAGAAAGATTTCACACCACAGAGCTGATACAAGAGCTGAAATAAACCCAGAGGCATTAAAAAAACAAGAACAACTTCCTGAAGCGGTGAACTCTTCCCTTCATTTAAAATAAAAAAAAGAGCTAGAAGAGCACGAGTGGTCCAAAAAGTATTTAAATCTTTTACTTAAATATAATATTAATAACAAACTTTTAATATCATCTATCACAAATAAATGTTTACATTTTAAAGAAGTAAAGCACAAGTATTCAACATGTTTTTGTTTTTTTGTGTCTCCCACACCTTTAGTACTGGTATAAAAGTGGGCTGTAACACCTCAGTTAGTGCACCATACTGTAGGTTTAATAGATTATTAACACTAGTCAATGATGGCTTGCGTCTCCACCCATCAGTCCATCCTTATCCTGGATCTTCCCTGTGTTAATGTGTTTTAATTAGCCTAGCCATAGCGCTGTAGCTATCCACATCATTACATGTTAACTAGACCAACTTTACTGTATACTAACATCACTAAACAAACACAGAGTGATGTTAGCTCTGAGTGGAGCCTCAGTGTTTGTGTTTGAAGGAAAATCTGGGCCCAGAAACGGCACTGAATATTTTCTGATTTCATCAAGAGCTTTTATTGTGAAATCCAACAAAATCCAACCTAAATCATAGTCTGAACAAAGCAGCTTTTTAATTTACTATCTAATATTTAGTTGCTTTAAGTACCATAACACAGAAGTATTGAAATGATTAATGAAGAATGACTAAAAATCCTACATTAGCTGCAGTGCTGGGACTCCATTAATCAGGGTGGGCACTGGTGTATAACAGCACAGGTGGGCTGTAAGCCAAGTGATCATGCTGAACACGTGTTCATAAAAGTAAATGTTATCAGAATTAGTAACAGGATATGACGTAAGAAATCAGAATGAGACCAGGATATGAGGAGTCATACTCAGACTGTATCAGGCTTCTGCTAATGTACAGCGTGAGCACAGGAAGTGTTATGAACTTTGTGAAGAGTTTGAACTGAAGGTGAAGGTGACAGCCTAAAACCTCAGGCCAGACCAGAGTCCTCGGCCTTCTTGTTTTCACTCTTTAGTCAGTCGCAGCTTTCTTGGATTAGCTGCTGTTCACATAAAGATTTTAAAGTTTTGCTCAGTTAAACGGATTTTCAGGATCTTCTCTTTCATTTCTTTGTGTTTGCACTGCAAACAAAACAATATGTGTGAATATGTCTCCTATTGTATGAGTGCAGCTCAGGGATGTGTTTGTAATAACACCGAGGCTCTCAGTCACAGATGCAGCGCTCTGCTGAGACTCTTCTGATACATAAACTACCAAACTGAACACTTCCTGATGAATCTCTTTCACATTAAAAGCTTGTTTGTGATAATTTGGTAAATGAACAAGTTCTTATGGAGCACTTTTCTACACTGCTTGAACACTGAAAGCACTTTATAGAACATATTTGAATTCACCCAAGCACTTTTCTCATACATCCAAGTACTTTCTATCTAACATTCTCACATGCACACATTCATATGAACACATCAGGGTTTAATACCTTACCCAGGGATACTTTGGCACACAGACTGGAGCAGCTAGGAATCGACCCACCAGCAGATGACCTGCTCTGCCTCCCTAACCACAGCCACCCCAGTATGGCTTTGAGACTTTTAATATGAAAAGGATGGTGGAACAGCTGAGTCCCAGTGCTGTAAAATAGCTGATGGTTTTTTTTTTTTTGTTTGTTTGTTTGGTTTTTTTGGGGGGGGGTTCTGATAAAGTAGTGTAGTCAAAATTGAGTAAATGCTGATTTTGTCCTTTCTTCGCTATAAATCAGTCCCAAAATAATCTCCATATGATTTTTTCTGTGACTCATCTCATACTGTTTGAACTGTGTGTGTTTGTGTTTGCAGAGTTTCCACCAGAGCCCCATGTGGTCTGCTCCTCCAGTCCAACCACTGGAACCCAGCTTCAGGTCCACACAGGCCCTCAGACCTGAGGACCTTCAGTATACAGATTTGCATATAAAGATAGATAGATAGATCTCTTTATTGTCATTGTTACAAGAACAACAAAATTAAAAGTGCCATCAGTCGGTGCCTAAAAAATAAATAAAGAAATAAATAAAATAATAATAGCCATAATAATGAAATAATAGCTATAGTAACTAATCATTTGCATACAACATAACAAATAACTAATATTCACACACACATCTTACATGTCGATTTTGTGGGTCGTTTTGAATTGCATTTAGTTTGGTTATTGCTGTGGGACAGATGCTGTATCGCCTGCCTGAAGGCAACAGTGCAAACAAAGAGTGTCCGGGGTGAGAAGTCTTTTTTATGATATTTTGTGCTTTTTTAAGACAGTGATCGCTGTGCAAGTCCTCCAGTGAGGGGAGAGGGCAGCCGATGGTTTTTTGGGCTGTATTCACAACCCTTTGGAGAACTTTTCTTTGAGCTGCAGTGCTGCTGTTATACCATGCACAAATACAGTACGTTAGTACCCTCTCTATATACTTCTACCTGTAGAAGGACACCAGCAGATTTTGCTTGATATTGTTCTTCTTGAGAACCCTCAGGAAGTACATTCTTTGCTGGGCCTTTTTTGTCAGCTCAAAGGTGTTTGTGCTCCATGTGAGACCCTGCTCAATGTGAACCCCCAGGAAATGGAAGTCAGCCACCCTCCCCACACAGATTCCCCCGATGATTAGTGGTGTAATGTCTGTTTTGTTCCTCCTGAAGTCTATTACCAGCTCTTTTGTCTTTGAGGTGTTGAGATGCAGATTGTTCTCCCTGCACCACACTAACAGCCGCTCCACCTCACCCCTGTAGGCGGACTCATGAGCCCCACCACTGTAGTATCATCAGCAAACTTGATGATGGTGTTGCTGTGGCAGGCAGGGGTGCAATCATGTGTGTACAGAGAATAGAGCAGGGGACTGAGCACACAGCCCTGTGGAGAGCCAGTACTGAGGCTGAGGGCAGTGGATGTGTGTTTTCCCACCCTAACTCTCTGCTGTCAGCTGGTCGGGAAGCTCATAATCCACGTGCAGGTGGAGTGAGGAAGAGCCAGGTCCCCCAGTTTATTCACCAGTCTGTGAGGGAGGATAGTATTAAAAGCAGAGTTGTAGTTAACGAAGAGCATCCGCACATAGCTCCCCTGCTGCTCCAGGTGTTGCAGTGCAGCATGGCGGGCTGTGGTTACCTCATCCTCTGTGGACCTGTGTATGTATGTATGTGTATGTATGGACCTGTGTGTGCTGTGTTCTTTGCATTAAACACACACACACACACAAACTCAGAGAAGATGTTTTTGTTTCAGTGTCCAAAGATACAAAATGTATTCATACAATATGTAAAGTATAAACAATAATGTCAGAAACTAATATATTAATGTAATGAATGTATTTAACATGCTCAGTAACTGCAGTCGTCTCCACAACAGTGATCTGCTGTATCTGCAGGATCAATAAACTCTTGTTCTCGTGTGGTTCTGTGGGCTTTATAAAGATCTCTGAGAGAAAATGTGAGTTGTTGTGGCAAACTGATGCACGGCTTTCTTCAGAGCAGATGTTAAAGAGCAAATATAAATAAAACCACAGCCATGGCTGGAAACTTCAGGGAAGAACGTCAGAACTAAGTGTTTAAGTATGTGTGTTAAAGAGTTTTAAAAGAGAAAGAGAAAAATCTTTATTAATATACTCCAGTAGAGCTTTGAAAGAAATTAGTAGGTGCTTATAAATATATTTGCCTGGGAAAAGTTCATGCAATCTGCAGTCATTCAGTTTCTGAGTGGACACATTAATATTAAGACATCAGTATAGTACAACTTAACTTGCAAATATACTCACAGTCAGGAAATGGACATTTGATGCTACTGATGCATCTCACCCAACACTTCATCACCCTCTTTCTTGGTCAAATAGTGACCGGATGGGCTGAGGGGAGAGAGCCAGAGATTAATAATAACTAATGATTAAAAAATGACAAATAGTGTTTGACTACAGCTGGATTTTATGAGGTTTAATAAAGTTCATAACATGTTTTGCATCACACGGCTGCTGCAGTGTGATGCAGTTTAGTCTTGTAAATATGAAATAATTAAAGTCACAGGGTTTGTTGCTGTAATTCTGCAACTAATTTATTACTTATTTTCACCACCTTTTGTTATGCAATCAAAAAGCTCCACCTGCTCCATCAGAGCATGCACAGAAGACAAACACATGCACAGAGTAAGAGGGCGGGGCTACTTGGCCTGTGTCTGTAACACATCAGTGAGACGCACAATGGAGGAAACATGTGTGCAGCGTGTGCTCTGTAAGTAAAGACTCTGTGTGTTTTTAGATCAAACTAACTGTGCAGTGGACCAACATTTAGCTCTAAAATATGAGGAAGAAGCAGTGAAGATGTTGAATTAATGCCTTTGAACTTTGATGGCTTTGATTTAAGAAACACAAAAAACAAAAATATTCAAATATTGAAGTCTGATCTCACAGCAGTCGTGGGGGTGTCTGTAGCTCAGGAGGTAGAGCAGGTCACCAACTGATCGGAAGGTCTGCTGTTCCGATTCCTGGCTACTCCAGTCTGTATGCCAGTGTATCCTTGGGCAAGATACTTAACCCCAAGTTGCTCTCTGACGCAAGCGTTGGAGTGTGAATGTTAGATAATAAAAAAGCACTTAGCTTAGTTAATCATGGACGTGAATGGTGTAAATGTGATGTATAAACGTGTTGAGTGCTCAGACAGGGTAGAAAAGCGCTATATAAGAACTAGTCTACCGTCAGCTCATTTTTCATCATTGACTTTTATTTTGAAATCAAAGCATGAAGCGAGCCTTGATGAATGTTTTCATTGGCATTAACACAAACACAATCCACCATTTCTCTTTAGTTCTGATCTCACTGCTGAGCTGCACCACAGACCAAGGTCAGTAACCTTCTTCTGTCTGTTTCTCTCCTTTAAATGCTTTTTCACCATCAATGCTTTCAGTCGGGATCTTTGCTTTCAGCAGTTGGTGTTGAGCACAATAACTCACCATTATGACTGTGGAGAACAGGCTGCTGTTGCTCACATTTGTTCTGCACTTTGAGACGTCAGGCTTCACTAATTTAAACGACTGGATCCTCATGTGTTGAAGTTCAGTCACATTTAATCTGACAGAAAAACAATCATTGAATTTATTTTAGGTTTAGGGTTTTTTTTTTAACTAATGCTTTTATTGGGGGGGTGCATTAGTTTGACAACAATAAAAATCATCAGACTTTTTTCATTGTAACCCTCACAGCTCGTCTGACTGTGAGTCCCAGCAGCTCTCAGTTCTTTAGAGGAGACTCTGTGTCTCTGAGCTGTGAGGAGGACGACAGCTCTGCTGGATGGACTCTGAGGAGAAACATAAATGGAGAAACCAGGAGTCAGTGTGGAGCTCTCTTTGGAAACTCAGCTGGTTCTTCCTGTATCATCCGTCAAATTGTCCCTCGGGAGAGTGGAGTTTACTGGTGTGAGTCCAGAGAGGGTGCCATCAGTAACATGGTTAACCTCACAGTCTCTGGTAAGCTGAGTGTGTGGAGTTAGTGTTGATGAAGCTGTGTGTAAATGGATGAAATGCTGTAGTTTGTCTCTGTGTTGAGGTGGATCAGTGATCCTGCAGAGTCCTGTCCTCCCTGTGATGGAGGGAGATGACGTCACTCTGCTCTGTCAAACAAAGACCACTCCCTCCAACCTCCCAGCTGCTTTCTATAAAGATGGCTCCCTCATCAGGAAGCAGCCTACAGGTCACATGACCATCCAGAATGTTTCCAGGTCTGATGAAGGCCTCTACAAGTGTGACATCAGCGGTCATGGAGAGTCTCCATCCAGCTGGATCACTGTCACAGGTGACACACTCACCTGTCTGTGTTTCTGCAGGTTTCAACATTCACAATGTGACCATTACTTAGAATAGAATGCCTTTATTGTCATTATACAGGACGTACAATGAGATTGGAGACACCAAAACTAACACATAAGAAATACAAAGAGTACAAAAAACAGCACCGAAAGGAAGAGCCGTGAGCCTCTGCGTCTGTGCGCGCTGCCATTTTGACTGTGTTTGCTTTATTTTAGAGAGACACACCACCACACCTCCACCTGTTCTGTCTGTGATGTCGTTTCTTAAATCATTCTGTTTCGGGGTCCTGCTGGTGTTACTGGTTCAACTGGTGAGACGTGTTTGTAGGAAACCTGAAGGTGAGACTCAGACTTCTGGATTTTTCTCTTTCAGACTTTGTTTTTCAGAGGAAAATTATTATAAATGATTTTAATGAGACACTTGAATTAATTTGCATTTCATTCTGGTTCTTTTCAGCTGATGGGGGAGAAGTTCGAGAGATGACATCAAAATCTTGTCATGACGTGCTGGAAGCAGACCCCCAAAATCCAGGACACACAGACAAATGTATGGTAAGGTGGTTTATTGATAACTGAAAGCGTGAACAGAGCTAACAGGGCTGGCTGGGTGCCAGAACTAAATTATAACAGGGTGACGCACAGTGGAGGGAGCATAGATGACGGCACGACAACAGGCATAGAAATCACAGGACCCAAATACACAAGAGGATAATGAAGAAAGAGAAAACAGTTGGGAACACAGGTGACGCTAATTACTTTGACGAGATTAGAGGAAGCAAAACTGAACACAACAGACAGGGACCGGACAACTATCAAAATAAAAGAGGAAGTCAGCTGCAAGTCCACAACCAAGGGTCAGAATGTCGCAAAACAGTTCAGGGGCCAGGACAGGAGCAAAACAGAAAACAGCAAAAGGCAGGTGAAAACAGTCCCACAAAAACAGCTGCCAAGTCAGAGCAAGGCCAAAAACAGTCTGAAAGTTCAGGAGGCCCCCCAGGTCAGGAGGCCTGACAGCTGAGTCTGGACAAGTCAGGGAGCCGCCCAGGCCAAGGGGCCTGAACGCTGATTCCGGACAAGTTGGGGAGCCGACCGCAGTGCCAGCGACAGGACAGGACAGAAGGCCGACCGCGCTCCCGGCGGCAACAATGAGAAGACGGGACAGGAGGCTCAGACTGAACCAGACGCTCGGACCGAGCATGACCCTCGGGCTCCAGACTCAGCTCGGACTGAGCTGGACCCTTGGGGTGAACGGGACCTTCAGAGCGAGGCCCAGATGCGCAGGTTAGGGCTGCAGTGCAGGGCACATAGCTGTCTCCCTGGACAGCTGGGGCTGCTTTGGGGATTGCTTGGGTGAGTGTGATGGAGATGTGGATAGTGACGGGGGTGAGGAAGCAGATAATGGTGACAGGGGCTCTGACCAGGAAACTGCTGCAGTTGACTGAGGACTAGGACTGAGGCTGGAGGGATGCCGCCGCGGCTGACGACGGAGACAGAGGCTGAGGAGGTGCTGCAGCTGATGGAGACTATGGCCGGGAGGCTGCTACAGTAGACAGAGACTGAGGCTCTGAGGCTGCTGCAGCTGACTGGGCTTGTGACAGAGGCGGAGACTGGGGCTTGAACTCTGCGGCAGCTGACGACAGAGTCTGTGGCTTGGAGGCTGCTACAGTGGGCGGAGACTGAGGCTTGGCTGTTCCCACCCAAGGAACAGAAACGGGTGCATGAGCAGGAAGGACAGGGACAAGGCTTACAGTCTTTACAGTTTCCACAGTCTCAAAATACAGTCTCTTTTCTTTGGACAGTTTATTACCCACAGGCTCAGAGATAGTCACAGGTGCCACAGAGTGAATGGTTCTTAAAACCAAGTCCCTCTTAGAAACAGGTAAAATGTCCAAAAGCCACAGAAAGCTGGCCTCGAGCTTGAGCACACTGTGAGCCATGGTGTCTCGATATCCCTCACTGGGGCTCTTAAGCCATTGCTCACACAGTTCCATTGCAGTGCCTCAGATGTCGCTTTCTAATTCCGGTGAGAAAAAAAACAGTCTCTGAAAACACAGGTTTAGAATGGGTGGACATGCGTAGAGTCTCTGGGAAAATCAGTCTCTCTCATATTACGTGATCTCGGTAACAGAGTTCATGATTGCATCACTCATGGCTGACACTGGAGTCACGTCAAGGCTTGCCAACGTGGTTCTCTTCCTACTGCTCCTGGAGCTCCGTCTCCACACTTCCGCTAGAGGAAAAGGAGAAGCACTAGGAAGCACCACGGCAGGAGATGGCAAGTCTGGCATCATGGAAAAACCGCCCAGCCTAATTCCCAATGGCTTGGGCGGCAGCGGGACAGCAGTCGTACCTCAGGGCTGCAGAGGTGGAGAGAGAGGCAAGCGCACCTGTGCAGATCCCCCTTCCCATTTGGAATCCCAGCATGTCTGCTGGAACCGTGGCTCGCATTCAGGAGCAAGCCATGGCTTCCTGCTCACCAGCTCCTGCATGACAAGCTGTCTGTCATGCTAGTCTGTGTCTGCGGGGTCTGTGTGATGGTCGCATTGTTCTATCATGTTGTGCTGTGTGGCAGCCAGAAGCAGACCCCCAAAATGCAGGGCACACAGGCAAATGTACGGTAAGGTGGTTTATTGATAAATGAATGCATGAATAGAGCAAACAGGGCTGGCCAGGTGCCAGAACTAAATTGTAACATGCAGGGTGACACACAGCAGAGGGAGCATAGGTGAAAGTAAGCCGGTAAGGTCCGGTACTGCGTACCACTAAAAGATTCTGCGCCGGTACACAGTACCGGCAAGAGTTCATGCAGCTGTCTGCTGTAAAGCCGTCATTCAGAACCAGTCACGGCTGCACTTTGGGTCAGAATAGATCCGTTAGCAATAAGCAGTCTAAAACGCGACTTAATCAGTTAATAAATTGCTTTTTTTCTCTCATTACAAACTGTTTCGGAACTGCTCGTGCTGTGCTGGAGCCTCAGTTCTGTAGCTTCTCTCCCCTCAGAGATCGAGGCTTTCATCAACAGACAGCCACGTCCCATAAGCGGGACGGATGTAGTGCATTTTACATGACAGGCTAGACCCTCCTATTTTGATTGATGCCTCATTCAGCCAATCATGTAACTTGCTGCACCAAACTCAACAGAAAAGCTACGTGATGCCCCCTGGTTATTATTGGCTCTGGAAAACCCATTTCTTAATCTGACTGGCCGAATGAGGTGTCAATCAAAAAGGGAGGGTCTAGCCTTCCATGTAAAATGCACTACATACATGGTTTTTTCAGAGCCAACAATAACCAGAGGGCGTGTAGTTTTTTACAGGTGATTTTGGTTCGGCTAGTTAACAGGTTAAAACGTTCACCACTACGTTTAATATCGGTCTGCTTTTTACAAACTCTCTCAATTAAAAACAAAGAGAGTTGAACTAATTGTGTTTCATGTCATTCTGCTCTATTTCAACAACACAGAACAGCTCAAAAACACTGCTTATGAATGAATGAAGTTTTATTGCCATGTGGGTGAACAAGTTCACACATTGGAAATTGCAGTTACAGAACACCATCCAAATACACAAACACAACACACATAGGGGGATATGTGTCCTTGGGTCATGCAGCCGTTTCTTACGGCGCTACCTTTGGCAGGAGGAGAAAACAACACATCATGGGGAAGTTAGGTTAAAAAAAAGTCATCTGGTACAGTGCTCAAAAAGAGCACTATACCAGGGTCCAAAAAAACCACCTTAGCAAAGCATTTGCACATGTAAAGCAAGGACAGCGGCGGTAGGTGAGGTCAGGGCAGGAGGGGATGCAGAAGGAGACGAGAGGTGGGGGCATTGTGGAGCCAGATGCCAGGTTCCAGCCAAAACAGTTTGCTGATAGTGGTGGAATTTCATCAGCGGCCGTGATACACCAGACCCAGCTTCACAAATCACAACGCGGAGTGGGGGGGAGAGCAGCCGCACACAGTGCCCTGGAGAGAGATATGGTTGCCAACCCAAGGCCGGCAGGGGAGCCGAATTCCTGATAACAGAAGTTGTTTTGGAACAGGCTGCTTGTTTTTCCAACAGCCTTCAGTCTTACTGGGAAACCATTCAAAAATCCAATATTCCAAATTAGTTGATTGCCGTCCTCACTGTGCAGAACCGAACTATATCTCCTGATCTAACCCTTCTCGCCTGCGAGCTCGCTAATCTTGCGGCTCAGGTCCACCAGGCTTTGAGTCTGAGTTTGTGCGGCTCTGCTCAGCCCTTCCACCTGGATCGGCAGCCTCTGCAGATGTCGAACCGCCGTCCAGATTTTCTTAATTTGCCAGTAAAGCAGGTATCCACCGAGCCCAAACAGAGAAGATACTGCTACCAAAAAGCCGAATATGTAGGCGTCTTCCACGTCTTCCACTCCAAGGGCCGAGAAGCACACAGGTCTCCACGAGCTCCAAGAGTCGATGACGTATCCAACCGGGTCAGTTCCACTCGGACACGCAGGCTCCCCTGTCCCGGATCTCATAGTGGAAAAAATTCGATCAATGATGGAGAATGCCCAGTTTGCCAGATCCATGTTTCAATCTTGTTCTTATTCGGACAGTGTGTAAAAGACGCTCTCACAGCAAGCAGCAAGCGGAGAGATGGGGAGGGCAGGGAGAGAGAGATAGTGCGACCGTCTCCAACAAGAGCAGGAAGAAGAGATTACGTGTATGACCAGAGATTTCATTTACACTACATGAGAGCGCATTCACCTCCAAAACATGGTGGTTGCCAAGGAGATTGAGGTTTGCGAATTTTGGTAGTTATTTACTTTTCAGAAGTTTTGTATTGGTGGACAGAGCCAGAATGCATGGAGGTGGTCATCAGTTGTGTTAAGTGTACAGCGTGAGCAAACATCTCAGTTCCTTAACAACAAAAATGTTTTTCACATTGTCAACTGATTTTACTTTCTGCCTCATTTATTTATTTATATATATATATATATATATATATATATATATATATATATTAGGGGTGGGACTTTAACGCGTTAATTTCGATTAATTAATTATGGGGAAATTAACGCGTTAAAAATTTTAACGCATTTTAATCGCACTTTGCACCGTGGAACCTTTCTCAGTGCACGAGTTCCCGGCATACAATTATATCGACGCACAATGTCCAAATTAGGGGCTGCATCCTGCGAAGGACCCGCCCACGTCTTTCGCAGCCCACGAACACCACAAAGGCCGGAAGTGAGCAGCTAGCCTTCATATCAGCTGCCGTCACCTCTGCGTAGCTCATGTCGCCTAGCAACCGTGAGTGTGAAGCACAGCTGTGTAAAAACAGCTGGTTAAACGGAGAAGGAACTTTTTCTCCTTTTTGTGGTTTAATTTTAAGTCTTTAATTCAAAATAACCTGTTAAAACAAGCATAACACATTTCAACATCAAGGAATACAGCTGAGAGAATGATTAATTTTCAACTATAACAAGTGAGACATTAATGTAGAATAAAACTATCCAGTTATGATGCTTAACTTTAATTTCAGGAGTTTGCTTATCACAGGAGCACTTCCACCCTTCGTTGGTCTGTGTAGTAGACTGGTGGGAAAATGAACAAAATTTTGAAGTTTAAGCTTATGTATATTGATTCATTCATCAACTAAACTTAAATTAATATTTATCATGTTAAATATTGAAATGCGATTAAAATGCGATTAATTTCGATTAATTAATTACAAAGCTTGTAATTAATTTGATTAATTTTTTAATCGAGTCCCACCCCTAATATATATATATATATATATATATATATATATATATATATATATATATATAATATAATGTTTTTGTCATAGTACCGGCAAGAATTTAAAACTACTTTCACCCCTGGATATAACTTAAACAGAACCAAAAGAACACAAAACACTGGGCCACCGGCCCAGGACGATGACAAATCTCGAAGCTTCCTGGTTTGAACCTCCTGGTTGGTTGGTGCCTTTCTGTGAGCACTTTGATGTTCTCCCCTCTGTGAGTTCTCTGTGAGCTTCCAGAGTCCAAAGTCATGAGTGTGAGCTTCATGGTAGGTTCTGAATTGGCCATCGGTGAGGAAGACTGTTTAGTTGTTCATTTCTTTTTGTTAGTTGTGTTTGTTGCCCTCTTAAAAAGACAGGATTCCATCTTCAGTTCAGCAACTTTTTTTATTCCCGATTCTCTGAATGACTCCACAAAGCAGGCACAAACATGAGCACAGATGAACGAGAGAAAGTAACAAAAAAAACATTCCCCAGAGGTCGCACCGCTCACCAACCTCGCGATAGTTGATGACATCACATCCTGAACTCTGACCCCATAGTAGCAACATTAATCACAGTAATATTTGGCATAACATCAAAATAGAATAGAAACGTAAAATATTTACCCATTGTTTAAATCTGTTACTGCCAACTAAATTATTGAAAATACAAATAAGATTAAAAGGGATCTTTCAAGGTCGCAACACCCTCCCCCACTAAAAAAAATGTTGCAGAACATTTTCTTAATTTCTTAACTGAACATTTGATGCAAAGGTACATAAACAGGTGAGTATCATACACATCACATTTTTTCTCTTTTACAGGATGATGAGGCTGTGCTATCTTAACAGTCCATTCTTCATTTTTTTTTTCCTTTCTAATGGTCTCTCATGGCCACAATACAGGATCAAATGTCTACAGTCCATAAGTATTGTAAGGTGCATAGTCCATAGAAGCATTGGTGGGCCCCCCAAATCTTCACAAATGGGACAAGGAAATTACCATTTACACCCAGAACTGTGTATTCGCACATTTCATAGCCATGTGTTCTGCATGCCTATCAGTAAGTGTACACATTACTAATTCTCACTTTACAGTATGTACCACACTACTGCCTTAACTCCAACATGTTAGCTTAGTTCCCCATTTTCTGTACTTATTATTGAAATAAATGTTCAGAAAACCTGTTTTTATATTCTGTGATGCATTTGAATTACCACATCCCCGTGAACTATAACTGTATAACAAATCACAAATAAACTAACTTGTAGTTGTCTTGTATATGTGTGTGTGAGCCTCTATTCAATGTAAAAAGGATACATGGATTATGGACTGGTTAGCAGGCCATGGCTGGTTCTGGAGGACTCCCTCATACTAACAGGGCAGGTTTCCAGCGGCTGAAAGGTTGGCTGCCCCAGCTGATCATAGGTGTAGACACGCCTGGGCTGTCGGACTCTTTTAGGCCTTTCTCTCCCTATTTCAGCATCACTCTGTTCATCCTCAAGTTCCATAGATGGCACTTCATGTTGTTCCTCCTCATGTTCCTCTTCAGAGTGCTCCTCAGGTATGAACACCTCCTCAGGTTCACCTCTGAGCATTTCACTCCGGGGGCAAAACTCTTTTGCTTCTATATTGAGGGGTGGATTTGCCCGCCTCACTGCTGCCCACATGTGATTTTCCTCATCACTGGAACTGCTTGCATCAGTGGGGTAAGTGTGCTTGGCTTTATGCCGTCTCCTTGTTCTCTGCTTTGTTTTGTCTCCATTGCTTTTCTCTTTCAGGCTGGGCTCCTCTTGCACCTCAACCAGGTAAGGACACGGCAGGAGTAGGTTTCGGTGTAACACCCGTTGTCTCCCTGTTCCTTGCAATGGCTCAACTACATACACAGGGCTATCAGGTCCTTTCCTTCCCTTGACAACATAAATCAGATCTTCCCAGTAGCTGCGTAGTTTTCCAGTGCCACCTCTAGGCGTCAGGTTTCTCACCAGGACATGGTCACCTGACCCCAGGGTAGAACTCCATGCGTTCTGATTGTAGGTTTTCTGTCCTTTTCGTGCATTTTTTTTCATATTCTGCATCGCAATCGCATAGGCCTCCTGCATGGCTTCTCTCCACTTCTCTGCATAGCCAGTCTGTGAATGGTTTCTTTCCCTTCCCTTCCTGGGGAACATCAGGTCCACTGGTAGTGTTGGTTCACGACCAAAGAGAAGAAAGAATGGAGAAAACCCTGTTGCCTCATGCACAGTTGAGTTATAAGCATGAACCACTTTGTTCAGGTGCTCCTTCCACCTTGCCTTCTGAGACTCTTCCAGTGTGCGCAGCATTCCTAGCAGCGTCCTATTGAAGCGCTCTGCAGGATTAGCCTGGGGGTGATATGGAGAAGTGCGGGAGTGGCGGATACCACAGTAGCTTTGGAGTTTGTGAAAGAGAGTGTTTTCAAACTCTTTTCCCTGGTCGTGGTGTATCTTGGATGGGAAACCAAAACGCATGATAAAGTCATCAAAAAGCTTTTTGGCTGCAGTCTTCCCAGACTTGTCTCTCGTTGCATATGCCTGTGCATATTTTGTAAAATGATCAACAACGACCAGTATGTATTCTTCACCTCCCTTACACCTGTCCAGATGTAAGTAGTCAATGCAGATCATCTCAAACGGTGCGGAGGTCTCTATACTCTGTATAGCTGTTCTGGTTATTCTGTGAGGCTTCTTTCTCTTTATGCAGCAACACACATTTGTGACATAGTGCTCCATCTCCTGTCTCATCTTAGGCCAGAAGAAGCGTTCTCTTGCCAGTGCTACCATTTTATCTGCACCTAAGTGTCCCATCTCCTCATGCAGGAGTTTGTACACAACTGGCTTCAGACAATCAGGAACAACTAGCTGTTTTCGTGTCGCCGTCTCCCTTCTGAGGATACCATCACCATCCATGTGTAGGCGGGGCCACTCTCTGAGAAGCTGTCTGACACCTTCATTCTCTGCCAGTTTGTCTTTATGTTTCATGTGGGCGTGTGTCCTTTTTAAGGCCACCACTCTGTTTATGATGAGGTCTGTGTTTTGAGCTGTCCTCATGTCCTCTGCTGCAAGAGGCTGAAGTGGCTCAGTGATGCTGCACCCTTCTGACAGCACATCTTCGTTACAGGTAACAGCTGATATCCAATTCACCTCACCTATTTTGTCCAGGTGCGGAGCTTTCGTGATGCATTCAGCAGCTTCCTGTGGGCATTCCTCCGTACATTCTTGGATGAGCTCCTCGATGGGCTTTGGTCTGCGTGACAAGAAGTCTGCATCTCTATTTGCTGTTCCAGGCCTGTATTTCAATGTGAACCTATAGTCTGCCAACTCTGCAACCCAGCGATGTCCTGCTGCATTGAGTTTTGCTGACTTGGTGACATAGGTCAGAGGGTTATTGTCACTGTAGACTGTAAAGTGAGGTGCGTGGAAGAGGTAGTCACGGAACCGTTCTGTGATAGCCCATTTCAGCGCGAGGAATTCCAGTTTACCAGAATGTAGCTTGTAATTTCTTTCTGCTGCTGTTAAGGTTCTTGATCCATATGCTATCACTCTGAGTACCCCCTCTTGCCGTTGGTACAAAACCGCACCTAAGCCATCTTCAGAAGCATCTACGTGAAGCACAAAGGGCTTCTCCAAATCTGGGTATGCCATAACAGGTGGGTTGGTCAGCTGATCCACAATTTGGTTCAGTATCTCTTTGTGGGAGGAGGTCCACTGAACTGGATGGGAAGGTGGTAACTGGGCTGATTTGCGGCTACACCCCTTTTTCTTTTGGTTTTGCTTCACCTCAGATTTTGGCTTGGCTAACAGTTCATAAAGGGGCTTGGCTGTCCTGGAGAAATCTGGGATGTAGGATCTATAATAGCTAAGGAAACCCATTAGTTTTCTCACCTCTCGCACAGTGGTTGGTGTCTCGTGCTTCAGTGCTTGAACTGCTTCTGTTTCTTTAGGATTCATCCTGTATCCCTCTGCAGAAATCACACGACCCACATAACAGACCTCACTTTTGAAAAAGTCACATTTTTTTGGTCTCAGCTTTATGCCACACTCTCGCTGCCTCCTGAGCACCTGTCTTACATTTTGGATGTGTTGATCGAAGTCAGGACTAAAGACCAATACATCATCCAAATACGGGACACACACTTCATCTCTGAGGTCTCCCAAGCATCCTTCCATATAGCGTTGGAAACAGGCAGGGGCATTCGTAAGCCCGAATGGGATCCTCACCCACTCGTAGAGTCCCCATGGCGTTATGAATGCAGTGCAGGGTCTGCTTTTCTCACTCATGAAGCCCTGATGGTATGCTTTTCCCTGGTCCAGCACCGTGAACCAGGAGTTGCCTCCCAGGTTTTCCAGAATCTCTTGTATCCTCGGGATGGGATGACGGTCAGGCAGTGTTTTCCCATTCAGTAGCCTGTAGTCTATACATAGCCGCAGACTCCCATCCTTCTTCCTGACACATACCACAGGTGAAGAGTATGAAGAACAGGATTTCTGGATCCAGCCTCGGTGGAGTAGGTCCTGTATGTGCGCTTTAACTTCCTGATAGAGATGTCTGGGGATCGCATTATATGTTCTTTGAACAGGCACATTGTCTTTTAGCTGTATCTCCATCTCCAAATCTTTAATGCACCCTGTATCCCAGTCATCCTTAGCAAAAACATCACACTCTTCCCTGAGCATCTGCTGTACCTGCTGTCGTTGGTCCTCAGATAGATGGCTCAGGTCCACGGGTGGGTCCCATGGCTCACCTCGTAGCTCTCCACTTGACTGCTGTGTGGGTGGAGCAGCACAGCTGTGTGGTGTCTGCGAAGTCTGTTCATCAGCCAGTTTTGTCTGCAATGGGTAGATGGCATCCACACTGTACAACAGGCCAAGTGTGGTGCGACTGTGTAGCACAATGTCATTATCAGTCACATTCTCAACAGTCACTTCAATGTTTTCATGATCTCCTGGAGGGAGCTTAATCAGCTGTGCTCTAATGGCAAGACCAGATGGCCAGGGTGCTTCAAGGTTTGGCTCTAGCACTACGTGTGATGCACCCACCATACTCTTGTTTAGTCGGCCACACTGCACCCCCATCACTTTGTTACGGGGGATGGTCACTGGTTGTCTACCCACTCTGGCTACATGGGGCTGATTTTCAGGCTTTGGCTTTTTCAAAACAGATAAAACAGCCTTTGCAGTTCTGTGACCTACCTCCAGTGCTGAGCAAAGTCTCTTAACCATATGACCAGATCGCATGCAGTCTTCATGTGTGTCATTGGTCAGGGCTAATTCCTCAATCACATTAAAGCCGATTATTGGGCGTTCCATATCGTGGCTTGCCACCAGGATGGGGACCAGGACAGGTTTGTCGCTCATTCCAGCTACAGCATCTTTAGCTAAAGTCACTTCAATCCCCATCCATCCCTGATATGGGATGTCAGTTCCATTTGCCGCTGAAAGCTCTAACGATCCATCTTCAAGCAGCTCAGTCACCGGTCTGACTTCCACATCTGGCAAATGTTTTCTTTTCCAGCCCATTCCCACTACTGATACCTGTGAGCCCGTGTCCCACAGTATTGTAGTGTCCACTCCTCCTAGGGAGGCTCGAACTAGACACCTCCTCCCCACCAGTTTTGCAGTTTGCAATTGTTTACCAGTGAGAGGTGCTCCTAGACTGAGAAGATCTGCTTTCTCTGCGCTTTCAGTGGGACAGTGCAGGATTTCAATTTTGCTTGTGCTGGCTCTTACGTTTTTCATTCGGCAACCTGCTGCCCAGTGCTCAGTACTGCCGCACTTGTAGCAATGAGCACACCTTCCATCAGGATTGGACTGTTGACATTTTTGACATTTTCGGCTGTTCCCAGTCTTAGGTTGGGTTCTGTATTTTCCGTTTGGCTCTCCATTCGCTCTTTGTTGAGACTGCGGGCTCTGCTGAAGGGTTGCAATGTGTGTTGTGAGGTTCTGAATAGCTTCACATATGGCTCTGTTACCTTGATCCACTTTGTCCATGAGTGTATCACGTTTATTTGCTTCCCCACCTTTGTTCTTGTTGGGTTTAGACACATGTTCGCATTCAGCTCCTTCATTTTCCTCATTAATTGCTGCCACACTGATCATTTTGGTTTTCGGTGTGGTTAACAGCTTGTTTCTCCTTTCCATTTCCAGACTGTATGCAGCAGTCATTTTCTCCAGAAGAGCTTCATCAGTCACTTTGGGGGTTTGTAAGTGTGGTTTCATGTCTGTTCGAATGGTGTCATCACGAAGACCAGTCATCACTGTTTGAAGGAACTGGTTTTGAATTAGTTCTGCACTGTACTTCAGACCAGACTTGACTCTTTCTGAGGCAAGGACAGTTTGTTGTCTCATGTCCATGGCTCGCATCAGAAACTGTATGGGCGTCTCTTTAGGTTCCTGAACTGCACGTGTGAGGGAATGATACAGCTCAGTGGAATCTTTTTCAATGTAGTGGGTCCGCAGGATTTGTCTGAGGGCTTGCAGCGTCAGGTCTATCCTACTCTCTAAATAACTTTTTAGCTTTGTTCCAGGAGCTATTGCTTGAATAACAGCTTCGACAACTTCTCCCTCATCATATCCTTTTTTCAGTGCCTTTTGAATCTGTCTTTCCAGACTTGAGTATGTTAATTTGTCCCTTTGATTTGGTTCCCCAATCTGTCCAGTTATTTTTAACTCTCTTCTATACAGTGGGTGGACAAAAGAGACATTTTGGCTAGCTATAGCAGCTGTTGCATTCATGGTCAAGTCACTCTCCCTTTGTCCCTCTACATCACTGGGTGCAATTTCATTTTCGGCCACAGGGTGGCGCTTCTGGATGACATTTTGAGGCAAGGGTACTTCACTGTACTCACATTTCTCTTTTAATTCGTCGATTTGGTCATTGAGTTTCAGCAAAACAGACATTCCTTCATCTTCTCTTGAGGTAATATCTTCTCCCTCTATATACTGAAGAATACACCTTCTCAACTTACGTGCTACGTCGCTGTCACGTTCATCTACAGTTAGGCTGAGGGCTGTACACACATCCTTCAGGTCCTGTGCTTTCAGACTCAACAACTTTTCTTCTATCTCAGCCACCAGGCTTTCCCAGTCAGATGACATCTGTTGCACTTCGGCCATGATCAAAACGTTTTACCTTCTTCCTCGGGGCTCTTGGAGTCTGTAGCCTTGGTTAGCAGCTAGTGCTAGCTCGCACCGAGTCCGCATCTGTCGCTCTCTCTCGTCTTGCTTCGCGGTGAAGAAAAACACTTCAACCGGGCGGAAACACCAAGTTTATGTTGCCCTCTTAAAAAGACAGGATTCCATCTTCAGTTCAGCAACTTTTTTTATTCCCGATTCTCTGAATGATTCCACAAAGCAGCACAAACATGAGCACAGATGAACGAGAGAAAGTAACAAAAAAAAAACATTCACCAGAGGTCGCACCGCTCACCAACCTCGCGATAGTTGATGACATCACATCCTGAACTCTGACCCCATAGTAGCAACATTAATCACAGTAATATTTGGCATAACATCAAAATAAAATAGAAACGTAAAATATTTACCCATTGTTTAAATCTGTTACTGCCAACTAAATAATTGAAAATACAAATAAGATTAAAAGGGATCTTTCAAGGTCGCAACATGTTTGTAGACATGAGTGCTGTTCTTCTGAGCTGGACTGTGTGTTTTTCAGCCTGTGGTTAGTCTGTTAACAGAAACTAACGTCTCTGTGGTCGTCATGTTTCCTGGTTCTCGCTCAGGTTTTGCTGCAGGACTCTACGTTCATCCTGTTTCAGCAGCTTTGATGTTAGCAGTTAGCAGCTCTGTGCTCAGTCACTTCAAATGCTTCACAGCAGCAGAATTTTTGAAAAAAGGAAAAAAAACTGTCACTCTTTCATGTCTACTTCAGTGCCTCTCACCCCCCTGTTCACCTTTTTTATTCTCCATGTTTCTGCCTCAGCCAGCGTGGTGTTTAGCATGTTTGCATGTTCTCCCCGTCTCTGTGTGGGTTTTCTCTGGATTCCTCCCACAGTCCAAAGACCTGCAGTTACTGGGGTTAGGTTAATTGGTGATTCTAAATTGCCCATAGGTGTGAATGGGAGTGTGAGTGGTTGTCTGTCTCTCTGTGTTCACCCTGCGACAGGCTGGTGACCTGTACAGGTGTACCCTGCCTTTCACCCTATGATGGCTGGGATAGGCTGCAGCTCACTGTGTGTCAGACTTATAGCTTCAGTCCGTCCTCTGATGCTTCATCTTCACATTTTCCTCGTTTCACTCCATCTTTGACTGCAGAGCTAAACTCAACCTCACAGCTCTTGCATCACAAGGAGGAGAATTATTACTGTTCTTCAGCATCATATCAAGAAAAAGATCATAAACGACGATGATTCAGATTTTCTATAATTTTTCACAAATATTTGCTCTTGACTGATGATCAGAAACATTTTGCTCTGCAGCAATAATCTGGGTTAGATGCTGGAATTTGTCTTTGGATATTGTACAAAAACTGGGAGCATAAAATTTGAGTTGTTTTGCTCTCATAGTTATAATAACAGTGTTACCATCTGCACGTCTGTGTCACAGTGAGACATTAGAACTCTGCATGAAAATCAAACCTGTTTCTAACATCTCAAACTCTGCATGTGAAACTACAGCAGCTACTTCCTCTTGTTTCCACTGAACTGAGGGTGCACAAAGTGATAAAGTGCAGATCTGTTTGATACTTTGTGGTTTCTCTTCTTCTGATCTTAATCACAAATTACCAAATATAACTGGTGATTTTTTCCAAAACAAAACAGAGCTGCTGAAAGTTTGTGAGTTTTATCTGAATGTAATATTATTGGTCCTGATGCAGAGGGTGGATTAAAGACAGAGATTAAATGTTGCAACAGTTCACATGATAAACTGAGATTAATGTTCATATTTACAGCTGCAGAGTCGCTGCTCTGCTCAGACTCTCTGCTTTGACACAAACCACCATAGGAAACCACTTCCTGCTGAGCTTCTTTCACAATAAAACTCACTGATGAAGAAATGCTGCAAGACCTTTAATGTGACAGCTGTGGAGGAAGTGCTGCATTTCACTGATGGCAGTTTGATGTTGTTCAGGGAGGTGTGTGAGTCAGCTGATGTGAGTCTTAATGAGTCCTGCAGGAAGCAGTTTCTACCTGAAAGGTATTACAGGAAGAATGAGCTTTATATTATTGAACTCTGATTGGTTTGATGTGTTCAGTGTCGTCTCCTCATTCTGTCACTTTGCTGTATGAAACCTATTTTTCTCATGTTGTTTGAACTGTGTGTGTTTGTGTGTTCAGACTTTAAACCAGAGCCAGACGTCATCGACTCCTCACTGAAGCTCCACCAGTCCAACCACTGGAATCCAGCTGCTGCTCTCTGACTGCTACACACACACCTGAGGACACTGACTTGTAATGTTGATTGTGTATTTCCAGGAGCCGCTGAGCATTGTTGTTGTGTGTTGCATCTTTCTCTCCCATGTGCTCCTCCGTCTCCAGCCTTGGTGGGAGTGCACCTGAGAGCACACCTTGGATGGTTCAGTGGAGAACATCTGGTTTATTCTCAGCTTGTTGGACTTCTTAGGCGCCCCTTTCTCCATCACAGCTTTCTGCAGCTCTGATAGCCGACTGACTTCCCTCTGTGCTGCATTGATCTTCTTTTCCATGGAGGGTACTGCTCCTCGTGGCTGCTCTTCTCAAGTTGGGACCGTTCTGGGTTCATGCTTCCTGCCACATGATGACATTTGTCTCTGCTCAGGGACAACAAGTTCATCCTCATCCTCCCTTTGTTCATATTAACCTAAACATGGCTCTGTAACAGCCACCAGGCAGCACATCATCACATGCCAACCAGCCCAACTTCACTAACCCTCCAAATGTTCCTGCTATTTACTTTGTGTCTTTGTTTACATCCAAAGCTAAAGCAGTACTAAGCAGGAAAATCAGCAGCAGAGTCTTTACAGATACTTTAATTAAAGGAATCAATAATTGTTCAGTTGGCAGCAAAGTGTGAACAGTTACAGGGCTGCTGATCCACAGACAGTGAACCCCACCAACCACTGCCTAAAATATGCTCTCATGCTGCCATCTACTGACTCAGAAGTGCTCCGACAGCTGGTGGTCAGCTGGTGTTTAAATATGAATCTATGCATTAAAAAGAACCTGAATCATTAAAGTCACATGATGAATAAATGACATGATTCCTTATTTCAGATCATTTTAAAATCCTGAACATTAAGAAGGAAATTCTTCCTCTGAGGTTGGTGTGATGATCAGAGCTGTGAATAAAGGTTTGGCTGAAAAAGATTTTCAGACTTCCAAATGACACTGATGAAGATTTGGGGATGTGCATCACTCACTGGCCACTTTATTAGGCACCCCTGTTCAACCGCTAGTTAACACAGACATCTGATCAGCCAATCACACGGCAGCGACTCACTGCATTCAGGCATGTAGACATGATCATGATGAACTGTTGAAGTTCAAACTGAACCTTTTTACATTCCTCCCATTCTGCTCTGAACAGGAAGCAGATGATTCCTGTAAACAAGAATCTCATGGATAAAGGAATGTTTCATGGAACGACTCAGAGGATCAAACCAAACAGGAGATTCAAAGACGTCTGAAGACCACAGCCCAGAACCAGCTAGGTGTACCTAATGAAGTGGCAGTGAATGTATGCACTGTGTAAATGTTTACACAACTTCTTCCAGGAGAGAATGGAATTCCCAGCTATCAGGGCCAGGTAGGGGGGCGAATTCCAGATAACGCAGTTGTTTAGGTACAGGCTGCCACTGATATTAACAAAAAGCCTTGAGTCTTTCTGATCCTGTCGATGGCAAATTCCAGTCAGCTGAATTTTCTTGGGTCTTACTCGCTACAGAACAACACCTTCTCCAAGATTTAATCCATGTTATCCGCAGCCACGACCAGAACTGGCCTTCGGGCCACAAGACTTGCTTCCAGCTTCTGGTTCAGGTCCAGCAGATTCTGAGTCTGAGTGTGAACTGCCCTGCACACACTTTCATATTGACTAGGCAGTCTAACCAAGGCCCGAACGGCTGCCCAGACTTTTTGAATTTCCCGATAAATCAGGTACCCTCCAAGTCCAATCAGAAAGTATCCTGTTACCAATAAGCCAAATATATAAGCGTCTTCCACATCTTCAATTGACAAACCCACCATGCACAAAATCCTCCAGGTTCCCCAGGAGTCCACAACGTACCCAGCTGGATAAGTCTCGGACAGACAAGCCCATTCCCCTTTATCTAGTCGTGTCGTCAAGAATATTTGGTCGATAGTGTTGAGAGACCAGCTGACCAGATTCATAGTTAATTTTCAGATCGGAGACGATGTGTAAAGAGAGGCTCAAGCAGCAAGCAGCAGCAGGGTAGATAAGGAGAGGGTTGGGAGAGAGAAAAAAAGATGCCCGTCTCCACTGAGGGCAGGAAGAAAAAAAAAAAAAGGCCACCACTTGTCATCATACTGCGTCAGACAGCGCATGATGACAACCAGCAGGGGGCAGCAGAGGAACATCAGTTTGCCCAATGCCTGACAGTTCTCATGTGACCTTTGACCTTTAAAGCTACAGGAGACAAAAAAGCTGTAAATATCCTCCTGACACCTGTCTGTAAATTAAAGAAATAAAAACATGCTTATATGTCAAAATGATGTCCCTTCTGTTGTGAGCGGTGCAACTGGAGAACCAGAGCGTGCTGCACAGAATGCTCTCAGTCGTCCTCCTGTAGACACTGAGGGGAGCTCGGCCTTCCTCAGCCTCCACAGAAAGAAAAGTCTCTGCTGAGCATCATATCAGGATCATATCATATCATATCATCTTTTGTATGGCTGGTCCTGGGTCTGGGGCTTGCTGTGCCCCTCCCCCTGTGGGACATGTTTGCTCCCCAGTGCTTGTTGATGCCCACCCGGGAGCCGGGCACTCGATGGTTCTGGGGCATGAGGCTGGGTGTTTTGGTGTGTTTGTGGGCCCTCCATTGGTGATTGTGGTTTGAGTGGGCATGGGCCACTTCTGTGGCTGGGACCTCCCTCCTCCTTCTCTGGGGTTGTCTGGTTGTCATCACGCGGTGTCTGACGCAGCATGATGACAAGCAGTGGCGTTTTTTTGTTTTTTTTTCTTCCTGCCCTCGGTGGAGACGGACGTCTTTTTGTACACACACACACACAGACACGCGCACACACACACACACAAACACAAACACATACACACATACTTGTACAACAACACTTGTGAGGCTCAGTTGTTGCAGCAGTCACTTGCGGGGACAGCATTTTCATGTGGTTTCTCAGGCCTCACAAAATTCATGTGGGCTGCAAAAAAATCAGTTAACAACCCAATAGCCCTGAAATCTTTATATCATTAAAAAAATTTTTAACATTTGACACCATGGTCACCTGTGGGGAGTGCCCGCCTCCCAGGTGGACAGCAACAACCAGTGAGGAACAAATATGTCCCATAGGGGGAGGGGCACAGCAAGCCCCAGACCCAGGACAAGCCATACATCCACACACAAACACACACACACACACATACACACTTGAATAGAACTTTTCTTTGCTTTGATATAAGTAGAATCAATGATGTCAAAATAAAAAGTGTTGAAACTTGATAAGGTCAGTTTCAGGTCATCAGAGGATCAGTCAGACTCCGCCCACATGTTTTGCCTCTATAGTTCCTGGTCTGAGAGGCAGAGATGGATGTAAAGAGGCAGGAAATGCTTGAAGCGAGCCTGAAGCCTAACACCAGAATCAGAATCAGAGAGCTTTGTCGTCACTGCTGCAGAAAAAAAAACACAGCAGAACTTTATGTGCACACAGAAAAGCAGCATAATAGTTACTAATGTAGTCTTTAATAATGATGAAGTGAATTGAGATAGGAAATGAGGGCTGAGGGCAGACAGATGTGCACTGTCTTGTTGTCCAGTTTGATACAAAGACTTTAACACCGTTTTTATGAGCTGAAGAAGAAACATTTGATTTCAAAAGGGTTCATTTTTAGTGGTGCAGAGCCTGAAACTGAGAGAAAAATGATTCCACTCTGAACTGTTTTGTGCGCTCTCAGTAAAGATGAGCTTCTTTGTTGTGTGTAGAGCAGCTTCCTGATACCAGCACCTCTGTAGGTGTTACAGCAGAGCACAGCTTCAGTGCAGAGACCCTCCCACTCTGAGGACCTTTACTTTCTCTTTTGTCACACAGAGACGGACTCAAGAGCACATTTCAGCTTTCATTATTCACACACTTACAAAAGGTTATTCTCTGTTCTGAAGGTCAGAAAATCACAGATATGAAGCCTCACATGAGCTGTTGTTGTGTCTGTGTTGAAGCAGCTCGACTCTTTAAGTCACTGCTGTCAGTGATGATGATATCTATGAGATCTATAAGAAGAATGAGAGAAACTAGCTGTTTTCTTCTTCTGTGCACTGGGCCAATTTATAGGAAAAGAGAAAAACATTAACATTCAGTCACTCAGATAGTTAAACATATTTAAACTCTTAAAGATTCAAATCAGAGAGAGTTTTTAAAAAATATTCCACTAACAGCTTCATGACAGCAGAAATAGGCTTCAAATTCAAAATATGAACTGCTCAGCAGTAACAGTTAACAGTGAGATGTGCAGCAGTTTGAAAGAAGTGAGCTCAGCTGTAACTTAAAGACGTTACTTTCTTCTGTTCTGAGGTTACTCAGCTCATCATAGAGCAAAGTAAACCACAGGTAAATGCTAATAAACACTTTTCAGGGAGCTTTTAGGACAGCCTGATAATAATGAATAACAAAAGTCCAGTCTAGAAGTAATAAATGCATGAATTAGCTTTTCAGCATCACTCTGAGAAAGGACTTTTCTAATTTTAGAAATAATTAAAAACTGTCCCTGAGTTGGTTCCATTTAGAGAGCAGCTGCTGTTAACTGAAGCACTTCCATAGGTGTTGTTAGGCAGGCTGCAGGGAAACACTGATGGAAACCTTGTGAGGAAAAACAGAGTTACCTCCTGGATAAATCTGTGTCTCTCTGCCTTTGGTAATCTGATTACAGTTGTTTGAATGGGAGCCTTAAAGAGAAGGCTGCATTAGACTCATGCTGGGATTCCAGGGTAACAGCCTTCAGAGAACTTCTGTTTGTGCAGCACTTTTAAACCAAAGATCATTTAATCTTTGAAATATAAAATAAATCAAATCACAGGGTTTGTAGCTGTAACTCTGCAACTATTTTACTTTACAGTTACACCATCAAAAAGCTCCACCTGCTCCATCAGAGCATGCACAGAAGACAAACACATGCACAGAGTAAGAGGGCGGGGCTACTTGGCCTGTGTCTGTAACACATCAGTGAGACGCACAATGGAGGAAACATGTGTGCAGCGTGTGCTCTGTAAGTAAAGACTCTGTGTGTTTTTAGATCAAACTAACTGTGCAGTGGACCAACATTTAGCTCTAAAATATGAGGAAGAAGCAGTGAAGATGTTGAATTAATGCCTTTGAACTTTGATGGCTTTGATTTAAGAAACACAAAAAACAAAAATATTCAAATATTTTGGACCTGATTAATAATAATCTGAATCCATCCTCCTCAGCTTAAAGTAACAGTGTTATAATAATAACTGAAGTTGTTGTAAATGAAATGTGCTGTAAGCAGTTCTATCAGTGTCTGTGGATAGAAGTCTGATCTCACAGCAGTCAGCAGCTCATTTTTCATCATTGACTTTTATTTTGAAATCAAAGCATGAAGCGAGCCTTGATGAATGTTTTCATTGGCATTAACACAAACACAATCCACCATTTCTCTTTAGTTCTGATCTCACTGCTGAGCTGCACCACAGACCAAGGTCAGTAACCTTTTTCTGTCTGTTTCACTCCTTTAAATGCTTTTTCACTATTAATGCTTTCAGTCGGGATCTTTGCTTTCAGCAGTTGGTGTTGAGCACAATAACTCACCATTATGACTGTGGAGAACAGGCTGCTGTTGCTCACATTTGTTCTGCACTTTGACACGTCAGGCTTCACTAATTTAAATGACTGGATCCTCATGTGTTGAAGTTCAGTCAAATTTAATCTGACAGTCAGAAAAACAATCACTGAATTTATTTTAAGTTTAGAGTTTTGAAACACTTTTTTCTCCATGAGTTTGGGATTATTTTAGTTTTGACAACAATAAAAATGATCATCATGCTTGTTTCATTGTAACCCTCACAGCTCGTCTGACTGTGAGTCCCAGCAGCTCTCAGTTCTTTGAATTAGACTTTGTGTCTCTGAGCTGTGAGGAGGACGACAGCTCTGCTGGATGGACTGTGAGGAGAAACACAAGCACACAGCAGAGGACTCAGTGTGGAGATGGGTGGGGAATATTAGCTGGTTCGTCCTGTAACCTTGCTGTCATCCTCCCATGGGACAGTGGAGGTTACTGGTGTGAGTCCAGAGAGGGTGCCATCAGTAACATGGTTAACCTCACAGTCTCTGGTAAGCTGAGTGTGTGGAGTTAGTGTTGATGAAGCTGTGTGTAAATGGATGAAATGCTGTAGTTTGTCTCTGTGTTGAGGTGGATCAGTGATCCTGCAGAGTCCTGTCCTCCCTGTGATGGAGGGAGATGACGTCACTCTGCTCTGTCAAACTGAGACCACTCCCTCCAACCTCCCAGCTGCTTTCTATAAAGATGGCTCCCTCAGCAGGAAGCAGCCTACAGGTCACATGACCATCCAGCATGTTTCCAGGTCTGATGAAGGCCTCTACAAGTGTGACATCAGCGGTCATGGAGAGTCTCCATCCAGCTGGATCACTATCACAGGTGACACACTCACCTGTCTGTGTTTCTGCAGGTTTCAACATTCACAATGTGACCATAACTTAATGACTGTGTTTGCTTTATTTTAGAGAGACACACCACCACACCTCCACCTACATCCACACCTCCACCTACATCCACCTCTGTCCCTCTTGTTCTCTCTGTGATGTCGTTTCTTAAATCAGTCTGTATCGGGGTCCTGCCGCTGTTACTGGTTCTACTGGTGAGACGTGTTTGTAGGAAACCTGAAGGTGAGACTCAGACTTCTGGATTTTTCTCTTTCAGATTTTGTTTTTCAAAGTAAAATTATTGTAAATGATTTTAATGTGATATTTAAATTAATTTGTTCTTCATTCTGGTTCTTTTCAGCTGGTGGGGAAGAAGGTGGAGAGATGACATCAAAATCTCGAATCATCAGCAGCCAATCAAAGGAAGCAGAGGTAGTGTTTGATGGGTTTATGTTCATATTCAAAGCAAAGATCAAAGTTCGTTTGCAGGTTGAAGCTCTGTGGAGTTTCTTGTAAACAAACTAAACTTCCTGTTTACGTCTTGTTATCACCAGAATTCACAGCACAGCTTCTGTGGCTCTGACTGATGTGAAACACATTTCAAACTCCTTAAACGTTTTACATGCTCAGTACTTTCAGGTTTCATTTCATTACTGTAACAAATAAAAACATCTGAATCTAAATTTGACTCATTCAGTTACATTTAAACAGTTTATCAGTCAGTGAGCAGCACGAATGTTTCCATTTTAACAGCGTTTTATCATAAAAATATAAACATGAAAAACATCTGACTTCCTGTTGCCCACACTGACGACTTTTTATTCTTTCCTTCAAACTGTTCAGTCCTCCATCATTTTTCACTTTATTTATCCTGAGTTTCTTCCTTGCCTCCTTTCCTACCTTCATTCCTAACACAAGCAGAGGAAGCAAAGAAAAAAAAACAGAAGGAGAAACAAAGTGAGACAAAACGTCAACAAAATAAGACAAACTCTCCTCAGACCCTCGTTTTAATGTGATGTCAGTTCCTTATTTTAATTTGTTTTCTTGGAGCAAATTCCTGCACTTATTGCATCTGAGACACAAGCCTGAAGTTATTTAATCCTACTTAGTACCCATTTGTATTAAACTAATGAGTAACTGATGAGTACCTTTGCGTCAAAGAGAGGATCTTAGGCACGCTCTCTCATCCAGAAGGACCAACGCTGATGGCATCCTTTCAGACCTGAAAAGGTTTATGCAGTCCTGCCCCGGCCCTGGGTACGAGAGAAAAACCTCAGTGCTTAAATGGTATTTCAGAGGATCTTTAATTTTTATTAATTACTGCAAAGTTAAAACTGACACAGAGATTCCTGAATAACTGACACTAAATAAAATTAAACACAAACAGTGAAAATAAAATCAGGTCTGTAACGGAGCTTCAGAAATCTCGTTTAGTAGATTAAAGGTTTTTCCTCATAACCAGGAAATGACTTCACAAACGTGCTGAGGTCTGAATCCTTCAGGGTCGTTCTCTCTGACACAACAACTCTCCTTCCTTTGTAAGCCGTAAACAACTGCAGCTTCTTACATTCTCAACACTAAATAATAGCAACACAAACTTTGTTTGTCCTTTTTTATGAAAAACACCCTCAAAGTACTCTATAAATACACTGCTCAAAAAAATAAAGGGAACATTTAAACAACACAATATAACTCCAAGTAAATCAAACTTCTGTGAAATCAAACTTTCCACTTAGGAAGCAACACTGATTGACAATCAGTTTCACATGCTGTTGTGCAAATGGAATAGACAACAGGTGGAAATTATTGGCAATTAGCAAGACACATCAATAAAGGAGTGGTTCTGCAGGTGGGGACCACAGACCACTTCTCAGTACCTATGCTTTCTGGCTGATGTTTTGGTCACTTTTCAATGTTGGTGGTGCTTTCACACTCGTGGTAGCATGAGACGGACTCTACAACCCACACAAGTGGCTCAGGTAGTGCAGCTCATCCAGGATGGCACATCAGTGCGAGCTGTGGAAAGAAGGTTTGCTGTGTCTGTCAGCGTAGTGTCCAGAGGCTGGAGGCGCTACCAGGAGACAGGCCAGTACACCAGGAGACGTGGAGGAGGCCGTAGGAGGGCAACAACCCAGCAACAGGACCGCTACCTCCGCCTTTGTACAAGGAGGAATTGGAGGAGCACTGCCAGAGCCCTTCGCCAGAGGTAGCATGACTGCCATTAGGTACCAAGATGAGATCCTCAGACCCCTTGTGAGACCATATGCTGGTGCGGTTGGCCCTGGGTTCCTCGTAATGCAGGACAATGCTAGACCTCATGTGGCTGGAGTGTGTCAGCAGTTCCTGCAAGATGAAGGCATTGAAGCTATGGACTGGCCTGCCCATTCCCCAGACCTGAATCCGAGGCACGTGGAGGCCACACACAATACTGAGCCTCATTTTGACTTGTTTTAAGGACATTACATCAAAGTTGGATCAGCCTGTAGTGTGTTTTTCCACTTAAATTTTGAGTGTGACTCCAAATCCAGGCCTCCATTGGTTAATAAATTTGATCTCCATCAATGATTTTTGTGTGATTTTGTTGTCAGCACATTCATCTTTGTACAGAACAAAGTATTCAATGAGAATATTTCATTCATTCAGATCTAGAATATGTTATTTGAGTGTCCCTTTATTTTTTTGAGCAGTGTAAAATGATAATATAATATAATATAATAATAATTTGTGTCTCATTGATCATATTCCATTCAGATGATTAGCAGTACTTTAAACCAGAGCTCTTTAAGTGTTTCTACCTTCTTTGATCAGAAGTACAGATATCATATATTCTTATTAATGTGTCGTGCACACAAAGCCCTTTAAAATGTTTCTGTAAAGGATCCATTTGGTGAGCCTCTCTCCTCTGGAGGTTTTAGAGTCTGAAACATTTTAAAGGTAACAAACTGAGATAGTTTCTGTGGCCTCTTTCCCACTAACAGGGTTCCGGAGCCTGTGCCGTAATTTGAACCGTTAGGCGGGTTTTCCACCACCGAAGCACTCGGTGCTCGGCCGAGAAACGGGTTCAATTCCGGCCCCGCAAACCAGCTGGTCTGGAACAAGGAACGCATGCCAAAAGCGGCAGAGGGGCGTGACTCTGCCGTCTCAACATCAAGTTTTCTACCATATTACATGTGTATTACATGAGAAAAGCAAAGCGATTTTCACGGATGTGAATTAGGTTGGGCTCTAAGGCTGAACTTGCTGCTTTGTATCAGTTCATATCACAGATAAAAGGACACAAAGTGCGTACTTGTCTTCTTGCTCTAATCTGTCTGTGTTTCCCTCTGTGCTGCACACAGATGCTGCAGTAGTTTGGTTTGGACCCTAAAACGTGTTTGCAGCACAAGAAAGGGGAGCGTGTTCTCCCACGTTTGTGCGCTTCGGCTTCTGTGTCCAGACGAGGACCCGCCCATACTCATACGTAAAGGAGCAGTTCACAGAAACGCGGTGGGAACGCGGGCCCGTTCTTAAGCGTTTCGCCGGTTCACTGGGATCGGCATGGGAACTTGCTCCGGCTCCAGAACCTCGGCAGTGGGAAAGTAGCATAAGTGAGCAGAAAAGTCTAATATTTGATCCAATAGCAGAGGCTCATGTAACAAAGTAAGCAACAGACTGCAAAGCATTGTGGTTGTTGTAGGATTTTAATCTTCTGAGTGACACCATCCCATTGTCATGGATACAGAGCACAAAGTCTAAGACTAACTCCATCTTTGCTCCACACAGATGTCCCTCTTTTAATCCCGTCTACTTTGATACTAAGATGCAGCTTAAACAGGTCAGTGCACTGATACACACACAGCAGCCTGCAGTAGTTACCACTGTTGCCTCACAGGCAGAAAGCTTCCTGGATTTGAACCTCCTGGTTGGTTACTTTGATGTTCTCCCCTCTGTGAGTTCTCTCCGAGCCTCCAAAGTCATGAGTGTGAGCTTCATAGTAGGATCTAAACTGGCCATCAGTGAGGAAGAGTGTTTAGTTTTCTGTCTCTCTTTGTTAGTTGTGTTTGTAGACATGAGTGCTGTTCTTCTGAGCTGGACTGTGTGTTTTTCAGCCTGTGGTTAGTCTGTTAACAGAAACTAACGTCTCTGTGGTCGTCATGTTTCCTGGTTCTCGCTCAGGTTTTGCTGCAGGACTCTACGTTCGTCCTGTGGTTTCAGCAGGTTTGATGTTAGCAGTTAGCAGCTCTGTGCTCAGTCACTTCAAATGCTTCACAGCAGCAGTTACAAAGAAAAAAAAACCTCCTGTCTCTACTTGAGTGCGTCTCACTAATTAAGGTGTCTCAATAAAGGTGAACAGGGGGGTTCACCTTTATTTCATGTCTCTATCTTCTCACCTGTGGCCATGTTGACTGTTAAACTTGACCTTCCGTGATATTTGTAAATGCATTCTTTTCACATGATGAAGCTATTTACCTGCATGGTTATCTTTATACCTCTTAGAGGCAACGCCATCCATCCATCTTCTTTTATAGTCTGCAGTGATTTCCTCTGTATGTGTTTCATTGTGCTGAGAGCTGCTCTTTGTCTCCATCACAGATCAGAGTGAGTCCAGTTCAGTCTCTATCAAAGAGACACTGTTAGCTAAAGTCTGACTGCTGCTGATCAAAGGAAACTGTCATGTCCTGGGCTGGTGACCCAGTGTTTTGTGTTCTTTTGGCTCTGTTTTAGTTATATCTCTGATTATGTTTATTAGTTTTCTCTTGTATAGGTCTTAAGTTTGTTACACTTTTTGATTCCTAGTTCCCTTTGTCCTGTCTCCCCTGCTTCTGTGTTCTTGTGTCTGTTTTGTCCTTTTGTCGTGTCCCTCACCTCCTGTGTTTTCGTATTGAATTTTATTCCCAGTGTTGTCTGCTTTTCAGCCTCATTTCTGTGTCTCTCTTTGTCTGTTTCCCTGTGCCGTGGTACCTGTTTAGTTTTCTCTGTGTGCCAGTCCTCTGTGTCAAGTCAGAATCAGAATCAGAATCAGAATCAGAAGGTTTTTATTGCCATATGGGTGAACAGGTTCACAGCATTAGGAAATTGCTGCGGTACTTCGTGCTTACAGAAAAAAAAACAAAAACAAATAAGTATAAAAACTATAAGACAATATACAAGTATACAAATTGCAAATATACAGAGATATTAGAGCTATAACTATAACACAATATTACAAAATTACAAAATATACAGTGCAGAGACTAATTAAAAGATAAAAGAATGTAGACTATATTCCACTAATATGTACATCAGTGCAATCAGACAGGTGCATAGACATAGGGTCATCAGCGTTTGTGGAGGGTGGTGGTAACAGTCTTAGGGTAATTGTTCATGAGTCCAACAGCAGAGGGGAAGAAACTGTTCTAATGGCGGGAGGTTCTGGTCCGTATGGACCGTAGCCTCCTGCCTGAGGGGAGAGGGGCAAAAAGTCTGTGCCCAGGGTGAGAGTGGTCGGCTGTGATCCGACCTGCACGCCCCAGTGGCCTGGAGGTGTACAGGTCCTGGAGAGATGGGAGGTTACAGCCAATCACCTTCTCAGCAGAGTGCACAATGCGCTGTAGTCTCTGTTTGTCCCTAGTGGTGGCTCCAGCGTACCACACAGTGATGGAGGAGGTAAGGATGGACTCAATGATGGCAGTATAGAACTGCACCATGGTCCTTGCTGGCAAGTTGAATTTCTTCAACTGCCGCAGGAAGTACATCCTCTGCTGGGCCTTTTTGACGACAGAGGTGATGGTGGGCTCCCACTTGAGGTCCTGGGTGATGGTAGTTCCCAGGAAGCGAAAAGAGTCCACTGTGGTGATGGGGGTGTCAGTCAGGATGATGGAGGGTAGAGGGGCTGTGTGCTTCCTAAAGTCCACTATAATCTCCACTGTCTTCTGGGCGTTCAGTACCAGGTTATTGTGGCTGCACCAGGACACCAGACGTTTGACCTCCATCCTGTAGGCCGACTCGTCCCCGTCTGAGATGAGTCCGATGAGAGTCATGTCTGCATATACATTGTTTAATCTTTAATATTTTGACAGTTTTGTGTTCCCCATGGTTTGTGTTTAGTTTTGCTTCCCCTGTTATTAGTTTCATTGGCTTCACCTGCTGTTTCCTTTTCCCCCGATTACCTGATGTGTATTTAAGCCCTCAGTTTTCTTCTGTTCATTGTTGTGTAGGAGTCAATAAAAGGAGACGCGAACAGGTAGAGTCTCAGCTTTATTGGTGGTAAACTTCACAACAATAAAAGGACTCAAAGGAGGACTGAATGAATAATGGAAGAGTCAAGCCTTTTTGGCTCAGGCTGCCTACTTCCGCCCAACTCCTGACACTTCCCGGTCTCCTCCTTCACAATAAGAGCTTGGGGCATTCTGGTGTGAAATGTGCATATATGTGGCCACCACACAGGCACCCACTGAACACACAGAATGGCAAACAATACAATAATAAAAACAGCAACCATCTTCAACTGAACATAGCAAAAACAAATACCACATCAAGAGTATCTCCTAGGGGGTTTAACAGGGCGGCCGCTACAGCTATGCTTGGCGACCACAGGTGGTGAAAATGAGGGAGGGGCATGGCCCAGACTACGGCAAGACTGCCCCCTCGCAGGGGAAAAAACAGCAGCCGGGGGCAGGTCCTCTGAGTGAGGCATAAAAACGGGAGAATGACCGCGGCGCGGAGGTTGGGCCAACTCAATAGGATCATCCGGAAACACATGAGCAGGCTTAAGGCGATCCACTGAAACACGCTCCTGACTATCTCCCAGCTCAACCAAAAAATCCTCAGGCCCCGCCTCTAGCACACGGAATGGACCATCATAAGGAGGTTGAAGTGGAGAACGGTGTGCGCCATGGCGGATAAAAACGTACTTGGCAGACATCAGGTCCATTGGCACATATGACTGTGGAAGGCAGTGATGCGCCACTACTGGGGCTAAAAACCTAGCATTCCCCAAGAAAACTGACCTGCTCCTTATATAGACCCCCGAACCAGATGCACCAGGAAGGAATTCCCCTGGAACCCTCAAAGGCTGGCCCAGGACCAGCTCAGCTGAAGAAGACTGCAGGTCCTCCTTAGGTGCCGAACGCAGGCCCAGCAGGACCCAAGGAAGGCGGTCGACCCAGCTGCTGTCCACAAGTGCAGCCCGTAAGGCAGCCTTCATGGTACTGTGGAACCTCTCGCAAAGGCCATTGGCCTGTGGGTGGTACGCGGTAGTGCGATGAAGTTTGATGCCAAGGTTCACTGCAGTCCACAGCTCAGACGTGAAAGTCAAGCGGTACGCCAAACCGAAATACCCAGGAAGAGACGAACGCGTGAGCGACATCTGCTGAGGTGGTTGACGACAAAGGAACTGCTTCAGGCCACTGAGCCTGTCCACCATAGTCAGGAGATGGGTAAAACCTCGAGAAGGGGGAAATGGACCTACCAGGTCTACATGGACATGTTCGAACCTCCTCTGGGGTATGGGAAACTGCTCCAGAGGGGGTTTGGTGTGTTGTTGCACCTTGGCGCGCTGACATGCAACACATGAGGAAGCCCACGCCCTGACCTCCTTCCGGAGGCCGGGCCACACAAACTTGGCCCCCAGCAACTTAACTGAGGCTTTAACTCCCGGGTGCAAAAGGGAATGAACTGCATTAAAAACCCGCCGACGCCAGCAAGCAGGAACCAAGGGGCGAGGCCTGTCTAATGAGACGTTGCAAAGTAGGGTTACGCCACTGTCCTGAAATGAGACATCTTCCAAACGCAAACTGGACTCGGCCATCCTAAAAGCCTGAATCTCCGTATCAGTAAGTTGGTCGGCAGCCATGACAGAGTAGTCCACTCCCAAATGCACAGAACTAACCTGCGCCCTGGACAGACAGTCAGCCACCCGATTACACTTGCCGGCGACGTGCTGAATGTCAGTGGTAAACTCTGAAATGGCAGAAAGCTGCCACTGCTGCCGTGCAGTCCATGGTTCTGAAACCTTTGCCATGGCAAACGTGAGAGGCTTGTGGTCTACAAAAGCGGTAAAGTCGCGGCCCTCAAGCAGGAACCAGAAATGACGTGTGGCAAGAAAAAGGGCGAGGAGCTCCCTGTCAAACGTACTGTATTTCCTCTCCGCATCCCGAAGCTTCCTGCTAAAAAAGGCGAGGGGCTGCCAAGCACCACCCACTCATTGTTCGCACACGGCCCCGACTGCAAAATCAGAGGCATCGGTAGTAAGGGCAACAGGAGCCTCGGGAGACGGGTGGGCCAGCAGGGCAGCGTTGGCAAGGGCAGCTTTGGCACTGTCAAATGCCTGCACTTGCTCAGGTGTCCACTCTATCTCCTGGTTGCCTTTCTTGCCCTTAAGTGCATCGTATAGGGGGTGCATGAGGTGAGCAGCCCGGGGAATGAAACAGTTATAAAAGTTCACCATCCCCAAAAACTCCTGCAGGGGCTTCACTGAGGGAGGGCGCGGAAAGGCAGAAACCGCCTCCACCTTAGTGGGCAGGAGAAATGCCCCTTGGGGTGAAACGAGGTGTCCCAAAAACTCAATGGCCGGCAGACCGAACTGGCATTTAGCCGGATTCACAATCAAACCGTGCTCACTGAGATGCTCAAACAACTGGCGGAGGTGCACTGCATGCTCCGCGGCGGAAGGACTGGCGACCAGTATGTCGTCCAGATAGACAAACAAAAATGGCATACCACGCAAAACGGAGTCCATGAGGCGTTGAAACATCTGTGCTGTGCCCTTAAGACCGAAGGTCATTCGCAAAAACTCGAAAAAGCCAAAAAGAGTGATAACCGCGGTCTTGGGCACATCACGCGGATGGACAGGAACCTGATGGTATCCCCTCACCAAATCCACCTTTGAAAAAATAGTTGCCCCAGCAAGATGAACCGAAAAATCTTGAATGTGGGGAACCGGGTACCTGTCATTAGTCGTCACATTATTAAGGCGCCGAAAATCTCCACAAGGGTGCCACCCACCATCAGCTTTAGGGACCATGTGCAACGGAGATGCCCACGGGCTGTTGGAGCGGCGTACAATACCAAGGCGCTCCATGTATATAAACTCCTCCCTGGCTATCGCTAACTTTGTGGCATCGAGACGGCATGCACGCGCAAAAACTGGCGGACCAACAGTGGTAATGTAATGCTCCACACCATGTTTAGCTACGGCTGCAGAGAAGGTGGGAACCGTGAGTGTGGGAAACTCAGCAAGCAAACGCTGGTACTCATCACCTGTGGCAAGCATGTTAGCGAGGGGCAACGGGCCAGGACTACCAAGTGTACAGGGGTAGGTATCAAAAGACACAGCATCTATCAAGCATCTATTAGCTACATCGACAAACAACCTGAAAGCACACAAGAAATCAGCGCCGAGTATAGGTACTGACACAGACACTATCACAAAGTCCCAGTCAAACTGACGTCCCTTGAAACACACAGTCACCAACTTCGTTCCATATGTGCGAATGGGGGTACCGTTCGCCGCGTCAAGCAGGGGTCCATGGCATTGTCCCAAGGCGTCCGCAGCTGAAGCCGGCATGATGCTACGCTGAGCACCCAAATCCACAAGCAGATGGCGTCCTGAAGCAGTGTCCTCAATGAAGAGCAGCTTGTCTGAGCTGCCAGCGCACACAGCTGCTAGTCAGCGCCGGCCCTCTTGTTTCCCTGGTGCTGGAAGGTACACAGTGGGATGCAGCACTTCGGCTTCACTCCAAACCGGTGATGATAGAAGCAGAGCATGCTCTCCTTACTCCGGCGCACCGTGACGGCGGCCACAGCACCAGCTTCTCCAGGCTCCGGTCCTTGTAGAGCCGCACTCAGTAAAAGAGCATGCACGCTGGAATGCCTGGATGCCAGCAAAATCTTGTCTGCCTCTTCAGCCAGCCCGCGGTAATCCTTGGCCCATACCAGAGCGGAGCTGGCTAGTGCGGTGCGTACGGGAGGAGGGAGCTAGCGCAGGAACAGATGTTTAAAGAGAAACGAAGCGTCGCCCAGGCCAAGCAGAGCCAGCATGTTCTCCATCAGTTCAGAGGGTTTACCATCTCCCAAGCCATTCAGGGACAACAGGCGTAGAGTCTCAGCTTTATTGGTGGTAAACTTCACAACAATAAAACGACTCAAAGGAGGACTGAATGAATAATGGAAGAGTCAAGCCTTTTTGGCTCAGGCCGCCTACTTCCGCCCAACTCCTGACACTTCCTGGTCTCCTCCTTCACAATAAGAGCTCAGGGCATTCTGGTGTGAAATGTGCATATATGTGGCCACCACAGTTGCATCATTGTCGATGATCCTGGTTGTGTCTTCCTGTTCCCTTAGTTTCAGTTCTGGCTTCTGTTCCAGCCCAGTTTATTTGCACCTATTTTCCCTTAGACAGCACAAAGAATCGTTGGCTTCCCTCTCCCCTCCCTGATGGACATCTACACCTCCCGCTGCATCAGCAGAGCCAGGAACATCATCAAGGACAGCTCACACCCTGGCTTTGACCTGTTTGACCTGCTGCCCTCTGGCAGGCGCTACAGGTGCATCAAAGCCAGAACAAACAGACTCAAGAACAGTTTCTTCGCCAGAGCAATCACCACCCTGAACTCTCACACTCACCCACCGTAACTGTGCAACACCCACATCTCTGTGCAATATTAGATTATTCATACTGAACAATATCTAACATTCCTATATTGTGTAATATCCAGTATTCATTCACTAGTGCAATATTCATTCACCAAGTGCAATATTCATCATCTTCATTTTTATATGTATACACTTATTTACTTTTCTTACAATGTACAGATGCACCAATGTATGTATATATTTTTATACATTCTATTTTTTGTATATTTTATACATTGTTTATTTTCTGTATATTTCTTGATTATACTAGATTATAATATTTTTATTTTTATTTTAGAGAGTTTGATTTTCTGTTGCATGGCACTGAACAGGAGTGGCCCTCCAATCTCATTGTACATCCTGTATATTGACAATAAAGGCATTCTATTCTATTCTATTCTATTCTTTTTCAATAAATCTCATTTAAGTTCATTTCACTGTTTCTTAGTCCTGCATTTGGGGTCCACCTTTTCCTGCCTGCCACAGCAACCATGACAGAAACAGAGCTGACTGAGGGGTTTGTAGTCCTCAGGTCAGATGTTGCAGTGAGATGTTCTGTGTGTTTTCAGCAGTTTGAGCTGTTAATGAATGTGAGAGTTAGAAAAAGTAATCAGGGTGTGTTTGTACAGGAGCGCAGTCAGGAAGTGTTTAACAGGGAAACAGACGAGAGCCTGCTGCTCATAGCTGTGAGGTTTGTTGGAATCAATGACAAATGATCATTTATTATCTGAGTATTAAATCTAACTGATGGATCTAAGGTGATCCACAGCTACAGCAGCTCAAACCAGTCACATTAATCTATTTTCATAAAGTTAGAAGTGTGAAAAATGAGCCTCTGCATGTGAAACCACAGCAGCTACTTCCTCCTCTTGTTTCCACTGAACTGAAGGTACACAGTGTGACAAAGTGTGGGTCTGTTTGCTACTCTGGCAGTGTTTTTCAAAATAAAAAAATGACCACAGAGCTGAAACCTGCCGCCACTTATAAAGTTTCCAAGATGTCACATGTCTCAGTGTTGCAGTGACTTATTTTTACGTTGTTTTTAATGTGCAGAGAGTGATGCAGCTGCTGTGTCCTCAGCACTGAGCACAGAAAACATCACTTAAGGACAAATAAGCATCAGAGCAAAGAGGCCCAGAGGTACAGCTGCTCTTTACTCAGTATAAACTGTTCCCTTTAACATGCAATAAACTGACAAAAGCATTCACTCGTCTGCTTTCACACTCATGAACTTCAGTGTCGTCCCATTTGTTACAGCCTGACTCAGAAGCTGCAACATAAGGTGGAGGCTGACACCAGAGTTTGAAGAACTCTGGGTTTGATTTGAAAGCACTTGATAAGCAGCTCTAAAACAACCCAGAGAGCAGAAGAGTCTGCAAAGCTGACCTCAGGCATGACTTCATCCACACCTCATCGGTGCAGTCAAACAGCAATTAACCACAGCAGCTCCTGAAACTCTCACTGCAGCTGCAAAGAGAGTGGGGGTGCAGAGGGGTGTAACACAGCTGCTCTTTATTCAATAAAAAGGCTGAACTGTTCCCTTTAAAATGCACGATATTGAACCTAATATGATGTGTTGATGGGAATTTTTAACCATTCTTTGTGAGGTCAGACACTGATGTTGGAGAGAAGGCCTGCTGTTTTGTTCTATGTTGGTCCGAGTGCCTTCTTTATCCCCTCGTACATACCCCTGATGTTGCCGGTTGCCACTGCATTCTGAATGTTGTGGCTAACCTCTTACCAGTACTCACTGGCTCACTTCTTGCAGTCTGGTGTACTTTGCCCCTGGCTGATCTAAGTGCTTGCAGGGTCTTCTCACTTGGTGAGCCCTTAATCGTAATCGGCAACTGTGTCACTTTTTGCTTCAATAACAGGGGTCAGCTCCACAGACTTGGCATCAATCCAGTCACAATTCTTGGAGGTCTTTGCCTAAACCACCACCAGAATTACCTGCACCTGCTTCCTCCTTGCCTGCAATGCCTGAGCCTTTTAAATTGGCTGCACACCCAACTCAGCAGCCCCACTCATCAGAGGTGATGGCTGTGCGGCCTGCTCGTAGCCCCACCCTTCACCTGCGTCCTCATCTGCAGAGTTAGAGGCTTTCAAGACGGTTGGGCATCCTGCACAGAAGCCCCGGTCGTGGGAGATGACAGCCAGGCACCCTACTCAGCAGCCCCAGCCTGCACATTCCAAGCCAGAGCCAGAGTGTCCCGCTCAGCCCGAGCGTCCCCAGCCAGAGTGTCCCGCTCAGCCGGAGCATTCCGAGTCTTCCACCAGCCAAGGCTCTGGAGAGTCGCGGCCACACCCCCAAGGTCATCCATCGCCTGCTTGAGGTCATCCATCTCCGGTGCCACTGGTCCCACGGACGGCCCCCGGAGTTTCTTTGTCATCGCTGCTGGGTTGGCAGGTGGCTCCCAGACCATGTCTGCCTTCGTCGCCGGTCCCCTGGCCATCCCCTTGGACTTCTCTATCTCTATCACTGGCTGTCTGGTCGGCCCTCTGAGTTACCTTGCTTCCGTCTCTGTTCTCTCTCCCCACGTCTCGCCCCGTGGCCTGGACGACCCCCTGAACTGTGCCACCTCCCATGTGGCTTTCCTGGCAGGCCTCCTGAACTGTTCTGGCTCCTGTTCTGCCACATCGTGTTTTCTTTTGCTTTGGACTGTTTTTTCCGGCTTTGTGCTGCTGCCTTTTGTTTTGGTCCCTGCCACCTGCCCGTGTTTGGACATTGTTTTCTGGTTGGGCCGTCTGGAGCCAGCCCTTTGAGGGAGGGTACTGTCATGGTCCAGGGCTGGTGGCCCTGTGTTCTGAGTTCTTTTCGTGATGTTCTCTTTTGTTGTATTTTCTGGTTGTGTTTCTTAGTTTTTCTTACAGTCTAGTTTATTAGTTTTTTGTGGTTTTGTATTGTTTTTGGTTTAGTTATAGATATGTTATTCTGATTTCCCCGTGTTCTCGTCTTCCCGTGTCCTCGTACTCCTGTGCTCCTCTGTGTATCTGTCTCCCCGTGTTCTTGTGTGCTGGTGTCTGTTATCCCTTTCGTGTGAAGTCTTCGTTGTTAGTGTTTCAGGTGTCTGTGTCTTCCCTGTTTAGTTGTTTTCCCATCTTGTATGAGCCTATTTTTTGTAGTTGGGTTCTGTTTAGTCATGTTTGGATTCTCTGTGTGCCAGTCTCCTTATGTGTCAAGTCTGCATGTACCATGTTTGGTTACTTCCTGTTTTATTTTGACAGTATTTTCTCCTGAGTGCTTGTGTTTTGTTTTATTTCCTGAGTCTCGTTAGTGTCATTCTGTTCACCTGTTTGCCCCAGCTGTTTCCACTCACCCCTCGTTCCCTCTGTGTATTTATTGTCTCAGGTTTGCCCTGGTCAGTTGTCAGAGTCTTGTGTTCTTTTGTGGCTGTGTTTTGTTTCCAAGTGTTTTTGTATTCCTTCAGTTTCCTCCCAGTTTAGGTTTCATGTATTTACTTTGTTCAGACAAAATAAAAGCTCACTTGTTTCTTCCCTCTGCCTGCTCCTGCATCTTGGTACTCCCTTCCTTAACAAGCCATGTGACCTGCTTCCACGCACCGTGACAGTCTTTCTCCCAACAAGAGCTTATTTCTGAATTATTTCTGAATTGCTTCACACAGGTGGTTCATGACTTGGAAGCGATGTTGAATGGGTAGACAGAGCATCCTTTGCAAATTCTTCAAGCTTTTCTGAATGTTGCATCTTGGCTGTATCAAGATAGGTCTTTTATTACCAGTGATGGCATAGTTAACTTATCTGAATTCAAGTTATGCCTTTTATAAAGTAACTTGGTTACTTTACTAATTACTTAATTTTAGAAGTAACTAAGTTAGATTACAAGTTACTTTATTAGTTACTTTCAGCAGCTGCTGGTGTTGCGCCAAAAAGTGATTGTCTGCCATAAAGTGCTTCTGATGTTTCTGTGTGTTTTTATGTGTAATGTCTTTGCGTATATTGGTAAACAGAGTGCAGTCAGCATGATTTATGAAGGCCTTATATATAAAATGAAGAAATAACCTGTTTTTCAAGAATCTTTAGGAGTCTGTGTTATTGTACCTACATTATAATCAATCCAGAGCTTTTGGCCACTTAAAAATATCTTTATAGAACTGTGATGTTATATTTGTTGTGATTTCTGCAGCTTTCTGAGCCAGATATCTGTTTAAAAATAAATTTTTAATGTCAATGACAGTTTTTACCTTGATAAAAAAACAAATATATAAAAGTCACTTTGCCAGAAACTGAGTGCAGCTTCTACCTTGTGATAGAAATGCTGTTTCTCACTCAAAATGACCTGATATCATTCATCAGAGATAAGTCTGACACGTTTCACAGATTATAGGTCAACAAGTCATTTATAGCCGTTTAAATACACGCAATCATTTTTTGGAAAATACCGGCAGCACCCCTCGCTGCCTCAACATAAAAATGACGACCAGTAAACGAGGGCGAGTCAGCCGTGTTTAAGGGCAGCATTTCCTCTGCTACATACTGTCTCTCCCCCACTTACTGGTTTGTACTGAAGTCCAGCTTTTGTTGTTTGGGGGCTCCTGCATTAGCCGCAGCTCTGCTTCGATCCACCTGTTGCGACTCGCTCAGTAAGTGTGACAGCGCCATGACTCCAGATGTTTTTTCAAATCTGACGTAGTGTTTTTGAAGCTAGACAGCACTTTGTCACCAGCACAGAGTGAACAACTAACCTCGATATTGTCATCTTTAGCTGACACAGACTCACAATAGTGCCTGTATTTCCAGCTGGAAAGCACACATCTCTCTCCTCCCTCCATTGTTTACCTTTGTGTGTCTGTGTGTTGTTATTGTCCACATGCTGAAAACGGGACTTAACTGTCGCATCGGCCAGACGTCACTCCCCGAGACGCAAGAAGAAAGCAAAAATATATCTTTGTACTGAGGAAAATGACAAAAATACTAACGCACAGTGAGCTGGATAAGTTACTTTAATCTGATTACTGGACTGCAAATAGTAACGCGTTAGATTACTCGTTACAGAGAAAAAGTAGTCAAATCAAAGGTCTGACTTGAAAACTTTACACAGACTGAGTACAAAAATATAATCAGCAAATATAGTTCAGATATCAAAGTAAAAGTTCTGTTTATGTGACTTTTATCTGACTTTAATAGATTATTGATCCTGATGCAGAGGGTGGAGCCATGATGGAGCACCACAGTCTAAAATCAGGCTGCCATACAACCAGTGATGAAGGGTTAGGATTATTAAACGCTCACAGAAAAGCTGATATTGAAATAAAGAGCAGGTAAAGGAATCAGAGGGGATTAAATGCTGCAACAGTTCACATGATAAACTGAGATTAATGTTCATATTTACAGCTGCAGAGTCACCGCTCTGCGCAGACTCTAGCACTTCCTACTGAGGTTCTTTCACATTAAAACTCAATGATGAAGAAACACCACAAGACCTTTAATGTGACAGCTGTGGAGGAAGTGTTGCATTTCACTGATGGCAGTTTGATGTTGTTCAGGGAGGTGTGTGAGTCAGCTGATGTGATGTGATTGGTTTGATGTGTTCAGTGTCGTCTCCTCATTCTGTCACTTTGCTGTATGAAACCTGTTTTTCTCATGTTGTTGGAACTGTGTGTGTTTGTGTGTTCAGACTTTAAACCAGAGCCAGACGTCATCGACTCCTCACTGAAGCTCCACCAGTCCAACCACTGGAATCCAGCTGCTGCTCTCTGACTGCTGCACACACACCTGAGGACACTGACATGGAGATATTCTGTGTTTTCTTCTCAGTATATTAAACTCGTACAACAACAAAGGGACAGAAAGTCAAATGAGAACAGGATGATTTTCTTAATGCCTTAAAGTCTAAGTGTGGGAGCTTCATGAAGCTCTGAAACATTTGAACCAACTGTGTCCAAACTGTGTTGAAGTTTTGAAAGAAGCTGACATACAGTGTCACAGTGCCACCTACTGGCCTATTTGGCTATTGTCACATCTTCATAATCATATTCCGTAAAACAATGACGCACAAACACTGCAGAATTCTACTTATTACACCAGACTATCAGTAATTATGGTGAACAAAGACTGAGATTAAAAACAGTAAGATCAGTGTGCTCCATCAAATATTATTTTCTCCCTCTGTTATCATAAACTATATTTCTAAAAGGATTCACTCTCCCATCCAGTCACTTCCATGGTCACAGGTGTGTAAAATCAAGCACCTACGCACGACAGAAGGGGTCGCTCTCAGGAGCTCAGTGGATTCCAGCGTGGTACCGTGACAGGAGGCCACCTGTGCAGCAAGTAAGGAACTCTTAATGCTTCAGCAAACCAGGACATGTGACAGTTTCATGTCTGTCTGACCTCACAAACTCAAAAAATCCCATAAACACTCCTGAACCTGTGGAAAGCCTTCCCAGAAGAGCTGAAGCTGTTACAGCTGCAAAGGATGGGCCACATCATATTAAAGCCTCTGGATTAATAATGGATGTTACTCAGGTTCATGTGTGTGAGGGCAGAGGAGTAATGCACATGTGTAATGCACAATAAACAGTTTATATTTCAGCAGAGTTGGAGCTGAGCATGCTCAGTTTTTTCTGTTTGCTTGTTTGTTTTTGCCAACCATGAAAAACAAACAAACACACTCAAAGTTTGGGTGTGTTTGTGTCATCAGGTTTGTTCTATACAAATAAAGCTGGAAGGTTTTCTTCAATAAATTCAAAAATTAATATTTAAATGTTAAAAAACAAAATGTTTTCCTTCTTTATAAAAAGAGGTTGGGTGGGGGCATTTATTAGGTTATCACAGGACAGTTCTGACCAATCACAACAGTCCATTTGACACTGACCAATGCTTTTTAAATCTGAGCAAACAGGTCACAGTTCAGGGGTCACTCAGCAGAGGATGGAGCTGAACAAAATATTTTGTAATTTTTTTTTCAGCAGTTTTTGCTACATGCTGTGATGGTAGTAAAAGACCAAAGTTTGCTAAGTGTTATAATAAATGGAATAAGGAACAAACAAGCAATAAATACATTAGAAGAAGTTCTATTTCAGCAACCATCAGACACAAATGGTTTCTCAGTCAGCAGGTTAGAGATGAGCGTTTTTGAATGTATCTTCTGAAGCCCGTACTGGCCTGACTATGGTGAGGCTTTCTGGGGGAGGCCAGCATGGTGGACCTGCCCCAAAGTCAAAGTGTCTGGAGGACACTCTGTCCTGAGGGTGGGAGGGTTTGAAAAACTGCGTTTGAGAGAAGGCCCCAGTTGGCTGTACCATGGACCACCCAGGGGATCCCTCACTGGACAGCTGGGATCGATGGGGCATCCTGCTCTCACTGCCAAATGATTGTGCCCAAGGGGAGGCGCAGGGGAAAGGGGCAGAGAGGAAGCTCTAGCCTCTCCTTACATGTGATGTCTAAGGTCCACTATGGGTATCTCCTGAGTTTCAAGGCTTTCCAGAGACCTGTCTCCCAAGGAGGTCAGAGAGTGGGTTGGCCTACCCCCATAATGGGCTCACTGTCACCTGGTGAAATTGCCTCCATGGTGCCCCAGCAGGGTCTCCTTGACTGGCTCACTGCCACTTTTGCAAATTGGATCCGTAACCTCCAGCAGGTCCTGGGACTAACAACCTGCCTTGACCCAGGGAACTGAAAGCCAGCCACCGGGAGCCTTGACCTCCATCTTCATCTTCCTCTTCATCCACAGACTCATCTTCTGATGGCTGCTTCCAGCAGGATAGCACACCATGTCACAAAGCTCAGTGATCTCAAACTGGAAATCTTGAACATGTCAGTGAGTTCAAATGGCCTCCATAGTCACTGATCTCAGTCCAGTAAAACACCTTTGGGATATAATCGAAGGTAAGAGTCACCATGAGCAGCTGTGTGATGCTGTCATGTTAACATGGACCAAAACCTCTGAGGAATGTTTCCAGCTCCTGGTTAAATCTGTGCCATGAAGAGTTCAGGCAGGTCTGAAGACAACAAGGTGTTCAACCCAGAACCAGCTAGGTGTACCTAATGAAGTGGCAGTGAATGTATGCACTGTAAATGGATAAAGGTGTCAGACTCTGCATGATAACAACCAGCAGGTGGCAGCAGAGGAACATCAGTTTGCCCAATGCCTGACAGTTCTCATGTGACCTTTGACCTTTAAATCCACAGGAGGAAAACAAACTGTAAATCTCCTCCTGACCTCTGATCTTTGGTTTGGGATGCATTTTTACTTCCTCACAGCTCTTTGGGAGCTGCTGAGTTTAAAAACTAAGGATCATTTTTGAAAGAAAGTTTGTTTTTCTGTATTTCATATGGAAACAATGTGAGAGAGCAGGTTTCCCTCAGAGAGTCTGAACACCATGCTGCTGTTTCTCCTGGGTTACATATGTTAGCTCACAGTCTGCTGGAGCTGCTGCTGAATCTTCTCCCTGATGGGAGGGGGACAAACAGTCTGTGTCCTGGATGAGTGGGATCTCTGGGAATGCTGCTGGCCTTTTTCCTTATTCTGCTAGCACAGACAGAGTCCAGGCTGGGAAACTCCCACAATCCACTGTGTGGTCTTAACAGTGTGGGCCGAGTCCCTTCTGTTGTGAGCGGTGCAGCTGGAGAACCAGAGCGTGCTGCACAGAATGCTCTCAGTCGTCCTCCTGTAGAAGCTGAGAAGAAGCTGAGGGGAGCTCGGCCTTCCTCAGCCTCCACAGAAAGAAAAGTCTCTGCTGAGCATCATATCAGCAGGTATGCAGGTGTAGGACCAGCACACACCAGGGAGAGCCTGTGGCTTTTTAGCACAGAGGCAGCTGTGCTCTTTGTCTGTCTGCTTCCCAAGGATCACATAAACCAGGAAATCTTACAGAAGTGGCCCGCACCCACCCAAACCACAGCCACCAAGGGAGGGCCCACAACCATGCCGAAACACCCAGCCTTGTGCCCTAGAACCATCGAGTGCCTGCCTCTCTGGTGGGCAGCAACAATCAGTGGGGAGCAAACATGTTCCACAGGGGGAGGGGCACAGCAATGTCACAGAAGAGGAAAAAAACTGTAACTATGAGGTTAGAAGTAAAAACAAGCTCCATCATAACTGCTGAGAATTGAATTGAAAGTGTAAAGACTGGCCAGGTGCTCCCACTTGCACTGGGCAAAGTAAGCACACAACAAGGACTTGAGCTTCTGATGAAACCGTTCTATGCCCCTGACTTTGTGCATGGTAGGCTGAAGCCCGGTGATGTTTAATGCTTAACTCTTTCAACACTTGTGAAAAAAGGCGAGACATGAAATTAGAACCCTGAGAGGTACTGTGTGCTTTGACACATCACGGTCAACAAGTACAGACTACCAGCCTTTGACCAAGGAAGAGGGCCCACACAGTCTATGATCAAATGATCAAATGGCTTGCCAATTACTGGTACAGAGACCTGTCTCCCAAAGAGGGGGGCTGGTTTAATGTTCTGATTTGGTTTGCCCATTAGTTGGCAAACATGACACGTTTTAATATAAGTGACAACATCACGCTTTAACTTGGACCAGAAGAAATACCACAAAACATGAACATACATCTTACGCACCCAAAGATGGCCTTCTTGGTCATGAGCAACCTTCAAAGTCAGATCACGAAACTTAACAGGCACCATGACCTGAACCACAGGGTCAGTCACAGAGCTGTCTTTGTAAGGCAACCACTTCCTAATCAACAGCTTCCCCTGAAGAAAATCTCCTTGGTCAACACCTTCCCATTCATTCATGGGTCAAGCAAGGTCAAATAACCCAGCAAGAGTTGACTCAGCGTGCTGCTCCCAAATCAACTCCTCACAAGGAACAGACAGAGGGAAATCTGACAGGGAAACCATCACCTCTGAATTCACACTCTGTCCTAGCTCTGGCACAATTGGTTGTGAGGCCTCTTTTGCATGGCAACAAGCACGTGTCACCACACACACTGGAACAGCCAAGTGTTCAGTGTTACCACCAAGCTGTACAGAGGGATGCTGCATCAAAGTATCCCCAGTAGGAGCTTGTTCATCAGGCCAAACTCGATTCCAGCCAAAGCATTGCCACGGATTACAGATACGCCTTTAACAGGCAGTACAGGGTGTATCAACATCCATAGCATTCCTTGCACCAGATTGGAACTAAGACATAAATTGTGGGTAGGAACAGGCAACACATCCATACCCATGCCCCTTATCCAAAAAGCGTCCCCTGTGTCAGACTCCACTGCAAATAGCAATACAGACTGCAATATAAAAGAATGCTTTGAACCTGTGTCCCACAAGATCTTAACAGGCACCTTTACAAGGCTGTCAGACATGGACACCCAGCCGTCAAAGAAGAAAGGCCTGAAATCATCATAACTGCCCATTTCCAATGAATCATGGTCAGGCCCCCCAAACTGGGAAACACTAGAGCAGAACCACACTGGAGAAGCAGCACCTTTACCCTGAGAGCCCAACAGGCCACTGCTTCAATGCCGAGATTTAGATTTCAAAATGGGGCACTCATCTTTCCAGTGACCTAACCTACGGCAATAATGGCAGACCGTGCTGGATCAGACACAGCCCTCAAACCTCTAGCTCCTCTAGAAACTGGTGTTTTAATGAGCTGCCCACCACCCTGGTTCGTCCTGTCAAATGGGGGTACACACCACCTGTGCGTCAATATGTAATCAGCCAAAGTGGCTTCCGAAACATTAACAACTCACTCAGGTAGGTTGCAATATGCTCTGGTAGTGAGTTCTTAAATTGCTCTAAAACAATTAGATCACAAAGACCCTCAAAAGTAGTCACACCTGCTGCAGAGCACCAGCTGTTAAAATGAGTCAATAAATCACAAGCAAATTCCACATTAACTTGCTTCTCAGCATTTTTTCATGATCAAAATTGCTGATGATAGGCTTCTGGAACTAACAAGCTTTCTGTCACGTCCTGGGCCATTTGCCCTGCGTGCCTTTTATTTCACTGAGTTGTGGTTGTTTGAGTATGAATTAGTATTTTCATTTATCAAAGTTTTCTGTTTAGTCATTTGTGTTTAGTTCCTGTTTCCTTCATGTTGTCTTTCCCATGGTCATGGTTAATCACTTCCTGTTTTATTTTGACAGTCTTGTGTTCCTTTTGCTTTTTGTTTAGTTTTGCTTCCCCTTGTCTCGCTAGTGTCATTCTGTTCACCTGTTTGCCCCAGCTGTTTCCACTCAACCCTCATTCCCTCTGTGTACTTATTGTCTCAGTTTTCCTCTCGTCAGTTGTCAGAGTCTTGTGGCTGTGTTTCCCCATGCTCTCTGGAGCGTCAGACTGCCAGTAGTCATTAGTTGTTTTAAGGTCTAGGTTTCATTTGTTTGTTTTGCTGCCTTAATTTATTTTTCATCCTCGGTGTTGTGCTGCCAAAATAAAGGCTCATTTTTGATTCATGTTTTACCACCATCTCCTGTGTCCTGCTTTTGGTCCTCTCCACCTTCACACACCACATGGCCTGTGCCCTGGCACCATGACACTTTCAGAACAACATTTTGCTACCTTTTTATATCTACTATCTACTGCACTTAATGTAGAGCAGGCTACCTGGGCTTTCCAGTTAACACATTTTGAAATAACAAGGTCCGATCTAAATCTGTCCAACCCCTTAAATTAGCCAAGGAGAAAATCAAAACAAACAAAGAGAAAAAGGTATTCACATCCTTTTCATTAAACACAGGGGGAAGGTAACGTGCCTGGCTGTACTGTCGATTGAGGACGCATATACACTGCTCAAAAAAATGAAGGGAACTCTTAAACAACACAATATAACTCCAAGTAAATCAAACTTCTGTGAAATCAAACTGTCCACTTAGGAAGCAACACTGATTGACAATCAATTTCACATGCTGTTGTGCAAATGGAATAGACAACAGGTGGAAATTATTGGCAATTAGCAAGACACACTCAATAAAGGAGTGGTTCTGCAGGTGGGGACCACAGCCCACTTCTCAGTACCTATGCTTTCTGGCTGATGTTTTGGTCACTTTTGAATGTTGGTGGTGCATTCACACTCGTGGTAGCATGAGACGGACTCTACAACCCATACAAGTGGCTCAGGTAGTGCAGCTCATCTAGGATGGCACCTCAATGCGAGCTGTGGCAAGAAGGTTGCTGTGTCTGTCAGCGTAGTGTCCAGAGGCTGGAGGCACTACCAGGAGACAGGCCAGTACACCAGGAGACGTGGAGGAGGCAGTAGGACGACAACAACCCAGCAGCAGGACCGCTACCTCCACCTTTGTGCAAGGAGGAACAGGAGGAGCACTGCCAGAGCCCTGCAAAATGACCTCCAGCAGGCCACAAATGTGCATGTGTCTGCACAAACGGTTAGAAACCGACTCCATGAGGGCCCAACGTCCACATATGGGGGTTGTGCTCACAGCCCAACACCGTGCAGTATGCTTGTCATTTGCCAGAGAACACCAGGATTGGCAAATTCACCACTGGCACCATTTGCTCTTCACAGATGAAAGCAGGTTCACACTGAGCACATGTGACAGAGTCTGGAGATGCTGTGGAGAGCGATCTGCTGCCTGCAACATCCTTCAGCATGACCGCAGTGCTCGCCAGAGGTAGCATGACTGCCATTAGGTACCGAGATGAGATCCTCAGACCCCTTGTGAGACCATATGCTGGTGCGGTTGGCCCTGGGTTCCTCGTAATGCAGGACAATGCTAGACCTCATGTGGCTGGAGTGTGTCAGCAGTTCCTGCAAGATGAAGGTATTGAAGCTATGGACTGGCCCGCGCGTTCCCCAGACCTGAATCTGATTGAGCACATCTGGGACATCATGTCTCGCTCCATCCACCAACGTCACGTTGCACCACAGACTGTCCAGGATTTGGCAGATGCTTTGGTCCAGGTCTGGGAAGGGATCCCTCAGGAGACCATCTACCACCTCCTCAGGAGCATGCCCAGGCATTGTAGGGAGGTCATACAGGCACGTGGAGGCCACACACAATACTGAGCCTCATTTTGACCTGTTTTAAGGACATCACATCAAAGTTGGATCAGCCTGTAGTGTGTTTTTCCACTTTAATTTTGTGTGTGACTCCAAATCCAGGCCTCCATTGGTTAATAAATTTGATCTCCATTGATGGTTTTTGTGTGATTTTGTTGTCAGCACATTCAACTTTGTACAGAACAAAGTATTCAATGAGAATATTTTATTCATTCAGATCTAGGATGTGTTATTTGAGTGTTCCCTTTATTTTTTGAGCAGTGTATATTTGGCTCATTGATACCAGGGTTTCTCCTGATTGGACTTGGGGATAGCTTGCTTATTGTGAAATTTGGGAAGTCCAGGCAGCCATGCAGGCATTGGTAAGGCTGCCTGTGAGGGGATGCAGAGCAGTACAAATTAGTGTTGTAGTACTCGAGATTGGTCTCGAGACCGCTTTTTGATGGTCTCGGTCTTGTCATGGACTCGACCGCATTTGGTCTCGGTCTTGTCATGGACTCGGACATTGCGGACTCGGGATTTTATTTCAAGACCACTCAAGACCACAGCTCTGGAAATATCACTAAATTGCCAGAACACTGTCCAATTTATTTGATAACATCTTTGCTTTTATTGGATACAAAACGTATCCAATAAAAGCTGCTATTATCGCTGCTTACACCTGTATCATTTCACCGCAGTTTGCAATCTACCACGAAGCACGGACAGTTTCATTCACAATGTGTACGTTTGATCTCACTATGGTCATGTGTCTGTTGTATAAATCGAAATAACAACCACATGAACACGAAGAGAAGTAAGAGGGAAAATGAAGATCAAAGGAAAATTTCAGGCTTCCGATTCAACAAAAAAATCCCAGCATGAAAGGTAAATACCAACCTTCATGTATTTTGATACACAAACTGAAAATTTAATCCAAATTTTAAGGCTGCAATAATTCTTGGAGTAACGCAATTCGATTATTAAAAATCCTCGACACAAATTTATTGCTTTGATGTTTCGTTTCAACTCTGCAGCTCAGGTGTCTCCGTGTAAGCGGAGCATTTCCTCCACATTAGTTCTCCATTGCTGTAACGGATTTCCGTCATTTGGAAAAAAAAAAAGAAAAAAAAACACCCTTTAACACGAGTGGATCGCTGAGATGTTTTTCCGTGCCCCCACTTCTCTGTGCTGTGAGTGCGCATGTTTAAATGTGCGCGTGTGTTGTGCAGAGGATATCAGCTGTTATTTTTCTGTATGTCAGCTGTAGCCACCAACACAGATCTATAACCACAGTGTACTGGGGAAAGGGGGGCTGCCATTAGCACTAGCAACCGTTCTGCATTGATCGTTTGTGTATAACTGAAAATCCTCTCTGAAGAAATGTAACTACACATCCAAAAAACTGATTACTGCTTTCCAGTTACATCTTAGGCCCCATTACTCAATTAACAAGTGGGAGTGGTATTTAGGTGTTAGCATTAGCTTACTAATTAGCATTAGCGTTAACGCTGGGGTGAGAAATATTTCTTGCTAGAACCCTGAAGTTACCATGGCCACCACCAATGGTAATGGCAGATAAGCAAGTAAGTTGTTTCTCCGCCATTAGTACATTGAGCTAGTGGTGGGCAGATCGATCCTAATATCGATAATATGGATGCCAACGTTGTATTGGTATTGATCAATATCAGTGTAATGAGATCGATACTTTGGCTTCAGTTTCTCTGCTGTATGCAGTGCTGCGGTTTCATCAAAGATGCGAGCTGACTGTCTAAGTGTGGCTCCTGTCACAGCACAGAGCAGACACACTTTGCTCCTCCCCTTCCCACAGTGTTTTGTTATACTGTCATGTGACGCAAAACATATTTTAATTGGGGAAAAAAAAAAGGATTTTGCTATGAAACATTTAAAGCAAATTTAAATTTCAATTTGAAGAAAGTTAGTGAATGAAGGAACATTTTTTATTAAATTTTTTCATTATACTTTCTGAACGATCTACCTGGAAAAAAAGTTTGCATTTGTTCTTGAGTGATGATTTTGTACACTTAATTTATGAAAAAAAAAATGTTCTATTGTTTCAGAACAATAACTTTTATTTTGATAAAGTATTTTCTACTTATATATAAACTTTGCCCAATTCTATCCTGGGTTTTAACTAATTAATGTTCCAAAGGAAAAAAATCTCAAGCTAGTTAAACTTCATGGAAATTCTTCATAATTATTAAAAAGTATTGGTATCAGTATCAGTGATAATGGCCCTGTGTTTACTTGGCATAGGATCGATACCAAATCTTGAAGTGTTGCACACAACTACATTGAGCAGCATACATGAGGAGTGATTGACAGTGCTAAGACCCTCCTCCTGGATCTGACTGGTTGTTTTTGACTGGGAGCGGTTCAGGGAGGAGGTGAAAGAGCTCCATTTTTTTCGCAGATTATCGGTCTCATACTGTCTGACATGATGACAGTTTTAACAAATATGTAACAACCAGATTTTTTTATAAAAGTTACATCCTGCAGTTTTAATCTGTATAAGATTAAAGACTTTAGTTCTTACTGTTGATGAGTGTTTGCCATTTTTTCAGTTTTACACATTTAGCTATGTGGTTTTGAAAAGCACCCATTTTTACAAAGGTTGTTGTTTTAAAAACAACACAACTTTATGCATTGTTTATGAAAGGCAGAGAAAAGTTAAGACTATTGTGATGAACTATGAATAATTGTTTTACATTCTGTGATAAATGATGGAAGTCAAATAAAGATGGTTATATTTATTTGAGCTGTGAGTGTTTAATATCAGGATGATTTTATGGGAATGCGGATCTTTCAGATCAATTTGAGAAGTGATTTTGATCATGTTTCACATTTTATTGGGTCATGTAGCATCAGGCACTGGTCTTGGTCTTGTCTCGGTCTCGCCCTCCCTCGGTCTTGGTCTCGACTGGTCTTGGACCCTAAAAGTCTTTGTCTTGTCTCGGTCTCGATACACTCTGGTCTTGGTCTTGCCTCGGTCTCGGGTTAGGTGGTCTTGACTACAACACTAGTACAAACTCAAACTCAGTCAGTATTGGAGCTGAATCGGAATGGATTGAATCTTGGAGAAGTTGTCTGTCTCTCTGCTGTGAGGAAGGAACCAAGAAAATTTGGATGAGTGGATTTTTCCCCATTGAGAGTTCCCAGCAATGACTGTAAGACTGTCAGCAAAGCAATCAGTTAGGACAGCCTGTACCAAAATAATTGTAGTATCTGAAATTTGGCTACCTGACAGCCTTGGACTGCCGGTATGTCATTTTTCTCCTGGAAGTTATGTAAACAGATGATCTACGCCCCAGCGTCCCGCCTTCTGACCTGAACTGGTATCCCTAGACCAAACTGCTGATGAACATTCCACCTCTTATCAGGAACTGTTAACTTAGGGGGAGCTGGGTCAGCTCCACAGTAACCCAATTCCACTCGCCTTTGCTGGCTCCCTTCAGGTTTGTAAGGCAACCTGCAAGCAGGCAACCCACAAATTCCAACAGACATGCACCCAAGACAATTGTCCAATCAAGTGACACTAACCAAGACACCACAGCACTACTAGAATGTGAAAGGAAAACAAAGAAAAAAAAAAAAACCCCAATGCAACCCAAAGGGGAAACGCCACTCAAACCTAACTGGAGAAACATCAATGTTTCTCAGTGTAGCGACACATACCCTTTCTCCGGTCCCCAACAACCACCCCAGAGGGAGAACAAATGCACTTACACCCCTTAGCCATAAACCAGAATGTATCCACCCAAAAAAAAAAAACTGGCTAAATGCACACCAGGGCCAAATCCACTAATTAGCTGAATTGCAAACACACCAACTAAACAATCCCGGATGCACCCCCAACTTGTCACAAACAAACATAAACAACAGAACTAAAGGGAGATGAGGTGTGGAAAATCAGTAAATCAGTGGTGTAAGGTGTGCATGTGTATAGAGATGTTTGTAAGTGTTGTGAATAAAGCAAATAACAATACCTAAAGGAAAACCAAAGGTAACACAAAATATGTTGGCAGCAGGCTGGTGCACAGCACCCAGAAGGAAGTTCCTGCAGCTGATTTATACCCTGGGAACACAGGGCCCAGGTGTTCCCACTTGACACTAATGATCCCTGCCCACCAAAGACCTGACGCACCTGGAGATTGAAAACAGGCAGGGATTGTCACACTCCAAATAAAAACATGTCACGGAGAGAGTTACACCTTATAAATTCAGCTGTAGTCAAACATCAGTTCTCATTTCTGCCACAGCTTTTAATAAGAACCCGTTCTTAATCTGTTTAAATAAAGTTTTTAATTAAAAAAAAATGTTTCACTTTAAAATAATGCTTTGCCAAGTACCTGTTTTCTTGACTTCTCTCTCCTCCTGTCACTTCCTCACCTCCTCTGCTCTCATCTCTGGTGGGAGGGACTGAGACAGGAGGAGAGGAAGAATGGAGGAAGTCCAAACAGTGAAATAAGAAGAGTTAAACTGACAGCAGCTAAGAAAATGTCAAAGGAAATGAATAATTACAAAGAGAGAAAAGGAGCCTGTGTTTCTCTGCACTCAACATCAGGATTAAACAAATGAGTGCCCCCCTCCCCCTTTATATGCTAATTTTGAATATAATATTCACTGTTACCTTTCACAAATATGAAATCACCATACAATAGCTGACCCACAGTTATTAAAGGTTTTGTTGAGCATGGAGCAGAGTGGGTGTGAAATGATTCAAATAACTTAGATGTTAAAAATGATCCATCAGCTCTATTTAGAGAGCAGCTGCTGTTAACTGAAGAACTTCCATAGATGTTGTTAGGCAGGCTGCAAGGCAATACTGATGGAAACCTTGTGAGGAAAAACAGAGTTACCTGCTGGATAAATCTGTGTCTCTCTGCCTTTGGTAATCTGATTACAGTTGTTTGAATGGGAGCCTTAAAGTGAAGACTGCATTAGACTCATGCTGGGATTCCAGGGTAACAGCCTTCAGACAACTTCTGTTTGTGCAGCACTTTTAAACCAAAGATCATTTAGTCTTTGAAATATGAAATAAATCAAATCACAGGGTTTGTAGCTGTAACTCTGCAACTATTTTACTTTACAGTTACACCATCAAAAAGCTCCACCTGCTCCATCAGAGCATGCACAGAAGACAAACACATGCACAGAGTAAGAGGGCGGGGCTACTTGGCCTGTGTCTGTAACACATCAGTGAGACGCACAATGGAGGAAACATGTGTGCAGCGTGTGCTCTGTAAGTAAAGACTCTGTGTGTTTTTAGATCAAACTAACTGTGCAGTGGACCAACATTTAGCTCTAAAATATGAGGAAGAAGCAGTGAAGATGTTGAATTAATGCCTTTGAACTTTGATGGCTTTGATTTAAGAACACAAAAAACAAAGATATTCAAATATTTTGGACCTGATTACTAATAATCTGAATCATCCTCCTCAGCTTAAAGTAACAGTGTTATAATAATAAGTGAAGTTGTTGTAAATGAAATGTGCTGTAAGCAGTTCTATCAGTGTCTGTGGATGGAAGTCTGATCTCACAGCAGTCAGCAGCTCATTTTTCATCATTGACTTTTATTTTGAAATCAAAGCATGAAGCGAGCCTTGATGAATGTTTTCATTGGCATGAACACAAACACAATCCACCATTTCTCTTTAGTTCTGATCTCACTGCTGAGCTGCACCACAGACCAAGGTCAGTAACCTTCTTCTGTCTGTTTCTCTCCTTTAAATGCTTTTTCACCATCAATGCTTTCAGTCGGGATCTTTGCTTTCAGCAGTTGGTGTTGAGCACAATAACTCACCATTATGACTGTGGAGAACAGGCTGCTGTTGCTCACATTTGTTCTGCAGTTAGTCATGTTAAATTAGTGATGCTTCACCAGTTTAAATGACCGGACCCTCATGTGTCATCTTTAAACTGAATGAAAAACAATCATTGAATTTCTTTTAGGTTTAGAGTTTTGAAACACTTTTTTCTCCATGAGTTTGGCATTATACTAGTTTTGACAACAATAAAAATGATCATCATGCTTTTTTCATTGTAACCCTCACAGCTCGTCTGACTGTGAGTCCCAGCAGCTCTCAGTTCTTTAAAGGAGATTTTGTGTCTCTGAGCTGTGAGGAGGTCGACAGCTCTGCTGGATGGACTCTGAGGAGAAACACAAGCAAAGAACAGAGGACTCAGTGTGGAGATGGGTGGGGAAAATGGTCTGGTTCTTCCTGTTACATCCCTGGTGTTCTCGTATTGGACAGTGGAGTTTACTGGTGTGAGTCCAGAGAGGGTGCCATCAGTAACATGGTTAAGCTCACAGTCTCTGGTAAGCTGAGTGTGTGGAGTTAGTGTTGATGAAGCTGTGTGTAAATGGATGAAATGCTGTAGTTTGTCTCTGTGTTGAGGTGGATCAGTGATCCTGCAGAGTCCTGTCCTCCCTGTGATGGAGGGAGATGACGTCACTCTGCTCTGTCAAACAAAGACCACTCCCTCCAACCTCCCAGCTGCTTTCTATAAAGATGGCTCCCTCATCAGGAAGCAGCCTATAGTTCACATGACCATCCAGCATGTTTCCAGGTCTGATGAAGGCCTCTACAAGTGTGACATCAGCGGTCATGGAGAGTCTCCATCCAGCTGGATCACTGTCACAGGTGACACACTCACCTGTCTGTGTTTCTGCAGGTTTCAACATTCACAATGTGACCATAACTTAATGACTGTGTTTGCTTTATTTTAGGAACACCCACCTCACCTACACCTATATCCGCACCTCCACCTACATCCACCTCTCTTCCTCCATCACTCTCCTCTCCTGTTCTCTCTGTGATGCAATTGCTTAAATCAGTCTGTATCGGGGTCCTGCTGGTGTTACTGGTTCTACTGGTGAGACATGTTTGTAGGAAACCTGAAGGTGAGACTCAGACTTCTGGATTTTTCTCTTTCAGACTTTGGTTTTCAGAATAAAATTATTGTAAATGATTTTAATGTGATATTTAAATTAATTTGCTCTTCATTCTGGTTCTATTCAGCTGATGGAGAAGAATTTGGAGCGATGACATCACAGATGACATCAAAATCTTGAATCGTCAGCAGCCAATCAGAGGAAGCAGGAGGTAGAGTTTGATAGATTCATGTTCATGTTCAAACCAACGATCAAAGTTGGTTTGCAGCTCAGAGATTTACTTTCATACTAAGATGCAGCTTAAACAGGTCAGTGTACTGATACACACACAGCAGCCTGCAGTGGTTACCACTGTTGCCTCACAGGCAGAAAGCTTCCTGGGTTTGAACCTCCTGATTGGTTGGTGCCTTTCTGTGAGCACTTTGATGTTCTCCCCTCTGTGAGTTCTCTCTGAGCTTCCAGAGTTCAAAATCATGAGTGTGAGCTTCATGGTAGGTTCTAAACTGGCCATCGGTGAGGAAGACTGTTTAGTTGTCGGTCTCTCTTTGTTAGTTGTGTTTGTAGACATGAGTGCTGTTCTCCTGAGCTGGACTGTGTGTTTTTCAGCCTGTGGTTAGTCTGTTAACAGAAGCTAACGTCTCTGTGGTCGTCATGTTTCCTGGTTCTCGCTCAGGTTTTGCTGCAGGACTCTACGTTCATCCTGTTTCAGCAGGTTTGATGTTAGCAGTTAGCAGCTCTGTGCTCAGTCACTTCAAATGCTTCACAGCAGCAGTTACAAAGAAGAATTAATTTCACATAATAAAGCTGTTTATCTGCATGGTTATCGTTATATCTCTTAGGGGCCATCCATTCATCCATCCATCTTCTTTTCCTTTTATAGGCTGCAGTGATGTCCTTGCATGTGTTTTATTGTGTTGAGAGGTTCAGCTGCTCTTTGTCTCCATCACAGATCAGAGTGAGTCCAGTTCAGTCTGTATTAAAGAGACACTGTTAGCTAAAGTCTGACAGCTGCTGCTCAAAGGAAACAGAGCTGACTGAGGGGTTTGTGGTCCTCAGGGTCAGATTTTGCAGTGAGATCTCTTTGTGTTTGTTCCTGTCAGCAATTTCCACACTGTAAACCCAGATAAGTTGAATCTACTAATCTAAAAAAAAACAAACAAACAAAAAAACAAGGAAACTGGTTGCCTTAAATCTTTTAAGTAATGAAACATTAGTTGAATAAGTGCAGTGGATTATGTTCAATGTAGTTGAGGCCCTTTTGGAATGGAATGAAAGATTAAAGTTGAATGTACTAAAAGCAGAGTTTCAGTAACTGAAGATACTTTGAGCAATCATTCACCACCCATTTATTTAACTCGGCTTGTTAAGTAAGCAGTACTCCATTATCAATTGAACTACACTGTGTGTTCTAATTGACGAAACTTATCTTTTATAGTTCTTAAAAATCAAAATTTGTTTTTTAATCAATCAAGCTGGGTAAATTAAATGTATACAATATTTACACATATTTTTTGGGTTGGGGGGGTTGGGGGGGGTGTTGCTTATCCTAGCTGACCCCAGTAAATGCATGCATGTGATTGTGGGAGGAAACTCACGCAGACGTGGGGAGAACATGCAAACTCCATGCAGCCAGAGGTCCAGGCCAAGGTGGAATTGGACCCAGACCGTCTAGATGTCATTCTCGCTGTCAGGCAGCAGTGCTAACCACCATGTTGCTGAGATATCATAATAGCATAATAATTAAAATAATTATTTAAATGACTAATTGCTTTAGTCTAATTTAAACCAAGCCAAGAAAAGTCAGCCAGTAGTAGTAACATTTCATTTTAGAAGAGAACAAACTCACGTGAAATAACAGCAGTAAATCTTGATAGAGTCATCAAGTGCTGTCTTCTCGTAGACAGCAGTACAAGTGTCTGTCTTTCCATGAACAGTTTTGTTGTGACGCATGCCAAAGAGGAACTGAACCAAGACCTTCAAGATGTTATTCTAGCTGTGAGGCAGCAGTGCTAACCACCATGCCACCTGCCCAACATATCTTCAACCCAATATCAACAATCCAGTCTGTTAAAACTAGTATAACTAGATTTTTGGCAGGTGTAAAACCTGATGATATTAAGTTGTTTGAATTCAAACACATAATTACAATAAGAGAGACCATTAAAAAAGTACAGTCTACTCACTATTGATGACAGATATTTAAGTAATACAAACTCAGTTTATTTCAGTAGGAGCTGTTGGTTGGACTTAAAAACACAATTATAATTAAAGCCTCAAGCAGCATTAAAGGCCCTCACTGCCTGTGAGCCCCCCTGAACCCCCCCGCGAGCCGCCTAAGAGCGGGGCATAATCCCCTGAGTAATCCCCTGATTTAGAGCAGGGATTGTACCTGTTTCCAGTAGGTTCATGCTGGGTCTGTACATAAGTTATTAAAGTTTGGGACAAATTGGGCAAAGCATGCACGACTGATGACAGAAAAGGTAAGACAAAAAAAGGTGAAAACGAAGGCTGAATTCAGCGCCCCCTTGTGACAAGACCGTTGAAGATTCTGTAAAACACAGAGTAACTTTAGATGGCCTACATGTGTAGATTATGCTGAGCGATTTTGGTGTCTCTCGGTGTAACACTTTAGGAGAAGATGTTTCAAATTCGAGGTGTGCATGATTTCTAACTTGGCAAAGGGCAAAGTTCAGGCCAAGATGGCTGACTTCCTGTTTGTTGTGTGGGGCTGCTCCAAGAGGATTTTTTGTTTGTCTTGACATGATCTGTGTGTGACGTGAATTTGGTGACGCACGTCCCCACGGAGTCCCTGGTCACTTGCGTCCATGTCACTTATGTCCGCGTCCCATGCGTCCTCGTCCGCGATGTTGCCCATTTTTGCACCTTGCAATCACAATAGGCTCCTTGCCGACCCTTCGGTTGGCTCGGGCCTCATAGAAAAGGAAATGAAACAGCTCAGCTTACTCAGAATTAACAAGTAATGTTCACATATTAGGCGATTTTAAGTAATATGAACTCAGTATTTTTAATTCTGGGTTCACAGTGCAGGACATCCCAACAAAAGCAGCACATTTTTGTTTGGTATGAAAACCTGCATTTTAATCTTAACTAATTAAACTATGACATAAATACATATAAAACACAGAACTAGACGTCTTTGCTTTTTATCAAATGAAAAGTGAGACAATAGAACTCTACATTTGTTTTCAGAACTGTGCATATGAAACCACAGCAGCTACTTCCTCCTCTTGTTTCCACTGAACTGAGGGTACACAACATGATGAGGTGCAGCTCTGTTTGGTACTTTGTGGTTTTTCTGCTTCTGTTCTGAATCACAAGTGACCAAATGTAACTGGTGATGTTTTCCAAAACAAACAAACAAAAAAACAAATACAGACCACAGAGCTGCTGAAACCTGCTGTCACTTATAAAGTTTCTAAGAAGTCTTGTCTATAGTGACCTTTCTTTTTTTTCCTTTCCCCCCACATGTCTAAATGTTGCAGCAGCACTGGCGTCATTTGTTCCACCTGCAGTGACTTTTTTTCATAGTGCAGAGAGCAGGGTTTTAATAGTTGGGATTTTACATTATAGTTTAGTTTTAGTCAGTTTTCTGAGTGGTTTTGCTCATTTTTATTAGTTTTTATTTTTGGTTTCATGCTTAGTTTTAGTTTAGCTTCAGTATTAGTTTTAGTATTTTCCTACTTAATCAGGTGCAAGATGTGTAATGAAAACTCAACAACAGATGCAAAAGAAATCTATTCAACAACCAACTGTTCACAAGACAGCAGCACTACGTACTAAATGTGTGTAATATTAAGGACACACATGAACATCAACAGGGAGAAACAAAGAAAAATATGAAGTCCAAAACTCAATAAATTCTGCAATAAACTTCAGCGTGTATGTCCCACCAGGAGGAGACCCCATGGTAGACCCAGCACACGCTGGGGAGATTATATCTCTTGGCTAGCCTGGGAACACCTTGGGGTCCCTCCAGATGAGTTGGAGGAGGTGGCTGATGAGAGGGAAGCCTGGGCTTCTCTGCTTAGGCTCCTGCCCCTGCGACCTGGCCCCAGTTAAGCGGAAGAGAATGGATGGATGGATGGACTTCAGCATCAGTGCAGCAGATTAACAACAGCTACATGTGGTGTTTGACAAAAACAGACACTTTGTAGGAGTCAAAGGTCAAATCCAGCTGCATCCTGATGTTTTCACCACCTGAAGCTGCTTCTGTTTTGGAGCTAGCTTGGTTAGATGCTCTAATTAGACTTGCAGGGTTTTTGCAGCCTCTGTACACAACCTACAGAGTGGCTGACCTCATGTCCACACTTATGCTTGTGTAGCTGGATTATGTGTGTTAATTACCCTGTGGTCGTGTGCTGGTGTTTTATATGCGGTGCAGGCTAGGACTTTTTGATTATTATTCCTGATTGATTCTCTAACTGTTAAAGTAGCCAGCGAAAAGTAGCCAGAAACGCACAAGGACTGAACAGGTTAATCACAACATTGTGGGTTGTGTGGACCCGGATGCATGGACCCGACCAGTAGTCATGTTTCTCCAGATGTGCACGCCAAGTTACTTCGTAGGATGAGAGCGGTTTCCGTAGCTGCCTTGTGTGCGCTTCTCACGTGGACTTTGATGTTGGTGTTTTTTCCTCACTGAGAAGTGTTCTGTACATTTTTCATCATCCACAACAAGACACTCGCTTCTAACTGTGCTATCCACTAGCGGAACAAATCAGAGCTGGGCCTGGGGTGGGGCAAATGACCGGGCCCTTTAAACCCAAATAATAAAGCTCATCATAACATCATTTTACAACATACACATGCCCGCAACAGCGGGGCTTACAGGCTTCTGCATCACGGAAAACTGCTATATCATTTTGAAGTCAATCAAACAGACATGAAATATAACACCAAGAGAACAACAAAAACATTAGGCTACATGGTAACAAATTATAAAATAACACAAATTCAAAAGCAGTTCAGCACCATGGACAGCGTTCAGATCATTTTGACACCCACTTTATCTATTTCAGCTCAGAGCCTTTATCAGTAGCTTTTAAGTTTGCTAAAATTGGCACAGCAACCCACATGTTCACAAACACAATTTCAATATAAAGTACTTTAGCCCTACTCACTACTACTCACCTTGAGCTCCACGAACCCGTCCAAACATTTTCACAGTTCTGTTTAAGCTGGTGAATCTTTGGGACAGTTGCTGGATGATAATATCAAGACAGGCATTGAAAATGTGCACCCGAAATTTGCTCTCTGCATCAGTGAGGGGTCTGTTTTCAGAAAGTTCATCAAAGTGATGGTTAACTTTTCTGGCCCTGGTTGCTTCAAACTGCATTTGACTTCCCCATTTTGTAGCTAGAGCAAGAGTGGCAGATTTAGCCTCACCAAATTGCTCCCTAAACTCCATCAAAAAACTTATGGCGTTTTGTAGAAGAGTAGATGCTTTCAGAATATCCATGTCCTTAGCTTGCAGTAACTGTGAGGCAGCATTTATACACTCAAAAATCTGGGTTTGCATGTTGACCAAAAATATGAAAGGAAATTTGCTTATGGCATTCATGAGCACACTTGCTTGTCACTGGTCAGGGATATTTTGATGAGCTTTTATACTGTCTACATATCTGTACCTTAACGCATCTCCAGGATGACGAAAGAAATATGTGCCCAGTTTTTGTAACTTGGCTTTTCCTTGCTCTCTTTTTTTCCTGTTATTTTCACTTTGTCGCTCCACATTTATGCTCATATGAAGTGCCACTCATGTTAGCTTAGTCCATAAAAAATGCTCCACTTAGTTTACAATCTGTTGCCAAGTGACTGATGATGGCGTTGGTGGATGGTTGGTAACGAGTTTTACCCAAAATTCACTTGGATAAAATATCGGCGATCCACTTGAAAATTTGCGTATCATAAAGTTGAATGTAAGAGTGAAAATAAAGCTAGTCATGCAGCACTGACTGTGGCAACCTTTAAAACCCCGGTATAAAACATGAAAGTAAGCTGTGCCTTTGGACATACAACGTGCTCATCTGGATACACTCAGGAGAGGGCCCACCTTCTTCAGCTCTTCTCAAAAGTGATAGAGGCCTGCCTACCTGAAATCTTATCCTCTCTCCCATCCGGGCCTCCTCTAGGCCCGGGCCAGTGGTGTGCAGTTCTCCCAGCCCCTCCAGAAGCCCCGCCCCTGGTGCTATCATATTCCCATATGGGACTCGCTGCTTTCTCGGCAGACCATTGCTATTACTTTGAGGACCAGTGTGGTAAGCGCACGCACATGCGCACGCTGCCCGATGGCCCTCCCAGCCTTAACTCGAAGTGCATAAAAAATGATTTCATATTACTACACAAGGCTTAAAAAAATGACAAACAAGAAAATGAAAGTCAGTTTATCTATAATTTCAGTTAGTTTTGCTTTTGTAAACTCACAATTCAGTTTTAGTTATCGTTTTTCATTTTAATTTTAGTTTGTATTTATTTACATTATACATGCTTCCCTTAGGCAGTATTATTAGAAAGCACTGCATCAATTTTCATTGTTATGCAGATGATACTCAGCTTTACCTATCAATGAAGCCAGATGACACACATCAATTAGTTAAACTGCAGGAATGTCTTAAAGACATTAAGGCCTGGATGACCTCTAATTTCCTGCTTCTAAATTCAGATAAAACTGAAATTCTTGTTCTCGGCCCCACAAATCTTAGAAACATGGTGTCTAACCAGATACTTACTCTGGATGGCATTACTTTGGCCTCCAGTAACACTGTGAGAAATCTTGGAGTCATTTTTGACCAGGATATGTCCTTCAATGCACATATTAAACAAATATGTAGGACCGCTTTTTTGCATTTGTGCAATATTTCTAAAATTAGAAACATCCTTTCTCAGAGTGATGCTGAAAAGCTCATTCATGCATTTATTACTTCTAGGCTGGATTATTGTAATTCATTATTATCAGGCTGTCCTAAAAGCTCCCTGAAAAGTCTTCAGCTGATCCAAAATGCTGCAGCTAGAGTACTGACAGGGACTAGAAAGTGAGAGCAGATTTCTCCCATATTGGCTTCTCTTCATTGGCTCCCTGTTAAATCTAGAATAGAATTTAAAATCCTTCTCCTCACATACAAGGTCTTGAATAATCAGGCGCCATCTTATCTCAAAGACCTCATAGTACCATATCACCCCAACAGAGCACTTCGCTCTCAGACTGCTGGCTTACTTGTGGTTGCTAGGATACTTAAGAGTAGAATGGGAGGCAGAGCCTTCAGCTTTCAGGCCCCTCTTCTGTGGAACCAGCTTCCAGCTTGGATTCAGGAGACAGACACCCTCTCTATTTTTAAGATTAGGCTTAAAACTTTCCTTTATGATAAAGCTTATAGTTAGGGCTGGATCAGGTGACCCTGAACCATCCCTTAGTTATGCTGCTATAGGCCTAGTCTGCTGGGGGGTTCCCATAATGCACTGTTTCTTCTCATTCACCTTATTTACTTTGTTTATACTCCACTCTGCATTTAATCATTAATTGTTATTAATCTCTGGCTCTCTTCCACAGCATGTCTTTTCTCTCCCCTCAGCCCAACCAGTCGCGGCAGATGACTGCCCCTCCCTGAGCCTGGTTCTGCTGGAGGTTTCTTCCTGTTAAAAGGGAGTTTTTCCTTCCCACTGTCCCCAAGTGCTGCTCATAGGGGGTCGTTTTGACTGTTGGGTTTTCTCTGTATTATTGTAGGGTCTTTACCTACAATACAAAGCACCTTGAGGCGACTGTTTGTTGTGATTTGGCGCTATATAAATAAAATTGAATTGAAATTGAATTGAATTGAAACCATCAAGCAAACCACTTCCTGCTGAGGTTCTTTCACATTAAAACTCACTGATGAATAAAAGCAGCAAGACCTTTAATGTGACAGCTGTGGAGGAAGTGCTGCGTTTCACTGATGGCAGTTTGATGTTGTTCAGGGAGGTGTGTGAGTCAGCTGATGTGAGTCTTAATGAGTCCTGCAGGAAGCAGTTTCTACCTGAAAGGTGTTACAGGAAGAATGAGCTTTATATTATTGAACTCTGATTGGTTTGATGTGTTCAGTGTCGTCTCCTCATTCTGTCACTTTGCTGTATGAAACCTATTTTTCTCACGTTGTTTGAACTGTGTGTGTTTGTGTGTTCAGACTTTAAACCAGAGCCAGATGTCATCGACTCCTCACTGAAGCTCCACCAGTCCAACCACTGGAATCCAGCTGCTGCTCTCTGACTGCTGCACACACACCTGAGGACACTGACTTGGAGATATTCTGTGTTTTCTTCTCAGTATATTAAACTCATAAAACCACACAAGGACAAAAAAGTCAAATGAGAACAGGATGATTTTCTTAATGCCTTGAAGTCTAAGTGCGGGAGCTTCATGAAGCTCTGAAAAGTTTGAACCAACTGTGTCCAAACTGGGTTGAAGTTTTGAAAGAAGCTGACATACAGTGTCACAGTGCCACCTACTGGCCAATTTGGCTATTGTCACATCTTCATGATGATATTCTGTGAAACAATGACGCACAAACACTGCAGAATTCTACTTATTACACCAGACTAACAATAATTATGGTGAACAAAGACTGAGATTAAAAACAGCAAGATCAGTGTGCTCCATCAAATATTATATGTGTGAGGGCAGAAGAGGTAAGGCTTTTGTAGTATGTGAGTCTGTTTGCTTACTAATTTTAGTGTAATGCACAATAAACAGGTTATATTTCAGCAGGTTTGGGGCTGAGCCTGTTCAGTTCTTTTTGTTTGCTTGTTTGTTTTTGCCAACCATGAAAAACAAACAAACACACTTAAAGTTTGGGTGTTTGTGTCATCAGGTTTGTTCTATACAAATAAAGTTGGACGTTTTTCTTCAATAAATTCAAAAATAAATGTTTCAATTAGTAAAAGATTAAATGTGTTTTCCTTTAAAAAAAAAAAAGAGCTGGGGAGGGGGCATTTAATAGGTTATCACAGGACAATTCTGACCAATCACAACAGTCCATTTAACACTGACCAATGCTTTTTAAATCTGAGCAAACACGTCACAGTTCAGGGGTCGCTTAGCAGACGATATTTCAGCAGTTTTTGCTACATGCTGTGATGGTACTAAAACACCAAAGTTTGCTAAGTGTTGTAATAAATGGAATAAGGAACAAACAAGCAATAAATACATTAGAAGAAGTTCTATTTCAGCAACCATCAGACACAAATGGTTTCTCAGTCAGCAGGTTAGAGATGAGCTGCACTGTGTTTGCGTTTCTGAATGTATCTTCTGAAGCCCGTACTGGCCTGACTATGGTGAGGCTTTCTGGGGGAAGGCCAGCATGGTGGACCTGCCCCAAAGTCAAAGTGTCAGGAGGACACTCGGTCCTGAGGGTGGGAGGGTTTGAAAAACTGCGTTGCCAGAGGTTCTCAGTTGGCTGTACCATGGACCACCCAGGGGATCCCTCACTGGAAAGCTGGGACAGATGGGGCATCCTGCTCTCACTGCCAAATGATTGTGCCCAAGGGGAGGTGCAGGGGAAAGGGGCAGAGAGGAAGCTCTAGCCTCTCCTTACATGTGCTGTCTAAGGTCCACTATGGGTATCTCCTGAGTTCCAAGGCCGATATTTCCAGAGATCTGTCTCCCAAAGAGGTCAGAGATTGGGTTGGCCTACCCCCTTAATGGGCTCACTGTGACCTGGTGAAATTGCTTCCATGGTGTCCCAGCAGGGTCTCCTTGACTGGCTCACTAACCATCCTAACCTCCAGCAGGTCCTGGGACTAACAACCTGCCTTGGCCCAGGGAATACTGGGAGCCCATGCTCTGCCATGGGCCAGTCATCCACCAGCCAGCCAGCAAGAGCTTTGACCTCCATCTTCATCTTCCTCTTCATCCACAGACTCATCTTCTGATGGCTGCTTCCAGCAGGATAGCACACCATGTCACAAAGCTCAGTGATCTCAAACTGGATTCTTGAACATGTCGGTGAGTTCAAATGGCCTCCACAGTCACTGATCTCAGTCCAGTAAAACACATTTGGGATATAATGGAAGGTAAGAGTCACCATGAGCAGCTGTGTGATGCTGTCATGTTAACATGGACCAAAACCTCTGAGGAATGTTTCCAGCTCCTGGTTAAATCTGTGCCATGAAGAGTTCAGGCAGGTCTGAAGACAACAAGGTGTTCAACCCAGAACCAGCGAGGTGTACCTAATGAAGTGGCAGTGAATGTATGGACTGTAAATGGATAAAGGTGTCAGACTCTGCATGATGACAACCAGCAGGTGGCAGCAGAGGAACATTAGTTTGCCCAATGCCAGACAGCTCTCATGTGACCTTTGACCTTTAAATCCACAGGAGAAAACAAACTGTAAATCTCCTCCTGACCTCTGATCTTTGGTTTGGGATGCATTTTTACTTCCTCACAGCTCTTTGGGAGCTGCTGAGTTTAAAAACTAAGGATCATTTTTGAAAGAAAGTTTGTTTTTCTGTATTTCATATGGAAACAATGTGAGAGGGCAGGTTTCCCTCAGAGAGTCTGAACACCATGCTGCTGTTTCTCCTGGGTTACATATGTTAGCTCACAGTCTGCTGGAGCTGCTGCTGAATCTTCTCCCTGATGGGAGGGGGACAAACAGTCTGTGTCCTGGATGAGTGGGATCTCTGGGAATGCTGCTGGCCTTTTTCCTTATTCTGCTAGCACAGACAGAGTCCAGGCTGGGAAACTCCCACAATCCACTGTGTGGTCTTAACAGTGTGGGCCGAGTCCCTTCTGTTGTGAGCGGTGCAGCTGGAGAACCAGAGCGTGCTGCACAGAATGCTCTCAGTCGTCCTTTTGTAGAAGCTGAGAAGAAGCTGAGGGGAGCTCGGCCTTCCTCAGCCTCCACAGAAAGAAAAGTCTCTGCTGAGCATCATATCAGCAGGTATGCAGATGTAGGACCAGCACACACCAGGGAGAGCCTGTGGCTTTTTAGCACAGAGGCAGCTGTGCTCTTTGTCTGTCTGCTTCCCAAGGATCACATAAACCAGGAAATCTTACAGCTTGAGTCTGGAAAACGGGTTTCTTTGGTCTGCATACATTACTTACCCATGATGCATCAGTGACCAGAGTGTTTGAACAATTGCTGCATGTGTAACAAAATACAAAAACACATAAAAAAAAAAAAAAAAGCCAGCAACAATCAGTGGGGAACAAACATGTCCCACAGGGGGGTGAGGCACAGCAAGCCCCAGACCCAGGACAAGCTACACATGCACATGCACGCACACACACACACACACACACACACTTTAAAACTACTTGAGTAAAATTGTGGTTCTATAATTGACACATGTATGTGGCTCAGAGCAGACACACTCACCATTACACAACTGTACATCATGAGTGTTTCACATGAGCTGCGGTTGGTTGGAAACAATAAAACCAAAGCAGGGATGTTAATTTTCTCTCATATTCAGACATATTGTTGATGTTGTATTGGAGACAGACGAGAGAGTTTCACCTTTCTTTGCTTTGATATAAATAGAATCAAAGATGTTAAAATAAAAAGTGCTGAAACCTGATATCCTGATATCAGGTATCAGGTACCTGATATCCTCTGTGGACTAGTTTGAGGTCCACAGAGGATCAATCAGACTCCGCCAACATGTTTTGGCTCTGCAGTTTTTACCAAGTACGGTCAGTTCCTGGTCTGAGAGGCAGAGACGGATGTACGGAGGCAGGAAATAACTGAAGCGAGCCTGAAGGCTAACATCAGAATCAGAGTCAGAGCTTTGTCATCACTGCATCTGCAGAAAGACACAGAAACACAACAGAACTTTATGTGCACACAAAAAACAGCATCATGCACACACAGATACTCATGAAGGACAACACACACACAGAGCGATCACACATCCTCACACGCATGGGCAGCTGCACTCATTCCTACACAAGGAAACAACACACAGAGCACTGTGACAGGAAGTCGTGTATAAACATGATAAATAAGAGTGTAGCACTGATGTCTCCAGATTACTGCACTCAGATATGAAATGAGAGAATTATGTCAGGCACCATGAAATAAAATGTGTAATACTACACCGCTACAAAGTTACTACATGAGTCTGGGATGTAAATATAATAGTTACTAATGTAGTCTTTAATAATGAAGTGGATGGAGGTAGTAAACGAGGGCTGACAGTTTGTGTTGTTGTCCAGTTTGACACAAAGACTTTAACACTGTTTTTATGAGCTGAGGAAGAAACATTTGATTTCCAAAGGGTTCATTTTTAGTGGTGCAGAGCCTGAAACTCTGAGAGAGAAATGATTCCACTCTGAACTTTTTGTGCGTTCTCAGTAAAGATGAGCTTCTTTGTTGTGTGTGTGGACCCTCCCACTCTGAGGACCTTTACTTTCTCTTTTGTCACACAGGGACAGACTCAACAGCACATTTCAGCTTTCATTCTTATTCACACAAAAGGTTATTCCCTCTTCTGAAGGTCAAAAAATCCCTGATATGAAACTTTCACTAATTTAATTATGACTCACTTTCACGGAAGTGAGCTCTGCTGTAGCTTAAAGACTTTCTCTTGTTCTGAGGTAACTCAGCCAATCATAGCGCAAACACAAAGCCAGCAGGGTTCACTTCAGTCCGTCAAACACTAATAAACACAATTAACCTGAACATACTAAATCAGCAAGCAGCAGTCTGACACAGTTTGAACTTTCAGAGTCACAGAGGAACGCCTTTGTTCCCTATCGGACCTGCTTCCTCTGTGAAACTGAAACAGCGAGAGGTCAAGAAAAGTTTAAACCACAGCCTCGAGGTTTGTTCTCTGCATGCAGATACATGGTTTGTCAGTTTGGAATTTGCTCTATTCAGAGATACCATCAGCTCTTTTTGCTCTACATACAAAGAGCATCACGTCAGACATTCTTTAAACAAATATGTAAAAGGTCAACTTGAGGAGAAGCAGGTAGACCCTGCTTTCAATTTTATTTTGACCCAGAGCTGACCTCTGTGGACTCCAGAGACATTAGAGCTGCATGAACACATCCATGCACTGCAACACGTCCAGCAAACCTCAGCATTAATGCTGTTAACACAGAGCCCTGTGCCTCATTTTCACATTTTACCTTTTATTTATTTTTTTGGGGTGTTGTTGTTACATTTTGCATAAAAGGCTAAAGAGCTGAGCATTTAACATGTTAAACAAAATGTCAAAGTAAAGACTTCATCATTAAAGCCATAAATCAATCAAAAAAATTAGATTAGATTCAACTCATTGTGCGCACAAGGCACACAACGAAATGATCGTTCCAGATCACTCATCCAGAGACGAGCATCTGCGGTCATGTAGCCAGAGACCGGCGCTACCGTTAGGCAATGTGGTTTAAGTGTCTTGCCCAAGAACACAACTCGAACCTGCAACCATCCAACTGCAAGGTGAGCGCCTACCCACTGCGCCACTGCCACGAAAAAAATGTGTCATAACTCCATTTTGTATTTGTTTTAAATAAAGTTTTAATAATGTCGCACTTGCGAAAGTCGTCTCCAGGAGACACAGATGACATTAATACTACCACTGCCTACACTTTGCTTCATTTTCATGTCTTTTAACGGTGCTTTAATCTGTTGATGTTTCTAATGTACTTTTATTTTTTGTGTGAAATGATGAGAAAGAAAATTACCTTTTCCATCCACCTCTCTCTGACCCCATCCCCAGAAACCCTACAACCCCACCCTCCATCTGCCCCGCCCTGTAACAGTCATCATTGTTTCCATTCTCATTATAAAACAGCAAAGGTCGAGTGTGGAAGGAAAGAGATGCTCCATTATCAAACTCAGAGATAACCAAGAGAATATCCAAACTATACGTTTAAGCATCCAAAGACTAGTCTCTGTAACTACTCCTGTAAACAACACAAGGTTGTTTTACAGGACCCCCAAGCTTGGGGGACCAGGGTCTGCCTTTGTCTGATTGCTGGTCTTCAACCTGTCCAGCATTGTTACACCTGTCTGGACCTGAAGCCCCACCAGCGTAGCTCTCAGGGGCCTCAAAAGAATGTAAGCCTGCCCACCACGGCCACATGGATGGGAAGTCTGTCATGGTCCAGCGCTGTGTTTTGTGAGGTTTTGAAGTTCTGTTATTTTAAAACAAGTCTCTGCTCGGGGTTGCAGGGCCACCTCAGTTGACATAGGGCAAGATGCAGGGCGTACAGGTCACCCTGCTGTTGCACAACCAGTCACACCTGTTAGAATCACCAATCAACCTAACCCCAATAACTGCAGGTTTTTTTTGGGGGGGGGGGGGGGCCCACACAGACACAGGGAGAACATGCGAACTCCACACAGAGAAAGACCCCAGTGGAATCGAACCTGGGACCATCTTGCTGTGAGGCAGCAGTGCTAACCACCACCCCAACGTGCTGCCTTGTAACTGCTGAACTTTTGAACTTCTGATCTTGTGAAAACTTCTGAAGTTTGGAATGTTTCTTCAGTTTCGGTGGTTTGGGGTTTTCTGTGGTCCTGCTTTCCCTGTTCCTGTCACATCAGTGCACTGTGTTTGGTTTTGCTTTCTCTTGTCTTTTTAGTTGGATTCTGTTCATCTGTGTCCTGTTTTCCCAGCTGTTTCCTTTCTCTCTGATCACAGCTGGTGTTTATTTAAGTCCCATCATTTCATTGCTCTGTTTCGGTTTGTCTGAGTTAGCTATGGTCAGTATGTTTCTTTCCTGCCTTTCGAATCCATGTCCAACTCGGAGTTCTTCATGTTTGGGTCCGTGTCCTGCCTACCTCACTACCGTCTCATAATGGAGGGTTGTGTTAACTTAAACCTTTGAACAACTGCCAGCAATTCCTAAAAAATATCACAATATCTGGCACCACAGCCTGAAAAAAATACTGTTAGCCTACGAAGCCGAATATGCATTCAGCTGCACTCAGTTACACATGTGAGCTGCTGCTGTTTCAAACATGACTAGAATAACAGGGACATGTGCATTACAGCAGCTGTAAACAACATGATGGTCAATGTGTCAGACTCATAGTGTAGTCTGAACTCAGCATGAATTTGAATACTGATTTTTGAAAGAACTGATTTTTATTTGATGCCACAATTGGAAAACTCATATTTTCTTTTCATGCTATTTAGGCTCCATTAAAGACCAGGGAGGCGCCGATCCGATATTCAGTATCGGTCCGATCCTGACCTAAATTATTGGATCGGATATCGGAAAGAAATAAAAAAATGCAAACCGATCCATTAAATAGTGTTTCGCTCACATTAACTGCATTACAGTTCTTCTTCTTGTGGGTCTGTGGCTGAACAAAACAGCTTAGAGCTGCATTAAAGCACCATTAAATCTTTACTGGGAAACAGCTGGAGGTCCTTCATCAACCACCTGATCAGTAAGTGAAGAAAAGAGAACTTTGTAGCTGCTCCATCCACCCTGTTTGTTTCACACAGGGAAAAACTGCAGTACGGAAGTTAAAATATGCAGATGAACTGTTAATGTGAAAATAATATTTATCATCCAGTTACTCAGGTAATCGATGGAATAATCAATAGAATACTCGATTACTAAAAGAATCGATAGTTGCAGCCCTAATGAAATTTGCAAAATACCATAAGCCAATGCATCACCTTCTCACAAAGGAGCAACAGGATTCAGATGACAGAGCAATTGTTGTAAGAAAGTAACGTTTATTTATATAGCGCTTTACACAGACAAAAAGTTACAATAAAACACAATATTTATAAAAATAAATATAAAAATATATACATTGTAAAAATTAAAATAAGTGTACAGATATAATAATGAAGATGGTGAATATTGCACTTGGTGAATGAGTATTGGATATTACACAATATGGGAGTGACAGATATTGTTCAGTATGAATAATATAATATTGCACAGAGATGTGGGTGTTGCACAGTTACAGTGGGTGAGTGTGTGAGTTCAGGGTGGTGAAGAAACTGTTCCTGAGTCTGTTTGTTCTGGCTTTGATGCTCCTGTAGCTCCTGGCAGAGGGCAGCAGGTCAAACAGTTCAAAGCCAGGGTGTGAGCTGTCTTTGATGATGTTCCTGCTCTGCTGAGGCAGCAGGAGGTGTAGATCACAAAAGCAACAATAGCAGCAACAACAACTGCAACAAAACCAACAGCAGCAATAGCTGAAACTAGCTGACCAGCTGGTAGTCTTCTAGCACTGTCTCCTCCCGGCTGACCTGCAGGTGAGAAACAGGTGTCAGCTGATCCCATCACTCAGACCAGCTGCTTCCATCAACAAACATCAACAACCAGGAAGCAGCTTCACCTCTGCTCACTCACCTGGAGGACCAACTCTGAGGTTGATCACGCTGATGACATCACCATCCAGATGTGCTCTCTTCCTGCGATGTGTTTTTATCTCGATGCAACACTCATATGTTCCGGTGTCATTAATCGTCACGTTCTTCAGAATCAAAGACGCGTCTCCATCCTTCATCTGTCTGTCCTGCAGATCCACCCGCTCCTGAAAAGACGGATGCTGGTTGTCTGGATCAGGATGACCATCCTGGTACAAAAACACATATTCTGGCTCCAGGCCGGACTTGGTCCACTCCACAGCATTGACGATCTTATTACTGGGAGCTTGACAGGAGAGAATGGCAGTCTCTCCGAGGGTGAGTGAGATGCTTTTCTGGCCTGGAGATGACAGGAAACAACAGAGAGGTTGGAGGGATTAAACCGCTCACTCCCAGAGCTGCTAGCGTCACGATCACTGATGTCTCTGCTCAAGCGTCTCAGGGGGAGTACAGAAGGAAGTGGCTTGAGTGATCCTGAAAGCCGGCCACCACGTTTTGCTCAAACAGAAACCGACATTTCTCATCCTCTGTGGGGACTTTTGCTGACATGTGTCTCTGACATTAACCTCACCAGAGGTGGCAAAAGTACTGACATTCTGTACTTAAGTAGAACTACAAGTATTTGTGTTAAAAAACTACTCTGGTAAAAGTTGAAGTATTGCGTTAAACTTCTTTACTCAAGTAAAAGTAAAAAGTACGGGCTCTGAAATGTACTTAAAGTAAGAAAGTAAAAGCAGCTCTTTGGAGGACGTTTTTACCTTTCTTATATCTTTCTCCATCTGAGTGACCTTCTCTCTCTTTGCTCTCTCTGGAAATACAGCAGCTCTTCTTTTAGCCAGCAGACACACTGTGTGACAAACTGCACACACTTTCTGTGCTTTACGTTTCCTGTCACTCTTTTTCCTCACTGTTCCAGCGTGTAATAATAGTAATAATAATAACTTAGATGTATGTAGCGCCTTTCACGAAACCCAAGGACGCTGAACAATGAGAGAGAAGAAAAAAAATAGGAATTGAAGGCCTTTTTTAACAGACAATGCTGTAGTCCAGCCTGACAAAGGCATGGCTAAGGGTCTCTGCTATAGAATCAGTAAGTAGAGGCTGGAGCCTAGAGATGTTCTTAAGGTGGAAAAAGGCTGTTTTAGTGACTGATTTAAAATGATTCTTGAATGAGTTGTCAACATATGGTGTAGCCTCTGCAAAGTGCAACTTCCTCTCGCTCTTTTCGAACTCCGAGCGAGCTTTGCAGGAGCCCCTCCCTGTACTGTGTGGGGTTTCTGTATCCTCCCTCCCATCCTGTTGCTGAGGCTTCAAAAAATAAATAAAATCGCTCACAATCAGGAGCTTCTCAGGCCCGTTAAACCTAAAGTACAGATTACAGATAGTACATATACTTGTGTAAAAATGTAGGGAGTAAAAGTAAAACGTAGTCAGAAAAATAAATACTCAAGTAAAGTACAGATATGTGAAAAATGTACTCCTCTGAACCTCACTCTGATCCTAAGCTGAATTTTAAAACCACATTTACAGTCCTTTGAAAATGTCGCAGTGCCAAAATGCCCTCACAGTGGTTTAAAAAAGCTGTGGCTTAGTGGTGAAGCCGGCGACCACATACACGTGCGGCGTTCTGGTGTGGGCGGCGCGGGCTCCAGTCCTTTCCCGTCGCCAATTTGCCCACGTGTATTTCTCCCGTTTCCTGTCTCTCTCCACTGTCAATAAAAGCCGCTGTGGCCAAAAATGCAAAGAGGGGAAAAAAAAAAAACCTGGGTCGCATTTTACAGACAGAACCAATTTTTCAAAAATAAGCCGGAGTTTTCATGATGATATAAATGTATCAACTTGGAGTGGGAAATACAGGTTAAAAAAACAAAACATTTATACAGTATATACATATTTTTCATATCTTCTTGTCTCGGCAGCTCATTTTAATGACGGTCGTCTGACCCCATCTCTCCCGATCCGTGCCATCCTCTGCATGACCTCCTTCACAACATCCTCTGAGGTGTGATGTGAGTACGCAACATATTGATGCTGAATCAACGCGCGTATGCAAGAGAAAAACTTAACAAGGTTCATAAAGGCGAAACTGAAGACAACATCCGAGTAACGTCACAAAGTGTCCGCGACTTACCCTCAGAGGCAGACGGCAGGAAAAGAAGAGACAGCATAATCCAGCAGAGGAACATGGCTTTGTGGAATTTTACACAGAAAAGTCAACAACACCGGTGATGTGTCGAGGGTTCGAAGCGGGTATCGACTAATTGAGGGAGACTTTTGTTTAGCGGAAATCTCGGTTTGTGTCGGTGACGTTTGAAGCCACGCAAGCCGGTTGCGCGACGTGACTGATTCAGGAAATGATTCAAAATATAACGGCAGCAAAACGCAATGAACACCCCCCCCCCCCTTATATTTTGTGTTATTGCGGACTGACTGGGAACATTTTGAGCTGATCTCTCCTAATAAGGTGTGCGCATAGTAATAAATCATTACCCCAGCTTCATCCGTGCCCTGTGCTGGAGCGCAGCTATATACTTTTAATATACACAGGCACACATTTTTAGACACCCCACCCCCACCCCCCAACACACACACTCTCTCAATATAACTTATATTGTAACCACAGCACACAGTTGCAGTGACCTGTTATTTTACTTTTAGTTACTTAAGCTAACCTGAGTATTTAAAGACCTATTGATACAAATGAAAACAGTTGCGATCGAGCAGCTTTTGTGTGTGTGTGTGTTTGTGTGTATGTGTGTGTGTGTGAGACTTTGGGAAGGGGGGGGGGGTGCAAGGACATTAGAAACTCTCGCCTTTGTTAACGAGAGCATTGCTGAAATTATGTTAGCAGGTAGTTTTGGCCATGACTGTAGGTGGCAAAGGTCAAAGCAGCATCTGCATTAAGATAACATGATGATGGCGCATATCAGGTGCTCCACTTCTCCAACATGCAGTCGTCTTTCACTACTTGCTGTATCCATATCAGTTCCATAACCCCAGGGAACCCCGGGGTCTAGGTTCAGCAGCATTATGTGCTCAAAGAATGAGGTCAGCTGATTACCTGAATATACTGAATGACCAGGTTATTCCATCAATGGATTTTTTTCTTCCCTGATGGCACAATGCCAGGATTCATCAGGCTTGAATTGTGAAAGAGTGGTTCTGGGAGCACGAGACATCATGTTTACACATGGATTGGCCACCACAGAGTCCAGACCTCAACCCCACTGAGAATCTTTGGGATGTGTTGGAGAAGGCTTTGCACAGTGGTCTGAATCTGCCATCATCACTGCGAGATCTTGGTGAAAAATTCATGCAACACTGGAGGGAAATAACTCTTGTGACATCGCAGAAGCTTATCGAAGCAATGCCACAGCGAATGCGTGCTGTAATCAAAGCTAAAGGCGGTCCAATGAAATATTAGTGTGTGACCTTTTCTTTTTTTTTGGTGGTGACTTTTTTCTCTGGCCAGGCGGTGTAGCAGTGAATGAGGTAAAGGCACATCTGCAGCCAGAACAAATATTTGAGCTGAAGGGATGTTTTGACACCTCTGCTGAGCCGAGTGGTCAAAAAGGAAGCTTAAAGACCACAAAGCGCTCATTTAAACACTTTCACACAATGCATCACAAATTAAAACACTTCACTGAGTGGATTTTTCTTTTAAAGAAAGGTTTTGCAAGAAATTTTTACCCAGCTTTTTTTTTTCTTTTAATTTTAAATGACTGTAAAAATACTGAATTCTGTACATTACTTTGAATTTATTTTATATTTTTTCCAATTCACAGAGTTAAAAGTATAATATAATACAATAGCATCATATAATTTCACATTATCTGTTTGTAATAATAATGTGCTCAGGGGGAAAAACAAAACTCAAAGTGGGCCTTTTGTGCTTTTCCTTATTTCCTGTCACATGTTTCAAAGGTCTTAATGGAAAGATACACCTACACAGAGGAAGCGGGCGGGCTTTACTTCGAGCAATAGAAGACAGAAAAACAAAGATCAGATGACGGAAAAAAGAGAGTGAAGAAAATGTCTCTACCACATCTGTTCTGTAAGTACAGAGTGTCTGTTTGAATGTCTGTTTTGTTGATGAACAGCACAAATTGTGTTGAATTGTACTGCGTGTGTTTAATTAGGAACCAGCAAATATAAAAGAAGTGAATCAATAATAATGCAGGATGGATATTTTTACAGTCTGAGCTACAAGAAGTGGGTTTGTTTCTCATGTCCTCAGGCAGTGCACTTCAAGATACGTGAAGTTTAACTGCTGTTTTTAAGCAAACCCGTCAGAGTCTGTAAAACCACACAGAGGTCTGTTTGCATACCTGCACATAGACCTTCACTCTAAGATCTAGGGGGGGATCTGCTCTGTGCATTTTATCCATTTTTGCTCAATTTGCTAAGCAGGTAGTTCAGTATAATGAATCTTTTGCTTTTCTTTTCATTTCAGAATGTGTTTAGATAGCAAAGCAGTGTTTTCAGCCACGAGAATTTTACAGGTGTTTTAAAGGTTTCTCTTTAGCTGTAAGTGTGGACTGTGTCCTTTAGTACACAGCCTTGCAGCCTGCATGGCTATGCCACATACATCCATACTGCAGGGGACATATAGATATCAAAGTTCACTGATATATGCCAGTACTTGTCCATGGTGAGCTCTAAAACTCACAATCACAATCTTAAAATTGACCCTGAAGTTAATGGGGAGCCAGTACAACAGAATCAGTGATGATGTGATGGGGTGGTGGCTCTCCTCTTTGAGAAGGAGAGCCACTCTCCACCTTTTGCTTTGAGAACTGAAGAAGCCTTTCAGATGAGAGGTGAAACGTCTTCAGGACCTGGATGACTGAGAACCCACACAGACTCTCTGACTGGAGTTTGAGCTGCAGTTAAACAAACACAGAGGAAGCCTGTGAGCCTATCCCAGCTGTCATAGGACGCAAGATTTAAAAAAAATTGCAGTTTTCATTTATGATCAGTGTAACATGTAAAACTTAACAGTTAACAGTTCTTTACGTTACTGACCTGTAAAAAAAGACAAAGGTGTTATGGCTGCTGCTGCATCAGAAAGGCAGGGACTGTGTTGCCCTCTAATGTAAGATAGTGTTTATTTGTCACATGCACAGTTATACACAGTACAATGCACAGTGAAATGTATTATATATATAATGTCCACAGGGGTGCGCACACACTTTCAACACAAACCTTGGAGGACGTTCCTTTCACTATAATCACACAGTTAAAGAGCCACCAGATATCAACCTTCATTGAGCGAGTAATGCTTTTCAGTGATTCAGGCTTGATTGGATTGTACTCATTTATTTATGTGGAAACTGTGGAGCTCAGAATAATCCAGATCCCATTTCTCTTTAGTTCTGTTTTCACTGCTGGGCCACAGAGCAAATCAAGGTCAGTAACCTTCCATTCAAATAATTTCAAATCGCCTGTTAGATGTGATGCTTTCAGTGGCTGTCTGTAGATGTTTATAGACTGGCAGGTGCTGTTATGACTCTGATTACACCAAAAAGCAGTTTGGATTTTGTATTCTGGGGAAATCATTAAAAAATATATTTTTAAATAAAATAAAATGATCAAAAGTTTTTCATTGTAACCCTCACAGCTCATCTGACTGTGAGTCCCAGCAGCTCTCAGTTCTTTAATGGAGACTTTGTGTCTCTGAGCTGTGAGGAGGACGACAGCTCTGCTGGATGGACTCTGAGGAGAAACACAAGCAGAGAACAGAGGACTCAGTGTGCAGCTGACTGGGGAAGATGGTCTGTTTCTAACTGTAGCATCAGTCACATCTACTCATGGCACAGTGGAGTTTACTGGTGTGAGTCCAGAGAGGGTGCCATCAGTAACATGGTTAACCTCACAGTCTCTGGTAAGCTGAGTGTGTGGAGTTAGTGTTGATGAAGCTGTGTGTAAATGGATGAAATGCTGTAGTTTGTCTCTGTGTTGAGGTGGATCAGTGATCCTGCAGAGTCCTGTCCTCCCTGTGATGGAGGGAGATGACGTCACTCTGCTCTGTCAAACAAAGACCACTCCCTCCAACCTCCCAGCTGCTTTCTATAAAGATGGCTCCCTCATCAGGAAGCAGCCTACAGGTCACATGACCATCCAGCATGTTTCCAGGTCTGATGAAGGCCTCTACAAGTGTGACATCAGCGGTCATGGAGAGTCTCCATCCAGCTGGATCACTGTCACAGGTGACACACTCACCTGTCTGTGTTTCTGCAGGTTTAAACATTCACAATGTGACCATAACTTAATGACTGTGTTTGCTTTATTTTAGAGAGACACACCACCACACCTCCACCTCCATCCACACCTCCACCTACAGCTGGTTCCTCTCCTGTTCTCTCTGTGTTGTTATCTGTTGGATCATTCTGTGCTGTGGTTCTTCTGGTGTTGCTGGTTCTGCTGGTAAGAAGACACATGCACAGGAAACCTGACGGTAAAACTCAGATTTCTGGATCTTTTGTCTTTTACCTCCTCATATTTTTTAATGTTATTTACATACATACTTTTTCATTTTTTAAAATTGTGCATTAAGTGTATTTAATACTAAATCACATTGCTGTTCACTATTTCATTACACTATTTCAGCAAACAGAGGAGAAGTTGACGATGACGTCACACATGACATCACGTACATTGATGTCATAACCTCAGATCATCGAGGACAGCCAATGAGGAGAAGCAGAGGTAGTGTTTTATATCCTATGTGTGTATGTGAGGGTTCATGTTGGTATCTTAGTCCTTTCAGACAACAGTTAGAAAATATTCAAAGTAACAGTAAAAGTTGGGTTATTGTTCTTTTGTGGACCTCTGTGGAGTTTTCCTGTTAGTGGAGCTGGGTCAGCATCACTGGCACAGTTCTCAAATGGTTCTCATCAAACTTATCTGACAGATAATTCAACATTCATATTAACAACTCCATGTGCGCATCGCTATCCTCATAAGTGGAGTCACACATGGCTCAATCCTTGTTCCAATTCTATATATCATCTACTCAACAGCTTGAAACTCATCTCCCATCATTGCTACTGTACTAAGTAACTTGTAGAACAACAGTTAGCAGTAATAACTTGCAGTAACTGTTTCCTTTGTGGTTTATGTAATTGTGCAGGAATTTGGGCCCACTCTTTTTTATAGCATTGCTTCAGTTCATCAAGGTGTCCAGGTATTTGTTCATGCAGAGCTCTCTTAAGGACTCACCACAGCATTTCAGTCAGGTTGAGGCTTTGAATGGGCTGTTGTAGCTGTTGTTGTATTATCCAGTTTGGGCCAAGTTTTAGCTGTGGGACACATGGCCTCATATTTGACTCTAGAATACTTTGGTACACACAGGAGTTCATAGTTGACTTAATGACTGCAAGGTGCGCAGTTCCTGTGGCTGCAAAACAAGCCCAAATCATCACCCCTCCACCACCATGATGACAGTTATGAGGTGGTTGCAGCTTTGGAAACCTAAGCTGTGCTGTTATGTTCTCTTTAGAGAGGCTTTCTCCTGACAAGCATCCCAAACCTGACAAGCATCCCAAACCTGTAGGGATGTGCATGACTAGTTGACTAGCCAGCCAATTGTCACTATCATCCCTAGTTGGTTAGCCTAATTGCCTAATTCCAGGTGACTTTCCTGTGGAGGTATGGGGATACCTAGGAGAGAGGGCAATGGACTTTTTATCCAGATTGTATATCAAAATCCTGGAGAGTGAAAAGTTCCCTGAGGAAAGGAGAAGAAGTGTACTGGAGCCAGTTTTCAAGAACAAGGATGATGTAGAGAGCTTTAGTAACCACAGAGGGATAAAGCGGATGAGCCATACCATGAAGATAAAGGAAAGAGTAGTTGAAGCTGGGCTAAGAAGAGGTGATGAGCAGTGAGCAGCAGTGTGAGACTCAATGTTTGGTTTGAGAGTGCTGATGGAGAAGCATAGAGGTCAGAAGGAGCAGTGGATCTGCTGCATCTATCCCTAGCATCCTCCTCATTGACACCAACCCTCTGTATGTCCTCCTGGAGGCAGCAGAGCAGCTGGTGTGGGTCTTTCATGTATTTGTGCTGCAGGAAACAGGAAAACATGAAATGCTGAGTTTAACCTGGAAGATTTTACTTTTCTGTAAGCTGAATCTAAACAATAGCTTTATGTTAGTTATGAATTACATGAACTGGGATTGGTCAGATATGCTCCCTGACATTTTGATATTGTGTTCATTTGTTTTATATAAACATAACAAGCCTGGTTTTATTCACAGGTGCTTAACTTACTTTAATCCCCCCTCTGATGTTTGAACTGTGTGTGTTTATGTTGACTTTGAACCAGAGCCAGAGGTCATCTACTCCTCACTGAAGTAGTCCAACAACTGGACTCCAGCTGCTGGCCCCCACTGGTCCACCAAGACCCTCAGTCCGTCATCTGCAATATTCACTTCTTTGTGTGTTTTTATTGCATCACATTCATATAGTTTTTCATATTTCTTTTTATCCCTGTGTTGGATCAACATACCTCATCCTCCTGGGTTTGTGTTTCCCTGCCTGTGGCTAGATCCTCCTGTGGTGTCCTCTGTGGTGCCCTTCTAGGTCTATGCAGACTATTGACATGGATGGGGAGAAAGCAGGAGTCCAGATGAAGCTCAGAGTGTTCTGGAACTGTGGAATGGCTGCTAAGCAATGTTGAGTGTTTTGGATTAGCAGAAGATTTCCTTTCTTGTTCCTGCTCGGACCTGTAGGGCCTGGATTTATGAGGCTGTTATCGATGGAGTGGATTTTTGTTTGTTTGTTTCATTGGCTCCCCCGTTTGCATTAACTGGTTAACTTTTGCAACAGTGACCCTCCAGACTCTGGAGCGCTCTCAAAGTTCAATGGGAACTCTTTTAAAAAGCAGCTAAAATTCATCTTTTTAACCTTGATTTCATGTAATATGTTGTCCCTGTTTTTCGTATTTTGTTGTAAAGCACTTTGATATTTGAGTTAATATTTAAATAAAGTTTTACTTACTTTAGTTAATTTTTATTGATAATGGTTAACCTGACAAAGCACTGTAATTTTTTAATTGATACTTGCAACTGGAGATGCAGTTTGCACACTGGTGATGTGACTCCTTTTTAAGTACCCTTTAAAGGTGGAGAACCTTTTGGGTTCTCACAGAAACACCACAGCTCTGACAAATGTGATTTTTGAACATAATCTTGCTTTTTCAGAATCCCTTGAATTAATGAATACCTTTAATAGTCCCACAATGGGGAAATTAAAGGTTTTTTTTTTTTTTTTGGGGGGGGAGGGGGGGGGGGGGGTTGAATGAAACTAAGAATGTGATTGGTTGAAAAAGGCTTCCCAATGAATAGATAAGTCTAAGCTCTTAATCTTTCTTTCTTTCTTTCTTTCTGACAAATTTCCTCAGGCAGCTCATCACACCTGTGTGATGAGGCATGTCACCAAATTCAGAAACTATTTCCTCAGCCAGTGATTTAAACCACAGTAGCAACTATCAATTGTTTTAATAATCAAACAATCCATTGATTATTCCAGCGATTAATCGAACAGAAATACCTTTGTGTTATTCATGTGCATAGTTTAAATTCCGTACTGCAGTTTTTCACTGTGTTCTACAAAGTTCTCTTTTCTTTATGTTGCTGATCAGGTGGTTGATGAAGGACCTCCAGGTTTAATGGTGGTTGCAGGAACAAGCGCTGCTGCTTTGAACACTAGAAGAACGTTTCCTTTCGCTCCACTGTCTTTATAGCAGCTCTGCCTCTTTGTGCATGCTGCGTGAGTGCAGGCAGACCAGTCTGGGGGGCTGAAAAGTCACTAAATGTAGCGCCAAAGTCACTAAGTTGGCAACACTGTTTGCAGATTTGACAGTTAGCTGCTGTTGAGGTTACCAGTGGCAGGCCTACACCCCTTGTTTCAGTTCAAAACTAATACAGAATCTGATTGGTTGAAAAAGGCTTCCCTATTTAACAGCTACTACTTTTTTATATTGCAAAAAGCTAATTAATTACAATAATATTTAGAAATATTTTGGTAAAAGAAAACAATCACAAATACTACTGATGATAAAACTGTGCTTTAAGAATCAAAATGTAAAACAGAACCACTGAACGCTTTTCACATTTAACTTTTATTAATGTGTTGCACTGCAATCTGCTTAAAAGCACAAGTACTGATACATTCAAACATACAAAGCCAGTTACAGAAGCGTGACGTGAACAGCAGTGTTGTTGAGTATTTCCTGATTATCACCATCACATTACAGAGCAGCACTAAAAGATACTTTAGTCTCATATAAGAATTCCACTTATCACAACATATATTGAGCCTGTCCTCCTGCACTGATTGTTCCTGTAGGCACGTCGTGGATGGAAGTGTGTGTGAATAAGCAAATCCTGAAAAAATACATAATTTGTATTTTCTCACATCTCTGAGAAGACCACACGGACTAAATGGCATTTGATGCAACCAGAGCAGTTAACACAATAAATTAATTGTTTCTTGTATATTACTTTGCTTGAGAGCTCAAAGTACTTTGTACTACATGACTCAGTCATACAAGTGCTTCAGTATTACACCCTCGGATGCTTTAGCATGATGACTGGAGCAGCCTGGGATTGAACCATCAAATTTCTGATAAACAGAAACCCGCTCTCCCTCCTGAGCTAAGGCAAGATTACCCACGAATATGACCACATGACACAAAGACACAAATAGGAGCACATATTTCTGCCTTTGCTAGCAACTGATACTGTCATTTGGATTGGAGGACATATAATATAATATATATATATATATATATATATATGGTCAGAACATGAAAGATTAATATAATAATAATATAATAAGTTTTTAATATCTACCAAGGTTGAATATTATGCTTTTTATATACTATACTGTATTTAGATCTTATGCATGGGATGTCAAAAGTTAGTTATATGATAAAAATTTTGGTTTTAAACATGGTTGGGATTCTAGCCAGTGGTTAATCTCCTGGTGCTGCGGCATACCGAGGTGGTCCTGCACCAGGCTGAGAACTCTTCTATCACAGCAATTAGCCAGTGGACATGCACCACCTGCACTCCACCCTGTCGCCAATACCAGTCTGATTATTTTTCCACTCACCTGATTGCTGCACAGTATTATTTCACAGCCATTTCTAATGCGTGATCTCACAATGGTCTTATTCATGCTTGATTTTGCGGGGCTACAGAAAGGAAATTGGTGACCAGGGTAAAAAAGGTTTTCTTTTTTTTTTTAATCAAGGCCAAACTGAATGTATTCATAAAGTTTTTTTTCTTTTTTGTGGGGAAAATGTCTCAATAAGTGTTAATCATCTGTTGTAGATAATTTGCCAAATGTGATATTATTTCATAACATTTCATATCATTAGTGATGGTACTCACTTTTCTTTGCTTTCACTGGACTTTGTTCTTACTTTCCTAATGTGAAAGCATGCACCCAGTTAAAGTAATTAGTTTTTTAACAAACAGATTATTAGCCTGCCAAAGCAAGTGAAGCCATTCTAAATTAAACTTGTTTTAGCTTCGGCAGCAGATTAAAAGAAACATGTTCTGTTTTCGTCACTTTCATCAATCCCTCTTTAGCTCTATTCCCAAAACCTTAAAAGAATAAACCAAGGTGGTAAAATAGATAATTAGATACACACATATGTATGAAAATGGCAAAGCTAAAAAGGAAAGAGCTGCACGTCTCCTACATTATCAGTGATAATAGCTACAAAAAGCCAACAACACACTCGATAAATGAAAACGCATTAACCACTAAAGCAGCTTCTCCTGAAGTCTGGAGTGCTGAGGCCCACTTAGAAACCAGAAAATCTCCTGGGGCCCACCCAATCTGAAACCTTCCTTGAAATTTGAATTCAAAGCACAAACATCATAGTTTGTTGTCTATAAATAGCTAATGCTGCCCAATCATATGTAAAGTGCTAATGCCTATGAGTGATCCACTTACCACTGGGACAAAAACTTAATACAACAGCAGTAAATTTAGGTCAGAGTAATGAGTAATATCACAAAGTAACCACCTTCTGTTATTAGTTTCAATTCCATCCATCCATCCATCCATTCGCTTCCGCACATCCTGTTAAGGGTCGCGGGGGGGCTGGAGCCTATCCCAGCTGTCATAGGGCGAGAGGCAGGGTACACCTTGAACAGGTCGCCAGCCTGTTGCAGGGCCAACACAGAGGGACAGACGACCTTTCACACTCACAGTCATGCTCTCATTCACACCTATGGTCAATTTAGATTAGCCAATTAACCTAACCCCAGTAAGTGCATGTCTTTGGAATGTGGGAGGAAACCGGAGTGCCCGGAGGAAACCCACGCAAGCACGGGGAGAACATGCAAACTCCACACAGAGAGAGGGAGAGGCCTGGGCCAAGGTGGAATCGAACCCAGACCTTCCAGATGGTATTCTAACTGTGAGGCAGCAGTGCTAACCACTACGCCACCGTGCTGCCCTAGTTTCAATTCATCTGTTTTAATAAATAACTTATAGAAATATGTCAATTAATTTTTTACTGTGGCCCACCTGTAACACGTATTCGGCCCACAATGGAGTCCCAGCCCACACTTTGGGAAACACGGCACTAAGGAATATATTTGAATACACTTATAAATATTTGTAAATAAGATTTTTTTAAATCCACCACATCTAAAATAAAAGTAAACAACAAATAAATGAAACAAAAAATTGTTACATTTCTTTATGAAAACTAAACAAAACTAAGCGATGCATCACATGTTGTGTGGCAGCCAAACCACACATGGAACATATCTGGTGACTTTAATTTAATCTCGACACTTTTTCAACAATTTCTGTATTTGTAAAATCTCATTTTATTCTTTACATCATTCTTATTTTTATTTAGTTTCTTCTGACTTGTGTGTTTACTATTTTTAATCCAATTATTTTTTGGTCTCATCCTGTTGAAAACCTACTTTGTCATATCTTAACATGTTTGTGTTTTCTTATAAAATTATGAACACTGAACTTATGCAAACAAAGAGAAATATTCAATCCACTGCAGTGAGATAAACATGGACCCTGCTGCTATTTCAAACTCATTCAACTAGAGACAACTTTGTTGGACAGAGAACAGTAAACTCCAGGGTCATTGGAGAGTTTGAAAGAGCAGCAGGGGACATTCAATTCAGGTGAAGTTCCGATATTTAAACAAACCCGGTGTTAGCCAGGATGAAGTCTAACGTTTTTGGTCTTTGGATTTTTTGAAGAGCAGAAAAAAGACGACACCTCCAACGACCAAAACAAGCGTGCCAGAAACCAACAGACCAGCCACCACTGCAAACGGTCCTCCCGGCTGACCTGCAGGTAGAAACAGCTGTCAGATAGGTGATGAGTGAAGAATTTCAAACTGCTGTCAGACATTATCTACTGCACTCTGATCACATCACTCAGACCAGCTGCTTTCTACAAAGTCTCATCAACAACATCTTTAGAAACAAACATCAACAACCAGGAAGCAGCTTCACCTCTGATCACAGACACACTGAACTCTGCTCACTCACCTGGAGGAGCAACACTCAGGTTGATCACACTGATGGGGTCTGTCTCTACAATGGATCTCTTCCTGCGGTTTGTTCCTCCCATGGAGACACGACACTTGTATGTCCCAGCATCAGTGATCTTCGCATCCTTCAGAATCAAGGACACATTTCCATCCTTCATCAGACTGTCCTGCAGATCCACCCGGTTCTTAAAGGATGGATGCTGCTCTTCTGGATCAAACTGCTCATCCCGGTACATAAGGACATATTTTGGCTCTTGGTCAGGTCTGCTCCACCACATAACTCTGATGGAGTTATTTGAAGCTTTACATGGTAAAGTGACACTGTCACCAACAGCAGCCGAGATGTTTGTCTCAGCTGAAAGTGGGAACACAGAACAGGGAGGTTAACAAGGTTAAACTGGAGCTTCCAGTTTCTACAACTCTAACCATGGAGATGAGCTACAAACAGAGCCTGCTACTCTGTGCTGAACCAGAAGGACTATCATAAACAATGGATCCTGAAATCTAGCTGTGATGTTGGCTGTCAGAAAGAGACACGAGACTCCAAGAATAGTTGATTTCCATCCACATTTGAACCAAAGATTCCTTTCGTTTTCCACGCCTCCACTGCTCTCCGCCGTGTGTGTGAGTGTGTGTGTTGTGCTTTTTTTTAACTTCAACTCTAGCTACCAGAACCAATCGCTATAACAAGTTTCCTGACAGATGCCTCCATTAGCACTAGCAATTGTTCGGTACTGTGCAGTGTCTATATATGCACAGTTATTAGAAAGTGGCAGAGCCGCTACTGACATGTTGAATTCAGGTGGAGGGGAAGGAAGCTTTTTTCTAGCGTCCAAAGCAGCAGCGCTTTTTCCTGTAACCACTATTAAAACCTTTAATGGGACACGGCTGGAGGACCTTCATCAACTTTGTAGCTGCTCCATCCATCGCTGTTTGTTTCACACAGACAAAAATTTAAAATTATGCAGATGAACTGTTACTACGGAAAAATGATTTGTTATCCAATTACTCGATTAACTGATGAATAATCAATATAATGCTCGATTACTAAAATAATCAATGGTTGCAGCCCCATCAACAACCAGGAAGCAGCTTCACCTCTGATCACAGACACACTGAACTACTGATTCAAGTGGAGGATCAACACTCAGACTGATGATACTGATGGGGTTAGTCTTCAGATTGTCTCTTCTCTCATGGTTTGTTCCTTCTTTTATGATATGATAATTGTATATTCCACAATCAACGTCCTCAATCAATGACATCCTTCAGAACCAAAGACACGTCTCCATCCTTCAGCTGTCTGTCCTGCAGGTTCGAGCCCCTGTCCCTGTGCTGCGTTGTGTCCTTGGGCAAGACACTTAAACCACATTGCCTAACGGTAGCGCCGGTCTCTTGCTGCATGACTGCAGATGCTCGTCTCTGGATGAGTGATCTGGAACGATCATTTCGTTGTGTGCCTTGTGCGCACAATGACAATCAGTGGAATCTAATCTAATTGGCCACGTATTGTTCATTGAGGTCAGGCCTGCTCCACTCAAAATCAAATCTTCAGGTCTGACAGAAGGAAACAGCTCAGAGCAGAGAGGGAAAACTGGGAAATGCAGCTGTTCCTTTCTACAGCCGCCAATCAAAATGAGGAGCTACAGAGAGAACACTGAGCTCTGCCAAACTGAACCAGTTTATGCATGGCAGCTGATGCATATCAGTTATATGGAATATTTTCTTGGGTTTCATTAGTCTTTATTTGTGTATATATTTGTCAGTGTGTCTGAGAGAGAGAGATGACAAAAGAAAATTTAAAACACTGAAAAACTGTTTTACCACAGAGCTGTCACACTATTGAACACTGACAATAACAAACCAAACAGACAATAGCTCCACCTTCACATCCGCTGCACCACTTCAGCAAAATGCACTCTGTTTTTGGTAAATAAACTGTTTATTGCCATTTTCAGTGTAAATATCACATCCCTGTTTATCCTATTTATATTTCTTATTTCTATTCTATTTCTTATCTGATCTAATCTTATCTTATCTATTCTGGCTAAAAAAATATATTTTTTGAAGTAATTACTTTGTGGAAACGGCGAGTGGCCGCACTGCATCAACCAAACACAGCGCATCCTGTTCTCTTCTAACGCTGCATTCATTACTGTGTTAATATGGAGTAAGAAGATTTCCCAGCTCACCTGCAGATGCGGAAACCACGACGCAGACCACCACCAACAAACAGTAAAGTGATGCAGGTCTAACAGACACCATTTCGTCGATCTGAAGATCCACCGCAGATCCTGGTATGAGATGAGTTTGCGTTTCTTTTTAGATGCGTCTTAAAACAATCTGTTGCTGGAAAGCAGAGAGAATATTAGAGATGGTGATGTTACGTAACAGCAAAGCCCCGAGGCCTGTGCCGAGCATATGGAGAGTGGGCAAATGGGGTGTTTCCCTGTGGAGTCTGTGTGTCGCCACACACACACATATACGTAGATTTCGCATTGAGCTGTGTTACGTCAGCGCGTCCGCCATGTGTGGCAGATCTGCGCTGAAAACTAATACAAGTGAATGGACTGAACTTCTTTAAGCGCCTTTCCACAAAGTGCGTCTTATTCACATATGCGCTAATATATACTGGCGCAAAATAATTACGTAACTTTCTCTGAGAATTATGAATGTGAAATACTCCACGTCTGTTAGAGTGCAGGAACTAGAAACACCAGCGTATGTGTTCCTAATGTTTTTATGAGTGTTTACAGCTTCCGATATTTGTAACACTGTTACTGTGATGATATATATTGTTTTTTCTCTTTTTTTCTCTTTTGAAGTTTATATATATATATATATATATATATATATATATATATATATATATATATATATATATATGAGTACATTTTAAAAATCAATTTAAATATTATAATTGGGAATCTTTAACACAAAAAATGAAGAAAGATTAATAATCAAAATCAGACACAGGACCAGACACTGATCTACATTTTATTTTAGCAAAGAAACTGTTTTCTAAAACTATAGCTTCTTGTTTTATTGCAACAAAATTGATGGTTATAAAGGTAAAAGAAAAAGATTTCCAACTTTTATGAAGCACCTTATAAATTAAATCCATTATTATTATTATTATTATTATTATTATTACACAAAAACAAGGGGAAAGAAACACAAATTCAAAAATCGAGTGATGAGCAGACAGCAGCAAACAGCAGGTCTGGAAAATCAATGAGACTGTATTTGTATCATGTGGAGGAAATCTTCTTCCTTGGTGGCCTCAGAATCTCATGCCTTCTTTTTGTGGATGATGGAGTCCTGATTGCTTCATCAGGTTGTGGCCTCCAGCTCACAGTGGAACAGGTCACAGCCGAGTGTGAAGCAACTATCATGAGAATCAGCACCTCTAAGTCTGAGGCCATGGTCCTCAGCTGGAAGAGGGTGGGGTGCCCACTTCGACTCAGGGACGAGTTGCTGCCACAGGTGGAGGAGTTCAAGTATCTCAGGGTCTTGTTCATGAGTAACAGGAGGAGAGAGAGGTGGAGATCGACAAATGGATCACGGCTGCATCTGGAGTGATGTGGACTCTGTCTGTCGTGGTGAAGAGGGAGCTGAGCATAAAAACAAAGCTGTTGATTTGCCGGTTCATCTACCGTCCTACCCTGACCTTTGGTCATGAGCTTTGGGTAGTAAACGAAAGAATAAGATCAGGAATGCAAGCGGCAGAAATGAGCTTCCTCCAGAGGGTGGCTGGCCTCTCCCTTACAGATAGGGTGAGGAGGGGCTCAAAGTAGACCCGCTGCTCCTCAGCATCGAGAGGAGCCAGGTGAGGTGTTCTGGGCATGTTATTTTTAATTTTTAAAATTACCTTTTTTTTCAATCACTTTGTAACTTGATTTTGAAAATTGCCACACAAATACAAATCAAGCAACAGCAGCAAATATGGATTTCTAAGCTCACATATAGCTGTAGCTCATGAACTGTAAGAAGATCTCATTCCATCCAAACTGATGGTAAACGGAACCAAAATCCTGTTTTCGGCTTCAGAGGGTCCGATCCTTACCAAAGTAGGACATGTAAGCGATCAGTAGAACAAACTGAACACAAACAGTGGTGAAAATTCAAGTGTGACAGCTGATTCCTGATGTTCAGTCATACTCAGAGTGAAAAAAAATAAAAAAATCCACCTTAAAAGTTGTCAGCAGATGCCTGTTGCCTTCCAACATTTTATTTGATCTCCAGATAAATCTTAACACAATGCACCACAATGTCAGCAACATAGCAAAAGTTTAGAGAAGAAGCAACCAATAGAAAAATATCCATCTCATGTTTTTGCAGTTTAAAGTGTTTTCTTTAGAGCACCTCACAGTGATGTTCTCTCAGTTCTTCTGCAGATGTGTAACATCACCACAGCTCTCTGCATGAAGCCCAAACCTTTTCCAGTGTTACACCATCAACTCACGTTTGGCCTCTTTTTGACAGAGAGCTGCTCTCCTTTACTCTCTCCCCTACAGGTGCTTCCAGTCTAACTGCTACAGCTGCGCGCCATTGCAGTCATTTGGGAGGATGCATACAAGGCTCCAGCTGCTGGTTTGTAAACAGCTATTTGTAAATAACAGTAAATAAACCTTTTAAATCTGCGCAAGTTCCTGTTTCTGATTTGCCTGTGTTGTCATGTTACACTCCCTAAAACCCCTAGACCTTGCAGGCGGGGGGAGGGGGGGGGGGGGGGGGGGGGGGGGGGGGGTAAGATAAGTGGGGGCTCATCCGGGATATCTTGAACCATGGCTTTGTTTAGTTTGGAGAGCTTTATAAGTGGCCCTACGTTAGAGCAGTTTGATTCCTGCTGTAAAGATGACCTGTGTGCTATTGTTGCCCACTATGACATTCCAGTGTCTCGATCTTTGGTCAAGTAGACAGGAAAGACATAAAACAAATACACACGTCAACAAGAGGTGTTGTACAATCTTAGACCGCAGGAACAAAGGACCTCCTGAACCTCTCAGTTCTACAGCGCAGAGAGAGGAGCCTGTTACTTCAGCTGCTTTGCTGACCTGCCAATGTCTCATGCAAAGGGTGTTTTCTGTAGCTAAGGATGGTCTGCATAAGACCCTTCACCCTCTTTTCCACAAGCTCCCCCACAGAGTCCACTCTCCCACCCATCACAGAAACACACTTTCTGACCAGCTTATCCAACCTGATGCAGTCCTTCACAGTGATACTGTTTCCCCAACAAGCCACCACGAAAAACACAGCACTAGCCACAACAGACTGGTAAAAAGTGTGCAGGAACTCATTCCAGACACTGAAGGACTTTCGCCTCCTCAAAAAGTGGAGTCTACTCTGTCCTTTCTTATGGGCTGCATCCATGTGCACTGACCAGTCCAGCTTACTGTCAGTATGGAAGATATTTGTAGAACGGGACAACTTCAATGCTCTCTCCATCAATTAAGGTGGGCACATGGGGAAGCCTCTGTTGCCAGAAGTCCACAATCATCTCCTTGGGCTTAGATACGTTCAGGATCAGACCATTTCTCCTACTCCAGGCTGTAAAAACTGCAACAAGCTCTCTGTACTCCACTTCTTCTGCTGCTTTCACACATGCCACCACTGCTGTATCATCTGAGCATTTTGGGATGTGATAAAGTTCAGAGTTATATGTGAAGTCAGCGATGTATAAGGTGAAAAGAAAAGGTGACAGTACTGTACCTTGGGGAGCCCCAATATTGGTCACTACTGTCTCTGAGATGCTGCTCGGGGGTGACAAAGCTAGAAATATCAGAAGCTCTGGGACTGAGTGGAACCTGCCAGTATCCCTTCAACAGATTTAGCTTAGTAATGTAGGTGGCTGCACCTATGCTATCTACACAGTCCTCCACATGAGGCAAAGGCAATGAGTCTGGTAACGTGGCTGCATTTACCTTTTGAAAGTCCGGACAGAACCATGAGGAACTGTATGACAGGGAGATCTCCAAGAGCTGTGACTAGGTGTGGTTAGACCATATTCAAGAAGATAGATCACCCCCTTTATCATCACTTCTTGTAGCAGGGGGCAATGTTGTAAATAGCTATTTGTAAATAGCTGTAAATCCCATTTCTTTTTTTTTTTTTTTTTTTTTTTTTTAAAGCCTGTCATGTCTGGTAGATCTTGCAAGCAGAACTGTGATCTGAATGCGTTGTTGTGCCAAACATACTTGCTATTTCAAGATGAGCTCTATAGGTTCTCAATAGGCTCTTCTTGTTGATGTTTTAACCCTTTATTTTATTTATCTGAGTTATTTTTCCACATACTATGTAACAGCCAGAGCTGACAGGCTGAAGAAGAGGAAAATAAAGAGAAGAAAAGGGGAGAGAGAAAGGGAGCAAAAAAAAAAAAAAAAAAAAGGGGAAAGAGCACAAGTCTATTAATCAGATACTTCATCACTTTAACATATAAAAAAATACTATCAATACTTGCAAAAATAAATTTGTGTGTGAAAAACAAAACTAACAAAGCATGTTACGCACACCAACAATTTTGTTGAGTTGTGATTGAGTGGGCGTTTGTGTCTGTGTCATGTTTGTGTCTGTGTCATGGAACGTACTTACCAATGAGGGCAAAACGCTGCAGCTCCACCCATCAGAAGCCAGAGGCAGGTACGGAAAGCCCCCGGAAACCCAGGCCACCAGCAGCCCACCAAGAGCCAGGAAGACCCCCGGCCACTCAGTCCAAAGACAACCGCACACCTACCCCAGCAGACGGGAGAGGGTGGTCTCAGACGGAGCCCCCCCAGTCGAGGAGCGAGGGCTCCAGGGAACCCAAGGCGATGAGAAGCCAGCCCCCCCCAGCGGCCAGCCCCCTGCACTGGCCGGCGGCAGGGCCCCCGGGCCCACGGCACCCAAGGACCGCCCGACCCTCCACAGAGCCCCCCCCCACGCCGAAGAAGCCAACGCAGCCCCGCACCGCACCCCCAAGGGGGGCAGGCCAGCACCCACGCCAGAACACCCAGCCCCACCCAGGAACCCCAAGGGACCCCCATCCCAGGGGGGTAGGGGGGAGGAGGCAACCAGCAAGGAGCGGCCAGGAGGCAAGGCACAAGGCCCAGACCCAGGTCCAGCCATACATACAAACACACCCAGACACCCGTGTACACATTTATACACAGATACTCATACATGCCCATACATACTTACCCACACACAGATATGCCATACATACACATTCACTCACCCACCCATACTCACGGAGACGGTGACAAATACACAAAGACACACATTCATCCATAGCTACCCACCCTCTGAAGGCGGGGCAAGTGGAAACCACCCCAGGGCCAACAGCGACCCCAGGACGCCACCAGCCTGGTCCCCAAGGAACCACCCGACCCCTACCCCGGGCGAGACGCAAGAAATCGGGGTGTAAGATGACCCATCCACCCCTCCTCCTCCCCAACTTGTAGGTCTATGTGTTAATGCTTGTGAGTGAATGAGGTGTATAGGGTGCAGTTAAAATTGAGGGGACAGTTATGCCACAAGCGCCAACTGTTGGTCGTCAGCGCTTGCCCACACTGCCCCCCCAAAACCCTCCATGTCTAAAGTGCAAATAAAATTTGGGGACAGACAGTGACGAGGATCCGAGTGGGGCCACCTCAGCAGCCCATCTCATCAACCTCTGAGTAACATGCCTGCCCCAAAGGTCCTATGTGTATCAGGTTGTAAGTGTGTATGTGTTGTGAGTTATAATGACTAAAGTGCAATTAAAACGGAGAGGCAAGTGGTGGTGCAGCTCTCCACGTGGCCTCTCCATCCTACATCTGTGAGTGATGTGTATTCTGTGTGTGTGTGTGTGTGTGTTTGTGTATGGGGAGGGGGAGGGGGCGGGGGGGGGGGGGCATATGACCAGGAAGAATCCTGGAAGAAAAGAGCCAGCTGTCCGCTGGCTCAATAGGCACCCCAACCTCCCACACCCCAGCACAGGGCAGGGGGAGGTGAGCCCGGGGCCGCGGTGACAGCATCCCGGAGCACTGCAGCACCCGAGGTTGGCGCCCTCGCCCCCACTGCAGAGGGCGGCCCGCTCCCCCTAGATGCCCATTCACTCAACAATAGACACAAACAGGCGACAGGACATACTGGCCTGGGCATGGAAATGCAGTGCCCAGTCCCCCCCAACCACCCCACCGCGGCCCCATCCCCCACCCCATCCCCCTGCAATGCAGGCACCCCAGGGCCCCAAAAGCGTAGACCGGACATCCCGACGTCAGGCCAACCCACCCCACCCGGCGGCGCGGCCGGGACAGCAGAGGCCCCCCCGCGCAAGGGGGGGCCCACCGGGAGCCGGCGCGGCCCCAGTGCCGGGGCCCCAGACCCATTTCTGATTTGCCTGTTTTTGTTTTATGCTCCCTGCAACCCTAGACCCTGCAGGCAGGGGGGCTGTAACTCCTTGGCAGACTGTCATCAGCACTTTTCCTGGTGTAATGGGGCAGGTTGTACTGCTGGGGGAGTGCTCCTGCCACAGATGGGTGTATTGGGTTAGAAGCAACATTGATATGTCTCAAAGTAACATCCAAATCAATCCCAGGTTTCCCAAAGTGTACTGTAACAAAGCAACAACTGTTAATGTTGTTAACGTCAACTGTCAGTGACTGTAGCCTGATGAGCCTCTCTCTGCTTTGGTTTCCTGTGTGAATGTGATTTTTTTTTTTTTTTTTTTTTCAGAATGAAACTCAGATGAAATAAAGAATTTTCAGTTGAACATGTAAACAAAATTTAAAAAATAAGTATTTCTCCATCAGCTGTGGTGTGTGTACTTGTGACTGTGTCATTCTTAATGGTGCATTTAACTATTTCAGCTGTTACCTGAGCAATGTGAAAGTCTGTGAGACACAGGAAGTAACTGTGTGGCAGCCAGCTCTCAGCATTTAGCACAGAGCTCCAGTATTGTTCAGAGGAGAATGACCAGACTGCTTTAAGCTGACAGGAAGGTAAGAGCAACTCAAATAACCACTCGTTACAACCAGCAATCATCTCTGAATGCAGAACCTCGAAGCAGATGGGCTACAGCAGCGACACACCACTTTGGGTGCCAGCTAAGAACAGGAAACTGAGGCTTCACTTCACACATGCTCACCAAATATAAATAGAAGCTTGTAAAAAGGTTGCCTGCTCTGATGAGCCTCGATTCATGCTGCAACATTCAGATGGAGGGTCAGAATATGGTGTAAACAGCGTGGATCCATCCTGCTCAGCCGGCACCAACAACTTACAGCACAGAACAGTCTCCAAAAAGGAGTCCATGATGTGACGAGCAGCTACAATCCTGGATTAGGGAAGAATCAAGATCTACAGTTTACATACATCCTGCACATATGAAAAAAGGGGCGGAGCTTACTCTGCATCTCTATAAGAAGAAGAAGAAAAAAAAAGGTTGTGTCACTCAATGCGATGATGAAGGAAACGTCTGTGCTGTGTCTGCTCTGTAAGTAGAGAATTTCTTTGATTTAAATGTTGAACTTTGACTCCTCAAAGGTAAAAGAGGAACTTTGAGTACAAAAACATGAAATTAATCAAATCAGTCAAAGAACAGCTTTATGGACCTGCTGCTCGAGCTGTAGAAGTAGAAAGAGGAATGGGGCTGGGGGTGGGGGGTTATTGGCTTCAAACTAACACAACTGTCATCTCTCCTCAGCTCTGACCTCAATGCTTTGCTGGACAACTAACCAAGGTCAGTAACCTCCTTTTAAATATTTTAAATGCTTGTTAGCTTCTCATTGGGTTTAATTCTCATTTTCTAGATTTAAGTTTAAATAACTGAATAATATATTGTAACCCTCACAGCTCATCTGACTGTGAGTCCCAGCAGATCTCAGCTGTTTGAAGGAGACTTTGTGTCTCTGAGCTGTGAGGAAGACGACAGCTCTGCTGGATGGACTCTGAGAAGAAACACAAGCAAAGAGACCAGAGCTGAGTGTGACGAGTGGGGAGAAACAGCTGGTTCCTCCTGTATCATGAGCAGCGTCCTCCCATTGGACAGTGGAGGTTACTGGTGTGAGTCCAGAGAGGGTGCCATCAGTAACATGGTTAACCTCACAGTCACTGGTAAGCTGAGTGTGTGGAGTTAGTGTTGATGAAGCTGTGTGTAAATGGATGAAATGCTGTAGTTTGTCTCTGTGTTGAGGTGGATCAGTGATCCTGCAGAGTCCTGTCCTCCCTGTGATGGAGGGAGATGACGTCACTCTGCTCTGTCAAACAAAGACCACTCCCTCCAACCTCCCAGCTGCTTTCTTCAAAGATGGCGTCTTCATCGGGAAAGAGGCTACAGGTCACATGACCATCCAGCATGTTTCCAGGTCTGATGAAGGCCTCTACAAGTGTGACATCAGCGGTCATGGAGAGTCTCCATCCAGCTGGATCACTGTCACAGGTGACACACTCACCTGTCTGTGTTTCTGCAGGTTCCAGCATTCACAATGTGACCATAACTTACTGACTGTGTTTGCTTTATTTTAGAAGCACCCACCACCACACCAACAGCAAAAATCAAACCTGCATTGCCCTCCTCTCCTCACCTGCCTCTGCTGGTGACTGCTGGATCAGTCTGTGCTGTGGTTCTGCTGGTGTTACTGGTTCTTGTAGTGGAACAACACATTCACAGAAAAGTTGAAGGTGAGAATCGGACTTCTTGCTGCAGGGCTGCACACACACACACACACACGCACGCACGCACGCGCGCACACACACGCACGCACACACACACGTTCACTCTCTTTGTGTAGTTTGTGTGATGTTAAACAGGAGGCACATTTTCCTGTGGTTTCAGCAGGTTTCATGAACGCAGCTCTGTGGTCAGTTCAAACATGTATCACCCCCATGTTCAGCCTTCACAAAAACAGCATCATTTCATTTCGGTCTTTTCATATTTGACCTTTATTGTTTTGTTTTCTTAAACCGGTGAAAGGTCGATCTATCAAATAAATAAAGTATTTTATGCTTTAAATACCACATAAAGTTCAGAAACATTTGACAAAATGTTCCATCTACTTGTGATCATTTTTCAGTGACCTGATGTTTAGAACTGATCATTTTCTAATATGAACAAAAAAGGAGGTGTCATGATCCTGGGCCATTGGCCCAGTGTTTTGAGTTTTGTGAAGTTCTGTTTTTTGTTTTCTGGTTGTTCAGGGTTTTTGGAATTTTATTTTGTTTTGTTTAGTTTTCCGGGTTCTGGTCTTCCATGTGCTCCTGTGTTTAGTCTCGGCCCTTCCGTGTTTAGGTTCCTTCTGTTAAGTTTACAAACGTGTCATGTTTAAGTCACTTCCTGTTTTATTTTGACGATCTTGTGTTCATTGTGCTTTGTGTTTAGATTTACTTCCCCTTGTCTCATCAATGTGTTTCGTTCAACTGTGTTCTCACCTGTTTCCTTTGTCCTGCATTGGGGGTCCTCTGCCACGCTGGCCACAGCCGGAAACCTGACAGGAGGAGCATTATTATGATTTAAAGAGTAGGGCAGCATGGTGGTGTGGTGGTTAGCACAGTTGTCTCACAGTTAGAAGGTCTGGGTTTGAACCCCGTTTGGCCCGGGTTCTTCTGTGTGGTGTTTGTGTGTTCTCCCCGGGTCTGCATGGGTTTCCTCCCACAGTCCAAATGGGGTTAGGTTAATAGGTGAATCTAAATTACTCATAGGTGTGAATGGTTGTCTGTGTTAGCCCTGCGAGGGTTCAAAATGAGTCCATCTACCTTTCAGTGTGGACCAAAAGGACAATGCTGCAGCTGCCAGTTTCTAAGAAATCGTTCTGTGATGTTTTGTGGAAAATAAGACTTTTGTTTTAACACATCCTGTGCACTAACAGTCATTTTATAAGTTGTACTGCAGTGATTTCCTCTTTGTGTGCTTTGTTGTGCAGAGAATGATCCAGCTGAGGGCTACCCAGCAGTTATGGTCAAATAGCCATCAGACCAAACAGGCCCAGAGGTAACGCAGCTCTTTATTCAATAAAAGGAAAACAGGTGGTGGAAAAAGGACTCATATCTGTTATGAAATATCAATTCCCAAACTTTCAACATCCTCAATCACAAACACAGAGCCAGTCAAAGGTTTTGGCCATGGTGGAGTCTTTATTTTACACATTTTATACTCAACAGTGAGTAATCACAGCCCACAACCTAACCAGGCAGGTTTTATCCAACAAACTCTGAGTATGAGTATTTAATAGTACATACTCTTAGTATATAAAACTGAACCAAATGGATTTAAAGTGATTTAAATGTTGTCAGCATTTTGAGAGTTATGGAGTGTGAAATTCAGAGGATGAACCTCGACATATTTTCCACTGAAAGTCCCATAAATCAGTGATCACTGAGTGCTCCTGCACAGCAGGGGGAGCCAAACTGACACACTCACTGTTTCCACATGCTGTATAGAAACACTCAGGCCTGCTTTTGTGCACAAGTGCTTTTTTTTTTTTTTCTCATGTTATTTGACTGTGTGTGTGTGTGTGTGTGTGTGTGTGTGTGTGTGTGTGTGTGTGTGTGTGTGTGTGTGTGTGTGTGTGTGTGTGTGTGTGTGTGTGTGTGTTCAGAGTTTCCACCAGAGCCAGATCCCATCTACTCCCTACTGAAATACCAGTCCAACCACTGGAGTCCAGCCGCTGGTCTCTGTTGGTCCACCCGGCCGATCAGACCCGAGGACATTCATATATATTCGTTTGTGTGTCTTTGCATTACTCAAAAGTGTATTTTTTTTTTCTTCTGGTAAAACAAGCGTGACTTTAACTCTAAAGTCAGCAGGAACCTCGTTCAGCGACTGGAAACAACGTGTCCGCATGAAGATCTTCGATCCGAGGAAGTCAAACACGTGAGGCTCCGAGCTTCTTTGTGACCCGTCAGTGTTGAAGTTTGATTTAGTTTTAATCTAAATAAACCTTTTTGTTGTTTGCTCTTCAAAGCTTTCAGTGTAATAATCTACATTTTGGGAAACAGAGAATATTCTGCACATTTTCTTCAGTAGCCAATCAGGAGCTTGCTTTGGCTCATTGAGCTGATCCACATCTGTTCACCACAGCAGCACAGTAACAGCTGCTGCTGCTGCTGCCTCTCATTGATTTGATTCCAGGCTTGTGTATCTGATTGCTTTACATCTGCATGTTTCTTCACGTCTACCTGGAGCTCTTTCAAAGCATTTATAGGTGATCACTCAGTTTACAGTGCAATAACAGATGCTCACCTACAGGAGTCATCTGATAGTTTTTTAATATCCTCACTTAAAAATGTGAGAGGAATTAATTACACTTCATGAATGGGATATTTGCCTGTAAGCTTTATGCAAATGTCAGTCCTCTAGTTTGAAATAAATTGAATGTGATGATGGAGTGAAACTTTTCTTTTAATAGCTTTAAATGTTTTTCTTTGTCAGACACGGGGAGTACTGCAGGCCACCACACAGACCAGTAAACTGCCTTTGTGTTCAGGCTGATGGATTTTCTTATAGTGGTGACAGCAAACGCCTCAATAACATCTGTTTAGATTAAAGTAGCCTGATGTGACTTTAAACATGTCTGCATTGTGAGGCCTCACAGGTGAAACTTGTGTTTTTTTGTTTCTGTGCTCATTAGTGTTTTTCTCCAGTGACCCACAAAAATAAACTTTTTGAGCTCTGAGGAAGTTTTACAAATACAATAAAGACATCTTTAGACTGCTTATGTTAGTTGGTTTTAAGCCAGTTTAAACCATTGTCTGCTGCTGCCATCACACAAGCCCACGAACAAGCCCTCCAACACCGAGTCTGCACCAGTGAAAGGTCACTAACCTCACACTGTGAAGGTGCCGCACCTGTTTGGTATCTGATATGGAGAAAACTGCACACTAACATGTAAGAGAAAGTACCTTTAACATGTTTATGAACACTTGGTGTTCAAACCAGGCCCAGCCTGCATAGCTTCCGGGTGAAGACAGGATCAGGCATGCTAAGTGGATGATAAGTGCACTTGGCACCAGGACACTCTAGGCTGCAGGTTGATCATCAGTTTTGTAATCGTATCATCAGATCTGCAGCCGTATGTTCTGGACACTCAGGTGAAGAGAGGAGCTGAGCTGATCTCCACCTGGTGGTGAGGTGGATCAGGTGGTGGGGAGGATGCTGGACAGATCGTAATGTGAGGGTGTGGTGGGAACACCTGGCAGAGGCCCCAGCCTGAAAGATCTTCAACTCCCACCTTCAGCAGAACTTTGAAAGCATTTCCTGGGAGGCTGATGATGTTGAATCCAAATGGACCATGTTCCACAAAAGGCAACAGATGGTGGTCACCAGAGCTGAAGGAGTTCTGTGGGACTCTGGAGGCAGCTGACGGGTTTGGGAGGAGATCGGTGAGGCCACGGATAAAGACTATCGGATGAACTCGAAGTGATTCTGGCAAACCATTGGGCAACTCAGGGGGGAAAGCGGTGCTCTACTCACAGCTGCTGACTTCAGCTGAGGCTATAGTCAGGAGGTGGACGGATTGCTTCAAGGACCTCCTTAATCCCGATGACATACCTTCTGTAGTGGAAGCAGTGTCTTCGGACGAGGGGGATGCCACACCCATCACTGGGGGTGAGGTCGCTGAGATGGTTAAACAACTCTTTGGTGGCAGGACCCCCGGGGTGGACGAGATTTGCCCTGAGTTCCTGAAGGTTCTGGATGTTGTAGGGCGGAGGAATCACACTCCCCAGCCTCCCCTGTAAGGTTTATGCCGGCGTGCTGGAACGGAGGCTCCGTCCATTAGTCGAACCTCGGATCCAAGACGAACACTGTGGTTTTCATCTTGTGTGTGGAACACTGGGGGGTTGTCCTACCAGTCTACATGTGCTCTGTGGACTTGGAGTAAGAATCTACATCCTTCGGATTATCCTGTGGGGGGGCTGCAGGCATATGGGGTGTCTGGCCCGTTGTTTCAGTCCCTGTACAATCGCACTGAGAGCTTGATCCGTATTGCTGGCAATAAGTTGGACTCGTTTCCTGGGTGTTGGACTTCGCCACGGCTGCCCTTTGTCACCGATTCTGTTCATAATTTTTATGGACAGAATTTCTAGGCGTAATCATCAGGGGGTGGCCTCCAGCTCATAGTGGAACGGTTCGCAGCCGAGTGTGAAGCGGCTGGCATGAGAATCAGCACCTCTGAGTCTGAGGCCATGGTCCTCAGCTGGAAAGGGGTGGAGTGCTCGCTCTGGATCAGGGACGAGTTCCTGCCCCAGGTGGAAGACTTTAAGTATCTCGGGGTCTTGTTCATGAGTGAGGGGAGAAGGGAGGGGGAGATCGACAGACGGATCGGGGGTGCATCTGCAGTGATGTGGATGCTGCACCGGTCTGTCGTGGTGAAGAAGTAGCTGAGTGTGAAAGCTGCTGATTTACCGGTTGATCTACATTTCTACCCTCACCTGGTCATTAGGTTTGGGTAGTGACCGAAAGAATGAGATTGTGGATACAAGCAGCAGAAATGAGCTTCCTCCGAAGGGTGGCTGACCTCTCCCTTAGAGAAAGGGTGAGGAGTGCAGCCATTTGGGAGGGGCTCAAAATAGAGCCGCTGCTCCTCATACATACACTGCATGCAGTTCCTCTCTGAAAGCACTGCATGCAGAGCCTCGATGCAGAGGAAGACCACAGTGGGTGCTGCAGGAAACTGAGGCTTCACTTCACACATGCTCACCAAATATAAATAGAAGCTTGTAAAAAGGTTGCCTGCTCTGATGAGCCTCGATTCATGCTGCAACATTCAGATGGAGGGTCAGAATATGGTGTAAACAGCATGGATCCATCCTGCTCAGCCTGCACCAGGGACTTACAGCAGAGAACAGTCTCCAAAAAGGAGGCCATGATGTGATGAGCAGCTACAATCCTGGATTAGGGAAATGTTACTTTCAAAACTACATCATAATCTTTTACACACATCCTTCACATATGAAAGAAACATGTAGGGGAAGAGGGCGGGGTTTACTGCAAGTCACTATAAGAAGGGAAAAGGGTCACATCACTCAGTCAGCGTGATGATGAAGGAAAGGTCTCTGCTGTGTCTGCTCTGTAAGTCCGTTTTTTGTTTTAAATGTTGAACATTGACTGCTCTGTTAGTGACTGATGATGGAGAACAAGACGTGAGGCTGAATTCAGGGTTTTTTTGGTGGTGGTACTTTAAACTAACACAAGTATCATTTCTCTTTAGCGCTGACCTCAGTGCTTTGCTGGATAACAAACCGTGGTCAGTAACCTCCTTTTAAATATTTTAAATTGTGTTTGTAGGCTTATCATTCTGCCACGGTTAGGGTGGCAGCGCTAATCACATGAAATTGGGTTTAATTCTCATTTTGTAGGCTAATTTCATTTAAATGATTGAATGATATTATTAGTTTTTTACAAGAATGAAAAGCTTCATTGTAACCGTCACAGCTCGTCTGACTGTGAGTCCCAGCAGCTCTCAGTTCTTTGAAGGAGACTCTTTGACTCTGAGCTGTGAGGAGGACGACAGCTCTGCTGGATGGACTCTGAGGAGAAACACAAGCAGAGAACAGAGGACTCAGTGTGCAGCTGACTGGGGAAGATGGTCTGGTTCTACGTGCAACATCAGAAACTCATATCCATTGGACAGTGGAGTTTACTGGTGTGAGTCCAGAGAGGGTGCCATCAGTAACATGGTTAAGCTCACAGTCTCTGGTAAGCTGAGTGTGTGGAGTTAGTGTTGATGAAGCTGTGTGTAAATGGATGAAATGCTGTAGTTTGTCTCTGTGTTGAGGTGGATCAGTGATCCTGCAGAGTCCTGTCCTCCCTGTGATGGAGGGAGATGACGTCACTCTGCTCTGTCAAACAAAGACCACTCCCTCCAACCTCCCAGCTGCTTTCTATAAAGATGGCTCCCTCATCAGGAAGCAGCCTACAGGTCACATGACCATCCAGCATGTTTCCAGGTCTGATGAAGGCCTCTACAAGTGTGACATCAGCGGTCATGGAGAGTCTCCATCCAGCTGGATCACTGTCACAGGTGACACACTCACCTGTCTGTGTTTCTGCAGGTTTCAACATTCACAATGTGACCATAACTTAATGACTGTGTTTGCTTTATTTTAGAGAGACACACCACCACACCTCCACCTACATCCACACCTCCACCTACATCCACCTCTACGTTGACGTTTCCTTCTGGTTCCTCTCCTCTTCTCCTCATGTTCTTGACTGTTGGATCATTCTGTGCTGGGGTTCTCCTGGTGTTACTGGTTCTTTTGGTGCAACGACACGTTCACAGGAAGGTTGAAGGTCAGACTCAGGCTTCTGGGTTTTCCTCTTTCAGGCTTGTTTTTCATGTTAAACCTCGTTATGTGTCTTATATACGGATCAAGATTAAAATCCGTGTGCCACGTGAGCCAATCTGTGGAGCCAAAATTCTGGCTGGCTTGTAGGGGGTCAAATGTGACCTGTTTGAGTCTTTTTTTGTAGTTATGTGGGTCACAATGTGTGGTAAAAATCTCTGTGTGGGTTCCTGCTGTACCACAGCTGGTGCTGTTCATGAATGTGGAAGATCAAACAGGCAATCAGTGTGTATTCATACAGGATAGCCCACCACCATAAACACAATTTGTAGTGACGTTTTCAGATGAAATTACTGCACAGTCTGAGTCTGACCTGAATGTGTTTGAGGGTTTTTAGGTGGCTCACAGTAACCCAAACTGGAGCTCCAGAATCCTGCAGAGCTGCTCACAGAGCTGAAAGAGTCTTAATGAGTCGAGGGCAGCTCTCAGAGACTTTAACAGGACAGGACGCCGGGTTGATGATGGAGGAATCACTTTTTGCATTTTCTGCTCAGTTTTTGCAGAACATCACAAAACGCTGCTACACGCCTCAGTTTCATCATTACACCAGTGATAACAGCTAATGCTCACATACAGTGAGACAGGAAGCTCAGTGTTGGACGTGAATGTGAAAAAAAGTTTAGGACTTAAGACATTTTCATCCTCTCACTCACCTACGTGCTCATGTGCCGAGTAGCTCTTTGGCTGATCGGCACATGAACACAAAAAAACCACAATAGAGTATAAATAGACCTGAAGAATATGTAAAGGTCAGTTTTTGAAGTGGGGGCATTGAATGACTGCAGACTCCCCAGTTTCAAAATGACATTTACTCAGAGTAACAGCAGCAGCAGCCTTATGTCTTTATTGTTCCTGTGGAGGAAGTTTATTTTAATTAGTTTCTTTTGTATCTTACATTTAAAATATGGCTTCACAAGTCTTAATTATTTAAACAACAACACATTAGAACATTTATTCATCAACAATAAGGACCCTGTCTTTTTTTTTTATACAAACACAAACAGAGCTGATGCAGGAGGCACGTGTGAAGCAGCATATATAAGACTCTGTAGGCCAAGGTGCAGAACAATGACCTTTATTCACAGCCAACCACACAGCAGCTGTAACTATGTTTCAGTTTCTGTGTGTTGTGGTTAAAATGTATCAAAGAGTCGAACCTGAAGATGCTTCTACGATCTGCCGTTTATAGTACTTATTGTTATTGATACTTAATACCTGAACTGTGATTGTGGTGATGTGTTCACTGACAGTTCCACATCACAGTGTGCTGTATAGAAACAAACAGGCCTCGTTTTGTGCATAGAGGCTTATTTTATCTTGCTTTTTTTGAACTGTGTGGTTTTGTGTGTCCATATTTTAAACCAGAGCTGCTCCCCAAAGAAGCCACTGACATCCGACCGCTGGACCACACAGCCCATCAGAACCTGAGACCTGCATCTGTAATGTCCATTTGTTTATGTGTGTTCTTATCCTTACATCACAGTCATACAGCCACAGCGCGCGCGTGCGTGTGTGTGTGTTTGAAGACTTTGAGTTAACTTTAGATGCTGTGTAAACTAAGACGGCAGTGAACTCAACAAGCTGCACACATGAATCTTAGTCAGGCTGTAATTTGATGGTTCAGGGTCTGTTGAGTTCTCTAAGGAGCCAAAATAAAACCCCTGACCTCTGACCTCAATCTGAGTGTGAGCCGCATGTTTCAAGTCTAACAGTTATATACTGAGCCACTTAGCATCACAGCTTCACATTGGCAGCTCGCTGCTCCTGGATCAGTTTTATAAGCCTGTACAGCTGACTCCATGGTTTCTGTCAGCACCGTCATTCTGTTTCACTTTCACTTTTAACAGCTAATATCAACAAACTTCATATGAAGGAGCCGACTCAGTAAATGACCATAAATGGAAGTTACATTCGCATTTACTGAATAACTAGTTAAACTGATGAATGTGAGTAAACTGATTTTTGTGATGTTATTAACAAATACAAGAAGATTTTTTTTTTTGGCTGAGTAAACTAGACTTGCCTTTTTAGAGAACTTAATGTCAAATCATCAGACCTGACACTTGCACCATGTAGCAGTTAACTTCAGACTAAAATTGCTACTATTTCAGTGAACATGAACTAACCAGAGTTGGTTTGTGGAAGGAGGAACAGGATGAGTGCTGCCACGGCTACAAAATGACCTCCAGTAGGCCACAGGTGGGAAAGTGTCTGACCAACAAGCAGAAACGGGGCCCGAGAGTCCGACATCTTCCAGTGGAGTCAAAAAGCATTTGCCGTATAATACCAGAACTGGCAGCTCCACCACTGGCACCCTGTGCTTTTCACAGATGAGAGCAGGTTCACCCTGAGCACATGTGACAGATGTGAAAGGGTCTGGAGAAGCTGTGGAGAACATGATGGTGCCTGTGACATTTACTCAGATCACTGGAGTTTCCTGTTTGAGAGTTAATAAATATGTGAAAATGACTCAGCTCTGTAACATGTTCTACAGGCTCATGAACCACACGTTCGAACTTGTGAATGATGGTTGGGTTAGGCTGATCTTACGCACCTCCACTGTCAGGCGAAGTCAGCAAACCACATGCTTCTTTTCTTCACCGTTTTCCTTCCCAGAAAGAGTTGCTGCACGATGCTGCAATTGTGGCCTGGATTTCCTGTTCTTGCATTTAGAGCAGAGCAGTCAAAGCAGGATATACGCTGACATAAATGCTGCTGTGCATTTTGATTTTGCTCGAGCAGGTTGTGTTACACAAAGCGAGCAGTCATGGGGAAATACTGGTCACATAGATCAATGGATATTTTGGTGCAGTGGTCACTATTCCCAAAGATTTTTGACTTTTTATATTTTGTTTTTATATTTTTTTTAAACTATTTGCTTTTATTTAACTTTCTGCTTGTCTGAAATGACACTGGCTGGTTTCCTTCTGAGCTACTGAAGAAGACCACACGCAGTTTTTTCACCCCAGTGGAATAATTTTTCTCTCTGTGTTGGAGCATTTCATAGAACCCTCCAGAACTACAGTAAGTGTTTTAAAATGACATCTTAATATTAAAAAGATATTTACTTTATCCTAATTCTAAGCAATACTCACATTTATATGGTTAATATCTGATATTGACCTCTTTTGGATGCCATTTAAGAATAAAAGTTCCACCATTATCATAAAAAGAAAACTTAATGAGTACTGAGAGACTCCTGCACTGATGTTTCAGAGGAAAGTCCAAACAGCCTCGCTGAAGAACAATGATCTGCTCTCTGTGGCTCCAACACAACTTAAAGAGAACCAAAGGAGGACATAGTTCTCCAGAATAGCTGTGGTTTGATGGAGGCTACAGCTAAATGCTGCCTCCTCCATAGTACAATCTACATTTTTATACAAGGAAATCATTTTGAAGCCCTTTGGCTCATGATGCTCTTTAGTATGGAGATGATGACTGATGGATGAGATAGGTTATGTTGGTGTTTTGCTGCGGGAATCTTTACAGAACAGAACATGATTCATTTTCAAACCTGCTTTCAATGGCGCCTTTTTTTTTTTAGCATGTGCACTCCAACCCATGAAGCGTCACTATAAAGCGACACAAACTCAAGGTCGTGACTCGCGTCATTCAGAACCAAAAGAAAATTATATGCTTCTGTTATTCACGGAATATAACAACATGCCCAAGATCCGCAGAATCGTTAATGCAGAAATGGCTGCAAGTCTGTTCCTCTACCTGACCTTGTTAATCTCTGCAGGTGAGCTTTAGCTGTTACGAACCAAACATTTATTTCTTTGCTACATTTATATTCACATTCATTTCAAATCTTATATCAAATCACTCTGCAATAACTGGCACAAAAAATACTTGTCATGTTTCGTTTTTGTGAGTGTTGCTGTGTGATTGCGTCTGCCTCTTAGGTGTGGGTTAAAAAGCAGAGGTAGAAATATGTTGTGTTACCTTCTTAGTTCCTCATATCTTGCGTAATTTCTGCAGTTCTGTCCTTACTTCCTATCATTAGACTCAGCATACTGGAACTGCTGGGTAACCAATTAACTCAATTCAATTTTATTCATATATCACCAAACCACAATAACAGATCCCTCAAGGCACTTTATACTGTAAGGTAAAGACCTTGTAATAATAGAGAGAACAGCAACACTCAGGCACCCCCTATGGGCAAGCACTCGATGAAAGTGAAGTTTTATTTACTCCAAAGGTTCAGGGGGTAACCATGGGGAATGGGAGGAACGGGGAGGTTCTTTCCGAGCCCGGTGAGCAGGAGTCCACTGAGAAGGAGGAGACAGAAGTTAATCCGGTGGTCCAGATTCTTTTATTTCACAGCGTATGTGGTATGCAGGATGGCTTACTTGTGTTCCATGAAAAGGTATTCGAAGAGAATTACCAAGACACAGATTGTGTCCATGAGAGGTTTACCGCTGGAGGATGAGCAGGCAAGCAGCAGGTGAGCAAAGGTTTCCAGCGAGGGTCTTGAGATAAAGATCCAACTTATGGAACAGGAGATTAGCGAAAGTGGCCGAGAGCTCTTCAGACAGCGAGTTCTCAGTGAGGACACAGGAAACAGAAATTAACACAGAGAATCAAAGCTGCAACAAGGAGCCAATGGTGAGCGTGATTACCACAGTTGGGAGGCAGACAATCTCGTTGAGAGTGGATGCAGGAGCTGGACCCATTATGGCTGGTGAGATTAGTGACACACAGGTGGGCTGGCTGAACAGCGGAAGTCAGTGCTCTATTGAGGTGATACTGTACTATGAAGTCTTTAAGATAAGATGGGGTCTGATTGTTAAGAAGAAGAAGAAGAAGAAGAAACAGCCTTTATTGTCCCACAGAGGGGAAATTTGGGTGTAACAGCAGTTATTATAAATATAAATAAAGATATAATAATTTACACTATTAAGAAAAGAATATATATAAAATCAACAAACAAGATTAACCTTAATACTACTAATAATAACACTATATACAATGTACATGATGTGCCTGTGTGTTGAACCTTAACAGGCCGGACTATTTACAGTATATTATATATTATCCTACATTGTGTAGGTTATTGTGGTTTTTGTTGGGAGCAGTGATGGTTATAAAGTCTTACAGCTGCTGGGAGGAAGGATCTGCGGTAACGCTCCTTTGTGCATTTAGGATGCAGCAGTCTGTCACTGAAAGAGCTCTCCAGCTCAGCAACAGTTTCATGCATGGGATGGGAGACCTTGTCCATCAGTGATGTTATTTTGGTCAGAGTCCTTCTGTCTCCCACCACCTGCACTGAGTCGAGAGGACATCCTAGGACAGAGCTGGCTTTCCTGATGAGCTTGTCTATCCTCTTCCTCTCAGCTGTAGACAAGCTGCTGCTCCAACATACTGCTGCATAGAAGATGGCTGATGCCACCACAGAGTCATAGAAGGTCTTCAGGAGTGTCCCCTGCACTCCAAAAGACCTCAGCCTTCTCAGCAGGTAGAGTCTGCTCTGACCGTTCCTGTAGAGCGCATCAGTGTTATGAGTCCAGTCCAGTTTATTGTTTAGGTGAACACCCAGGTACTTATAAGAGTCCACTATCTAAATGTCCACTCCCTGGATGTTCACCGGTGTCCGTGTGGTGGGTCTGCGCCTGCGGAAATCCACCACCAGCTCCTTGGTTTTAGCGGCGTTGATCAGGAGGTGGTTCCGCTGGCACCAGTCCACAAAGTCCTGAGTCCACTGTCTGTACTCTGAGTCATCCTCACCTGTGATGAGGCCAACTATGGCAGAGTCGTCAGAGAACTTCTGCAGATGGCAGCGTGGGGAGTTGATGGAGAAGTCTGCAGTGTAGAGGGTGAAGAGGAACGGTGCCAGCACAGTTCCCTGTGGGGCCCCCGTACTGCAGACCAGCCTGTCAGAGACACAGCCCTGTGTCCTCACGTACTGTGGGCGGTCAGTGAGGTAGTCCAGTATCCACTCGGAGATGTGGTGGTCCACTCCTGACAGTTCCAGCTTGTCTCTCAGAAGTCCTGGCTGGATGGTGTTAAAAGCACTGGAGAAATCAAAGAACATGATCCTCACAGTGCTTCCAGGCTTCTCCAGGTGGGTCAGAGCTCGGTGCAGGAGGTAGATGATGGCGTCATCCACCCCGATGCCAGGCCGGTAGGCGAACTGCAGCGGGTCCAACGAAGACGACACCATGAGGCGTAGATGGTTGAGGACCAGCCTCTCGAGGGTCTTCATTAGATGCGATGTCAGGGCTACCGGCCTGTAGCTGCTAAGATCCTTTGGATGTTTGGTCTTTGGTACCGGTACCACACAGGAGGTCTTCCACAGTTGTGGTACTTTCCCCAGCTTCAAGCTCAGGTTGAACATGTATCCCATGATGCCACACAGCTGATCTGCGCAGCACCTCAGGAGCCTGGGGCTGATGCCGTCTGGACCAGCAGCCTTTCGCACCTTGATCTTACGTAGCTCCTTCCTCACATGATGAGTTGAGAGGGACAAGATGGAGGTGGGGGATGGGGGTTGTGAGATGGAGTCCTCAGAAGTGAAGGGGGTGGGTGATGGCTGAGAGCTGAGAGGTGTGAGGTCCCAAGAAGAAGAAAGGTTGGCAGTCATTAAAGATGGTGGGGCTGACAGCAGGGGGGACTGGGCTGGGGGAGGGGTGGGTGGCTGGTCAAACCTGTTAAAGAACTGGTTCAGGTTGTTCACCCACTCTAAGTCTCCCACAACCCTAGGGCTTGGTTTGTGGCCTGAAATTGAGTTCAAACTCCTCCAAACCCCACTGATGTTGCTCTGCTGTAGCTGGTCCTCCATCTTCTTCCTGTAGATGTTTTTTCCATCCCTGATTTTCCTTCTCAGATCCTTCTGCACGGCTCTCAGCTCCTCCTTATTTCCTGATCTAAAGGCTCTCTTCTTCTCCTTCAGGAGAGCCTTTATTTCAGAGTTGATCCAGGGTTTGTTGTTTGAAAAACACCATACCCTCCTGGTGGGCACAGTGTTTTCCACGCAGAAATTGATGTAATCAGTGATGCAAACCGTGATGCTGTCGATGTCCTCCCCATGAGGGGCACAAAGCTCTTCAAGACCTTGTATGCCAAGGTGGAAAAAGTACAAACATTCTTGACTTACGTATTAGTACAGATACTTTCATCCATCCATCCATCTTCTTCCTCTTATCCTATTCAGGGGTTGCAGGGGGGCTGGACCCTATCCCACCTGTCATAGGGCATGAGGCAAGTACAGATACTCCAGTAGGTGGCGGGTTGGCTCAGTGGTAGAGCAGGCGACCATGTATACACCGAGGCAAAAAGCAGGTAGCTCAGGTTCACATCCAGACCTCTCTTTATTTTATTTGCTGGCTGTCTAGCAGCATATGCAGGCTCACGTGCTGTGAGGACAGCACACTAATGAATGTACTCAGTTATGTGGGACAAAAGTAGTGAACAAATTAAAAATATACAGATATTTTTTGTTGCCTACATTGTAGAGTACGACTCTGCCTCCACATCTAAACAAACAAATGTAAATAATGAGGAGTTAAAGCTGGACTCAGCAGGATATTATAATACAGAGCACACTGCTCTCAGACTGCTGGCTTACTTGTGGTTCCTAGGATACTTAAGAGTAGAATGGGAGGCAGAGCCTTCAGCTTTCAGGACCCTCTTCTGTGGAACCAGCTCCCAGCTTGGCTGCTGGGGGTACTTTTCATTCACCACTTTTCACTCTTGCTTATGCACCACTCTGCATCTAATAATTAGTTATTATTAATGAATCTCTTCCACAGCACGTGCTTGTCCTGTCTCTCCCCTCATGATGATGACTGCCCCTCCCTGAGCCTGGTTCTGCTAGAAGTTTCTTCCTGTTAAAAGGGAGCTTTTCCTAGTCTCCAAATCTACAAATAAGCTACATTTACTACAAGTATCAGCATTACTAATGGAGTCTGAGAAGTAAACATCTGACACACTGAGTGGGAAGGCGTGAAAGGGAGAGATGAAGAAGCCATGCTGCTAAACAGTCAGCTTCTTCATCTTCAGAGCTAAGCTAATAGCTAAATAAGCTAGCAAATCCATAAAGACAAAATGAGGTGATTCAGCAGAAAGCGGGCTTTGGATAAAGCACATGTGGAGATAAACTATCAAATAAGTGTTTATCTAAAGTGCTTAAATCAGCAACACAGGAAACTACTACGGTGCACAGAAACTATGCATAGAAACTAAAATAGAAAGCGATACTATAACACGATGATCCAATAGCAAGCCACCACCTGACAGTTAAGTCAGCTTCCTGAAAACAGCAAAGAAACCTTTAGACAGGGATTTTTTTTTCTTTGCTGAAAAGGCATACGTTACATTGTCATGTCAAAACATTTTCTTATACTGCCATTTATCAATTGATCAGTGCACTATGTACTTTGACCTTTAACCTCTCTGCTCTGTGTTGTTTTCTCTTTCAGATCAGAAAAACATGACAGCTGAGTCTGGACAGAACGTCACTCTGACATGTCGAGCTCCAAATCACAACATCATCGTTGTAGAGTGGAGCAGAGCTGACCTGAAGTCACAGCATGTGTTTGTATGGTGGGATGGTCAGGTTCTTCCAGAAGAGCAGCATCAGTATTTTAAGAACCGGGTGGATCTGCAGGACAGACAGATGAAGGATGGAGACGTGTCTGTGATTCTGAAGAATGTGACGACTGCTGATGCTGGAACATACGAGTGTTGTGTCCAGAGAGAGGATGACAGTGTGGAGCTCATCAGCATCATCTACCTGAGAGTTGTTGCTCCTCCAGGTGAGTGAGCAGAGTTCAGTGTGTCTGTGATCAGAGGTGAAGCTGCTTCCTGGTTGTTGATGTTTGTTTCTAAAGATGTTGTTGATGAGACTTTGTAGAAAGCAGCTGGTCTGAGTGATGTGATCAGAGTGCAGTAGATAATGTCTGACAGCAGTTTGAAGAGGAAATGGATTCTGTTCTGTTCTTCACTCATCACCTACCTGACAGCTGACACCTCACACCTGTTTCTACCTGCAGGTCCATCAGGAGGACTCAGAGAGGGTGGAGGGAAGGAGGATGGAGTCAGTAGCGGACATGCTGGACTAGAAGGAGGCCTATTGTTTTCTTTTTGTTTGTTTGTTTCCTGTTGTTGCATTTTTCTTATATGATGCCCGTGTCTCTGACTCTTCACTGGTTTTTTCTCACTAGTTAACTGTTTCAGATCAGGAAAATTTATGGTTCATCATCAAAATCCAGTAAATTATGAATTTGACATGTTTCGCTCTTCATACGGTTCCTGCATCATTGGACCAAAATAACTCTAAGGTCTTAAGTTTGACTGAAAAATTTGCTCATCACATTCTAATACACGAGCATTATTTTTTAACACTATTAATAAATAATCAACATTAATAACTTAATTGTTTGTAAATGTAACAGGTACTGCACAGGAAGAGCATGTTCACCCAGAGCATGAGAACACATCTTACCTTGTTTGTTTTCCTCCTGTTTGCTTCTGCAGTCTCTCTTGAACTCGAGGTACATGAAATTGTTGAAAAATACATTTTCTGAGCAGCCCTGAAATTAGTTAATTGCCTCAGTATCGTATGTCCTGCAAAAATACTATGTTGTGGTACAGTATGGGTACAATATTGTTAAGTCTAGATTCTCGTCCTTTTGATAACGCTTTCCCTCCTTGAGAGACATGTTGACCTGCTGTAGCACATATAAAACCATATAACATACCTGAATCGAATGGCTGAATTACCTCCTCGGTATGCAGTATACAAGTTCTTCAGAGTCCGGCTAATGACTTCTATAATTGACTCAGGTGTGTTGATCAGGAACACATCTAAAACCTGCAGGACACCGGCCCTCAAGGCCTGGAGTTGCCCACGCCTGGACTATATGTACAGCATGATGACTTTTCTCATATTAAAAGATATGTATCATGCTTTTAAATCCTTCCTTTTCATATGTAGATCATTCACTAGTGGTCTATATAAATAGAACCGCAATGCTTTGGTCTGAATTCCTCGTTATTGCAGCTCCACAGACCCCTCTTTGACCCCTTTTCTGACACCCGTCTTAGAGCAGCTCGTTTTGGTCTCTTTAAATGTGAATGAGACATTTCACGCCCCGCCCCCCTCCAGGTCGCAGAGCGTTCCACTCCACTCTGTTCGGCCATTTTTGTAGTTTGATAGCAGCGACGCGATTAGCTACCAGCAGATAATCTATTTATTCACAATATGAAGTAAACAAAGCCTTGACATAGGAGTTAGCTAACGCCAGCATCAAGAACGTCACTGAATCCAAGCCAAAAACGGCAAACACAAAGCCAAATAATGTGTTTAAAAACATGCAGTACGGTTTTATCCTCAAGGAGCTAAAAGCTAGCACACAGCACTGACAACAGAAGGCACAATGCTACTACTATCAAAACAATGGCCAGGACATCATATCAACAACATAAAGTTTGTTGCCATTTTAGCGTTATTTGAAGCTTACTGCTTTGCTGTGCCGTGGTTTCTGTAGGAGAAGAAACTGACCCCTCAATCAGATGAAGTTTTTCTGTAAATCCCTCTTTAGACTGGCGGAGGCTGCTGAAGCACTCGTCCTTGAAGTGCTTAGTGCAAACACGGAGGATTTTCCCCACTGATGCAGGTACTGAAGAGGAGTGAGTTTTAGGGAGCTACAAAATATAATCATGTTATGCATTTGTTCTTATTTCTTACATTATAATTGTCGTGCATCTGCTTTTTATTCTCACATTTTATTTAGTTGAGAAAACTTTGCCTTAGAATATAACATAAATAAAGTTAGATGCTTAATAAAACAAAAGTATTATGTTTAGGTTAGGCAGGCAAAGTGTGTTTTGGTGGTATGTGTGTATCAATCACAGATGTTCGAGGTTTCGGCAATGGTCCGTCGGAATGGCGGCCTGAGCAGCCGAGAAGGAGACTAAACTGGGAGATAAGACGAGACTTCGAGGCCGTCCGCGGAACCAGCTGCTGAAATCCGTTTTCTTGCACATTTCTTGCTTTGTATATGATGTAACAGAGCTGAAAAGCTCTGAGTATATGAGATCTGGACAGATTTAGATAGGAATCAGACTGCGTGCCCTGATTCTTCTTATGTATTAGTTTAGTCATATTTTGCAGTCTGATCCAGATCGATCTGTAACCTGTGTGTGAAGTGGCTGATTAAATTCAATAACTATCTCCTTATCTCTGTGTGGGTGTAATTCCTTTTCCGATAAACGAACACGCCGAAACCTGGAGGAATAAACTGGTGACAGGTTTCTTCAGTACATTTTATAGAAATATAAAATTTAACCAGGCACCCAAAAAGAATATAAAGATATCTACACAGCACTGGGAAAGAATGCATTTGAATTTCCTGCACTGCTACACACTGAAAGTACACAACAAAATTTTAAGGGCTAAAAAAATTGATTTTGCATGATGCGTCTCCTTTAAAGTGGTCTCCCCGTGAGAAGTGACAGAAACTGTATCTGAGCCATGTCTGTCTGTGTTACAGCGGCCTCTAGTGGTCGTAGTGATCAAATACTGTCCAAAGATGGGTTGTTAAAACATTGGGTTTTGAACTGTTTCCAGTATAACTTAATATCATATCCTTGCATGATACTTATATACACAAATACACTATAATTCAGAGTGAATATAAAACTTCTGACATAACTGATTGCCACCTTATTAGGTACAGATGTGCAACAAACATGGCATGGTTAATGGTTAAAAAAGCAATTTGATGATCTCTGCAGACACAACACGTCAAACCTTGAAGCATATGGGCTACGGCAGCAGAAGACCCCGCCAGGAAACAACGAACAGGAATCTGAAGCTACAGGTCACACAGACTCACCAAGATTGGACAACAGAAGATTGGAAAACTGTCGCCTGCTTTGATGAGTCTGTATTTCTACTGCAGCATTTGAACTGCTGGCTCAGAATTTGGTGTAAACAATATAAAATAATGGGTCCATCCTGCCTTGTATCAGTGGTTGAGGTTGCTGGTGGTGGTGTAATGGTGTGGTGTACATTTTATTGGTGCCCACTGGTCCACAGCCTACCTGGTACTGGTCATCATGTCCACCCCTTTATCACCACAGTGCACTCATCTTCTGATGGCTGGTTCCAGCAGGACAGCACACCATGTCAAAGAGCTCACATCATCTCAGACTGGTTTGTTGAACAATCCAGTAGAGCACCTTTGGAATGTGGAGGAACGGGAGATTCACATCATGGATGAGCAACCGGCAAATCTACAGCAACTGTCCATGTCAACATGGATCAAAATCTGAGGAATGTTTTCAGTACTGGGTACTAGTGACCAGTGAGTGTATGCACAGTGTGTAGATGGATAAAGGCAGCAAAGACAGTCAGAGATACAGCAGTTCAGTAAATTGTGTAATTTAATCAAAGTGTGTCCAGACCAAACTAAACAACAAAGCAGAACACAAGAGAGCAGCATGGATTTGTAAAAATTCATAATAGTTATCCATTATTATCTGGTAAGAACATTTATTTTTTGGATTGAGTAAACGAGACTTGCCTTTCTGAAGGGTTTAACATCAAATCATACACTTGGACCATGTGGACGTAAACTGCAGACTAAAATTACTTGGAGGTTGAGTTTTAGGTTTTTAAGTCTTGTTGGTGGCTGGAAAGACCAATGCAGGAGTGGCAGTCTCTACTGATTCCAGTGCAGATGTAGTTTGATGTGAGGGAGTGTCCACTCACCTTCTGCCTGGCTCTCCTCTCTTCTGCCACGTTTAAGATCTTCTCCTCACCTGTCTTTAGCTGTTTCTGTGAGTCTACATGCATCAAATACAGGAAATTCCCTGCAGTATGCATGAGAATGAACTGAATGTTGAATGTTAATAATCCTGCTGCATGCTAACAAAGAAGTAAAAGCGTAATTGTGGACAGTACTGTTCAGCTACAGTTGTCATCACAGCACTGAACTCATTGTTGGCTCATTGGCTGTCCTAAAAGCTCCCTGAAAAGCCTTCAGCTGATCCAAAATGCTGCAGCTAGAGTACTGACAGGGACTAGAAAGAGAGAGCAGATTTCTCCCATATTAACTTCTCTTCATTGGCTCCCTGTTAAATCTAGAATAGAATTTAAAATCCTTCTCCGCACCTATAAGGTCCAGTCACCCATAGTCCCATATCACCCCAACAGAGCACTTCACTCTCAGACTGCTGGCTTACTTGTGGTTCCTAGTGTAACCGGTCCCGCTCTGCCTCTCCACTTTAGGCGGCGGTGACCTCTCTGCGTTGTGCTGTGTAAACAGAACTGAAGGAGTCGACTGTCTCTTAGCCAGCTGGTACAGGTTTATTCTCCCAAAGCTGTCTGTCTGTCTGTTTGAATAAAGAAGAAAAAAAAAACAGCACAGCAGCTGGTTGACATCAGGCCTCCTCATGCACACCTTTAAGAGAGAGAGGACCAGCAAACTAGTGATGAGCGTGGGAAACCGAAGCTTCGACATGTGCTTTGAACCCTGGGCTTACAATTCCAGAGAACCACTGCTTGAAGCTTCAGGACGGAAAAAATCACGTGACATATGACGTCCGAAGCAGCAACTGCTTCGTTCTCGGAATGAATCAGCTGACTGGTTCAGGTGATTCACTGGTTACGAGTGAAGGAGCGAGACAGTCAGCAGGTTCATACTCACACAGTTTTAGCGTTGTTATAACAGTTACTGCTGAGTTATGAATTAAAGACAACCTTTGCTGGCTCGTCCTTTCAACGTGATGACGGACGCTGTCGTGTCAAGATTAACGCAAAAGCGGTAGTTACACAAGCACAGCCAGTTAATGCCATGTTATCCCAGCACTCTGCTCAATAACACAACACACACATTCATCCATCTTTATTTGTAAACAGAACCTGATATCATGATATTTGGTCATAACGTGTGCGCCTCAAACAATGCAAAGACGCTTCAGATCATTGAGGTGTGTGAGTGTGTGTAATTGAAAGCATTGCACTTTTCCAGGAGAGGGCGCTATAATTGAAGCTTCGAGTAATGAACCTATTTTCGAACCATTTGGCTCAAGTGGTTCAGTGCTTCCCAAAAGCTTCATTTTCTCATCACTACAGCAAACTGCATGAGAAACGGCCTGCATGCCTAGCTGAAGATCGGCACATTAGCACGTCATAATAAAGTGCTGTACAGAAAAAAGCAACGGTTCACATTAAGAACATCCACAACGTGGTCTGTGAGTATAACAAGCAAGCTTTGAACTGTTTTTTAACACTTTTACTGTATTTAGCCCCCCACCTCTCATCAGCAGCGCCTCCAGCCAAACCACAGGAAGTGACACGTACAGGAAGTCAAAAGGTCACACAAAAAAATAAAAGCTCCCAGAATAAACATACAGAAAACAAATACATATATATGAAAAATAATAACAAAACCAAACAACAGATGATGGATTTTTGGTGAAATACAAATAAATCTTATCTTTATAAACACACCTGTTGCACTAGGATACTTAAGAGTAGAATGGGAGGCAGAGCCTTCAGCTTTCAGGCCCCTCTTCTGTGGAACCAGCTTTCAGCTTGGATTCAGGAGACAGACACCCTCTCTATTTTTAAGATTAGGCTTAAAACTTTCCTTTTTGATCAAGCTTATAGTTAGGGCTGGATCAGGTGACCCTGAACCATCCCTTAGTTATGCTGCTATCCGGTCTATCAAGTCTGACGTGATTTCCGGGTCCAAATGCTCCTAAATAAACAGCAGTGGCATAACCAATTACTGTGCACTATTAAAGATGATTGTAACATACCTTATCAACTGCAGCCATTTCCGCTTCTCATTCTCATCGCTAAAATGACAGCTGAGTGTGTTTTTTTCGAGTTGGATGGGTTAAAATAACCAGGGAAAGAGCATTGCGGCATATTGATCACGTGACTGTTTGGATCCGGAAATGGAATTTACGTCATCACTTAACAATAGGCCTAGGCCAGGGGTCGGCAACCTTTAATACGGGAAGAGCCATTTGAACCCGGTTTCCACGGAAAAAACACTGAGAGCCGCAAATGCTAGTGGAAGCCGGCAGCGGCTACTGCGAGTGACGCATATATTGAGAAACAAAAATACATACATACATAAATAAATAGACAAATAAATAAAATTTCAAGATCACAATAATGTTCCAATTTAGAACTACAACAAAAACCAAACTGACAAAAATATAATGTACTTCAATTGGATACTTATAATTTACTTCCACAAGCCGCGCAGAGCTGCAGCTTAAGCCTGAAAGAGCCGCGGGTTGCCGACCCCTGGCTTAGGCTGCTGAGGGGTTCCTATAATGCACTCTTTCTTTTCATTCACCTCTTTTTAGTCTGTTTATACTGCACTCTGCATTTAATTATTATTAATCTCTCTTCCACAGTGTGTCCTTCGTCCTGTCTCTCTCCCCTCAGCTCCAGTCAGTCTCAGCAGATGACCCCCCCTCCCTGAGCCTGGTTTTGCTGGAGGTTTCTTCCTGTTAAAAGGGAGTTTTTCCTTCCCACTGTCACCAAGTGCTGCTCATAGGGGGTCGTTTTGACTGTTGGATTTTCTCTGTATTGTTGTAGGGTCTTTACCTTACAATATAAAGCATCTTGAGGCAACAGTTTGATGAGATTTTTGCAAAATTGAATTGAATTGTCATGTTCAGGACAGGTTTGAGATGAGTAGAGCCGTGTGATACGGGGGTGCTGTGGTTATAAAGAGGTGGGTGTGGTCAGCAGTAACACTCAGGTTAGACTGTGGTGTTTAAATGATGCTCATGTTGTACTGAGGGGCCCAAAGTGTGCAAGGAAAATATCTCCAATACCATTACACCACCAACAACATCAGCCATTGACACGAGGCAGGATAGATAAAATGTGGTTTCACACTGACCACATGAACCCATGGGGTTAACTCTTTCTCATATTCAGGTATATAACACGGCTCTTAAAGGATACAATCTCACCACTAGATGTCAGTAGATTCCAGATTGCAGACCTGATTCTGTTTTCTTATGCCTGCCAGTTCAAATGCATATATCAGAAACATTACAGTTAGACTGTACCCCACAGCTTCTTTCTTCTACTGTTTGAGTATAAGCACATTTTTGTACACACTATATTTCATTATATTTAATATCAGCACTTATCAATCAATCAGGATTCAAAATAAGTGTGATAATTAAATATTTTGCAATATTTTATGTTGTTACCCCCAAGTCACTTCAGAAGTGTGGCCACTATTCATCTGAGTGTAGACTGCCAGTTTGCTTTTTTCCCTCAGCTGTCAGTATGATAGTTACTCAGTGTTTAGCTGGAGGAGGCTATAAAAGCTTGTGAGAGGAGTCTGATACGAGTTGATGAGACAGTGACGCTCACTTCTGTCCGATGACAGCGATGGTGAGGATGAGGATGTCCTGGACTGCCGATGTTAGCGGGCATTAGTGAAACTTTCTTTGAAGAGGATCTAACATCGTTGGACTCTGACGCTTACCAAATAAACCCTCATACAGTGGTGCAGTGTTAGCTTATAGCCGGCTGTTATTGTTATTTAGCTGATTTCAGATATCTGGAGACGGGAGGGTCGCAGGTCTAATAAACTGACAATAAGTAATTGGGAATGTTGGGAATGAATAAGCATGTTTTTGTGTGTTAGAGCCCTGATTTCACTTCAGGATATGAGGCTTGAGGGGAGGAGGAGGAGGAGCAGGTGGGCACATAAAATCCAATTATGTAATTTTAATGGACTAATTCCAAGTTCATGAGGATGCATGTTTATAAGACCTGATTAAACACTAGTCAAACTATGAGGGCAGCATTCTGTGCTTCTATTACAGAAACCTCAGTACTCTCTATGTTTCATGTTAATACATGTGGCATTCCTTCTTACCGCTGACACGTTTCTTTTTTTTTTTTTTTTTTTTCTTTTAAGCCTGTCATGTCTGGTAGATCTTGCAAGCAGAACTGTGATCTGAATGCGTTGTTGTGCCAAACATATTTGCTATTTCAAGATGAGCTCTATAGGTTCTCAATAGGCTCTTCTTGTTGATGTTTTAACCCTTTATTTTATTTATCTGAGTTATTTTTCCACATACTATGTAACAGCCAGAGCTGACAGGCTGAAGAAGAGGAAAATAAAGAGAAGAAAAAGGGAGAGAGAAAGGAAGCAAAAAAAAAAAAAGGGGAAAGAGCACAAGTCTATTAATCAGATACTTCATCACTTTAACATATAAAAAAATACTATCAATACTTGCAAAAATAAATTTGTGTGTGAAAAACAAAACTAACAAAGCATGTTACGCACACCAACAATTTTGTTGAGTTGTGATTGAGTGGGCGTTTGTGTCTGTGTCATGTTTGTGTCTGTGTCATGGAACGTACTTACCAATGAGGGCAAAACGCTGCAGCTCCACCCATCAGAAGCCAGAGGCAGGTATGGAAAGCCCCCGGAACCCCAGGCCACCAGCAGCCCACCAAGGGCCAGGAAGACCCCCGGCCACTCAGTCCAAAGACAACCGCACACCTACCCCAGCAGACGGGAGAGGGTGGTCTCAGACGGAGCCCCCCCAGTCGAGGAGCGAGGGCTCCAGGGAACCCAAGGCGATGAGAAGCCAGCCCCCCCCCCAGCGGCCAGCCCCCTGCACTGGCCGGCGGCAGGGCTCCCGGGCCCACGGCACCCAAGGACCGCCCGACCCTCCACAGAGCCCCCCCCCACGCCGAAGAAGCCAACGCAGCCCCGCACCGCACCCCCAAGGGGGGCAGGCCAGCACCCACGCCAGAACACCCAGCCCCACCCAGGAACCCCGAGGCACCCCCATCCCAGGGGGGTAGGGGGGAGGAGGCAACCAGCAAGGAGCGGCCAGGAGACACGTTTCTGGATTCTGAGCCCAGAGCGAAACCCGAATCCTACAGGAACACATGAAAGACAAGTATTTTCCGTGTGAATCACCCAGAGACAATTGTTTATCTGAGTGTTCCCACAGATGTGACGAGGCGGACGTAACAAGTCAGGGAGCAATTAGAGTACACGCACATTAATCACCTCACATGTCTGACACTTGTTGTTTTAGGCAGTCTGATGAACTGAGACATTTGTCTTTTAAAGAAGCTTTTAAGATATTTGAATCATAGTGAGTGTAGTGCTGGAGATTTAGGGTCTGTGTGAACCCTGAAAACAGGGGAACTGGGAAACAGCTTAATATAAAACATGCTCCCTGTTCTGTGTGGAAAACTCAACCCCCCCAGCTCGTCGTGTAATTTTTTTATCTGCAGTTTTTGGACTTTCCAGCAAAGTTTCTGTTTCACAAATGGTTCATTTAGAAAATTCCCAGACAGCAGACAACTGTGAGTCTAAAGGGCACCACTTCTGCAGCTTGGTTTCTTGCCTGAAAAATCCTCACATGGATCCAGCGAGAGCAGTCTGGGCCAAATGCCATTGTAAAAGTGGAAACAAATGTTGTGGAGCTGTGGCTGTATCGGCTGTATTCCAAATTTCTGTCCCCTTTACAAAACATAAACTTTAATGTCCTCCAACCCTGATGAGCCATCTCTACTGCGGATTTTTTTATTTCCTCCCCACTTCAACATAATTTATTTTGAAGTTAAAAGCAAAAAACTAGGAGCTGTTCATCAGAGGGAGCAAGGTGAGGACATCACTTCGGTCTGAGACAAACGCACTCTGAGAAGAAGGAAAGAAAACACTTGAGGCTTTTGTTCAGCAGATAACTGATAGTTTTATTGTTGAGTTTTTCATGCAGGCATTACTGACAGAGGCGACCTAAAGGTTCAGCCTGCAGCAGCTGTTCACAGACCTCCTCCATAAATCCTGATGTTTTAAACAGTCAGGCTGAACTTCTGCGGCTCATGGTTTCATTTATAAATTCAATGCATGCAGGCACTGCCAAACCACGTTTTATCTTTTTTTTCTTTTACTCTGAGGTTCCTTCAGTGGTTCCTTGAGTCAGTCCACTCTTTGTTTAACCCCTTAACTGGCAGCAAATAAAATCACCTGAAACAACTACATAACACCCTCTGGTTATTATTGGCTCTGAACAACCCATTTCATAGCCTATTAATCGGCTGCGTCTGGTCCGCGGGCCGAATGAAGTGCATTTATATGGCAGGCTAGACCCGCCCATTTTGACTGACACCTCATTCGGCCAATCATGTTAAGAAATGGGTTTCCCAGAGCCAATAATACTCAGAGGGCGTCACGTAGCTTTGTCAGGTGATTTGGTGCAGCCAGTTACATGATTGGCCGAATGACGTGTCAATAAAAATGGGAGGGTCTAGCCTGCCATATAAAAGGGACTACAAACGGCCCGTCACCAGGCCCTTGCCAGTTAAGGGGCTACCCACTTGATTTACTATTATCCACTAGTATGTTGCCTGAGGTACTACAAAGTGAAATTATTGGGCAGTGCTTCTCGGTTATTTTCTGTTATGCCCCCTTCCAGGAAGAAGAAAACCTTTTGCGCCCCCACCCCCAACTCTACGCTCTACGCTCTGGAACCCGCTCTACGCTGAGAGTAGGCAAAAAAAAAAAAAAAGACGTAACCCCCCCTCGCAGTGCGCCCCACTGTTTGAGAAGCACTGGGTTAGTGAGTCATGTTAAGATTACAGCCAGAGTTTCCTGCATGATTAAATCACCATGGTGACTCATGGTGAAGGATGATTTTATTTACAGCATGTTTTAGGTGCTTCATAGAGTCTCTGCTGACAGGAATCCATTTAATATGTGCAAATGAAGTCCAGCTACTTACTGCAGTGCAAACTGTGAGTCACATTTTCACAGAAATATGCATGTATTCATCTGGTGATGCAGAAAATGTATAATGGTTATTTAAACTTGGCTATAATCACATTAACACTGCGAAACATTCACCAGCAGTGACTATTTGAGTCAATAAAATGAACTGGACTTCACATCTCCGTTATCGGGCCGTGGGGCCGTCGGCTCACGTTAGGAATCAACAAAAGTACCGAGAGTTGTTTTTGTTCTCTTATAAAGAACAGCATTTAAAATAATATTCACAATGTGCAGACTCACAGGTTCCAATTAAAACAAAGCAGAATGTTTGAACATTGCGCGCAGGAGCAAACACACACAGCAAAATATCGTCACAAGGTAAAGATCATTCAAACTGATCTATGATCAGAGTTATCGATTTTAAGGCTACATTCACACTGCAGCCTGAAGTGACCCAAGTACGATTTTTTGTGAAATCCAATTTTTTTTTGCTCAGTCGCTCAATGTTTACGGACGTAAGTTTGTTATCCTTCCCGCCGCCACGTAACGGGACGCAGAATAGCGACGTTTGTCGAGTATCAATGACGTGTATGTCGGTTAAATACGACCTGGCCGTACAGACACAGGTCGCATTTGAAAAGATCGGATACAGGACCCAAGAGGGCAAAAAAATTGAAATTAGGTCACGTCAGGCTGCAGTGTGAACGTAGCCTAATCTGGATCTAGCAAAAGTCGAACAGTAACTTTGAAAACAGATTTACCTGTTTCTGTGTATTTTAACTGACATCACAGCCATTTCACTTTTGGATTTTTCTTTGGTGTCACACACTAGATAAACAGTTGAACTCCTTTACACCATAAAAAAAACTACTTTATGTCCTTCACAGAGACATTAACAGCAGTAGGAGGCTCTCAGTGCAGCTGCTGGTCATCAGGAGGCGAGCATGAAGCCCGACTCTTTTTGTCTTTATGTTTTCTGTAGCAAACAAAAGCAACAGCAGCAACAGCAAGAAGCACAGCAGCAACTGAGAGACCAACGATCAGTCCAAAAAATCCTCCATCCTCTGTGGGTCCTTGTGTCTGACCTGCAGGTAGAAACAGGTGTGAGGTGTCAGCTGTCAGGTAGGTGATGAGTGAAGAACAGAACAGAATCCATTTCCTCTTCAAACTGCTGTCAGACATTATCTACTGCACTCTGATCACATCACTCAGACCAGCTGCTTTCTACAAAGTCTCATCAACAACATCTTTAGAAACAAACATCAACAACCAGGAAGCAGCTTCACCTCTGATCACAGACACACTGAACTCTGCTCACTCACCTGGAGGAGCAACACTCAGGTTGATGATGCAGATGGGGTCATTCTTCAGATTAGATCTTCTCCTGCGTGAATTTCGTAGCGTAACACGACACTCATATATTCCCTTGTCGTTAACCGTCACATTCTTCAGAATCACAGACACGTCTCCATCCTTCATCTGTCTGTCCTGCAGCTCCACCCGATTTTTAAACAATGGATGCTGGTTTGTTGCAGTAAGGACCTCATCCCGGATCAGAAACACATATTCTTTCCCCAGGTCAGTTCTGCTCCACTCGAAGGTTTTGATGTTGTTGATTGAAGCTCGACACGGCAGAGTGACGCTCTGTCCAGACTCAGCTGTGATGTTTTCCTGCTCTGAAGCACAGAGCAGTGAGGTTAAAGGGGTCACTTTAATGAGAACGATGAAGACTTTAATGACTGAAGGTGTTTCACCTGTTTCTCAGGTTAGTTACAAAAGCTTTCAAATAATAATCATGACAGAATCCTGAGAACAACCTTAGAATTGAGACATTTTTCCCCAAGATTTTCCCCATAATATCAAAGGTAATTGGTCCTTAGGTCTACCCACTGAGGCTGAGTAGTTTCTTAAAGAGAAGATAAAATGGTGGAGAGGAAACACTCACATCTTCCAGACTTAGAAAAGGTGTTGACGTGTATCCACATTCCTGTTTCAGTGGCATTATAAACAAAAAACTGATCATTTCCCCTCAAATAGATTTACTTCTATTCTGGCCTCTTTTCGTTCTAAATGATGCAGAAGCTTTTCCTGTGCTGTTAAAGCTGAATTCCATTCAGGGCTCTGACTCATGTGTTTGTCCCATTATCCAAGTAATGGAATTTGAGCCATCACCATGCAAACTGGAAATAAGAATATTTCACATTCACAGTAAAAGTCGTGCCTTTTAAAATGAGTTGGCTGCAGGAGTAGAATTAAACATGAGCACCTCACAAAGGTTAAAAATCCACACCATAAATCCCCTTTCAATATCCACACTTTCTCCTCACTTAGATAAAGCTACAAGACGATGGGAGTTTTTTCTTTTCCGTCCACCACAGCCTGTAACTTCCCCAGCAGCAGATGAACTCACCTGGAGAGGCAGAAACCAGCAGGCAGGCAGACAGCAGACTCCAGATCAGCCACGCAGCCATTCCCGATTAAAGATTAAAGTCTAGATGTTTAATCTTGGTGCCTCTGAATTTTCAGTGTTTAAATGAATAAATACTACAAAGCTGTGAAAGCTACAGTGTCTGACTCTGAGAACAGCTCTTATTTAAATGTCACTGAGGGAGGAGCTCATAGCTGGGATGATGAAATGGGTGTCTGAATCACAGCCTATAGGCTGCTTTCAAAGGCAAGAAAAAAGAAAACAGAGCTGCAGCACTTAGTCTATAAAGTTCCTTTAACAGGGTTTTATATGATACTCACTCATCACCCACAGCTGTTTTTGTCAGGGCTGTTCAGTGGAGTGTTGCTGGGAGACGGAGGGAATGACTTCCTGTCCTGATCCTGCTGCTGAGCCGGGATTCAATTTATTCTTTAAAAACAAAAACAGAGCCAGGATCCTGCTGCAGCCCACTCGCTTTTTATCAGTTACAAGCTGCAGATGCTGCTTCTGCCAAGTGTGTGTGTGTGTGTGTGTGTGTGTGTGTGTGTGTGTGTGTGTGTGTGTGTGTGTGTGTGTGTGTGTGTGTGTGTGTGTGTGTGTGTGTGTGTGTGTGTATTCCCATTCTTTCCCTTTTACATCAGTGGGAACATCCTCAGATGGGTGTAGGATCCTGTGTTCCAGTGGGTGGTGGGAGTAACCTTGGTAACTTTGTGAAGTTTGGCTGATCACATGGTTACAGGGTGGGTAAGTGACTCTCAGAAAAATCCCAAAAGGATCAACAGGTATGAGATCAGCTCCAACTGACCGATTCTTTCTCCAGACCAGGGTTATAATAGTTTTGGATTTTACATTATCGTTTAGTTTCAGTTCGTTTTTACTTTTGTTTCTCTAATTCAGTTAGTTTTAATTAGTTTTCAGAGTGGTTTTGCTCGTTTTTATTAGTTTTTATTTTAGGTTTAATGCTTAGTTTTAGTTTCGTTTCGTTAGTTTCAGTATTAGTTTTAGTATTTTCGCACTTTGTTAGGTACAAGATTCAATGCGCAAAAGTGACTACTGTGTAATAAAAACTCAACAAAAGATACCATAAAGAAATATATTCAACAACCAACAGTTCACAGACAGAAGCACTACATGCTAAATGTGTAATAATTAGGACACACATGAACATCAACAGGGAGAAACAAAGAAAAACATGAACTCCCAAACTCAATAAATTCTTCAATAAACTCCCAATAAACTCCAGTGTCAGTGCAGTAGATTAACAACAGCTACATGTGGAGTTTGACAAAAACAAACTCTTTGAAGGAGTCAAAGGTCAAATCCAGCTGCATCCTGATGTTCTCACCACCTGAAGCTGCTTCTGTTTTGGAGCTAGTTTGGTTAGATGCTTGCTGATTAAACTTACAGGGTCTTTGCAGCCTCTGTACACAACCTACGGAAGTGTCCGACCTCATGTCCACATTTATGCTTGTGTAGCTGTGTGTGTTGTATGTGTTAATTACCTTGTGGTCGTGTGCTGCGGTGCCAGCTGGGACTTTTTTTGGTCCTCGTTCTTTGTGCTCAGTTTTTTAGCCGCAAACATATTTGTCCCTGTTTTTCCACTTCCTTCATTTCCTCACGTCTATTCCGACAGCAGTCTCCCTCCAGGAATTTGCTGACATTTGTGAGTCCTTATACTGATGCTTTGATTATTATTCCTGATTGTTATTCTCTCACTGATAAATTAGACGGAAACGCACAAGGACTGAACAGGTTCATCACAGCGTTGCGGCAGCGTGGACCCGCTCTGAACCGACTCTGCCGCTTTCTCGTGCACACGCAAGCAAACAGCTGCCCGACGGCGCTCCCAGCTTAAACTCGGAGAGCGCAAAAATGATCAATCCACAATAATTTCAGTTAGTTTTAGTTAGTTTTTTTTAATCTCACAATACAGTTTTAGTTAGTTATCGTTTTTTCCTTTTAATTGTAGTTTTTATTTATTTCAGTTAACGACAATGTTTTTGCGATTTCAGTTTTCGTTATTTCGTTCGTTTTCGTTAACTATAATAACCCTGCTCCAGACAATAGTGTCACTCCTCCTGGAGGCTCTGGGTCAGACCTCTGTGGTGATGGAGAGTAAAAGTAGATTTTTTTTTTTTTTTTTTTTTTTTTTTTTTTTTTTTTTAGCCTGTCATGTCTGGCATCTTTCACAATCGGAATGATGATCCGAATGCACTGATGTACCAAACATATTTGCTTTGACAAGAACAGCTCTATATGTTTCCTATAGGCTCTTCTTGTTAATGTTTGCAATTTTATTTTTATTTATTTATCTTTTTATTTAGTTATTCATGCCAAGTCTGACAGGCAACAAGGAAGGGGCAAGAACAAGAGGTGGGGGGGAGAAAAGGGGGGGGGGGGGGGGGGGGGGAGAGAAAAGGAAGAAAGGAGATAGAAAAAAAATAAAAAAAAAAAATAAAAAAAATAAAAGGGGTTGATATACTCACACACACACACACACACACACACACACACACATCCATACACACACCCATATGCACCTACATATACACACACACACAAACACACACACACACAAGTTTATTGTTTGTAGTAATGTGTGTGTATGCGCCTTTGTCATGCAATGTATTCGATAATGAGGGCGAGAAACTGCAACCATGCCCCCCGCGATCCAGAGGCAGATAGGGAAGGACCCAGGGGACCCAGGCCATCCACAGCACAGGAGCTCAGAAGACTCGGGGCCACACATCCCGATGGCAACCGCGTACACTCCCCAGAAGAGGAAGGAGGGAGGCTACAGACGGAACCCCCACAATCCAGGGGCTAGAGTCCAGAGAGCCAGAGACGACGGGCAGCCCACCCCCCCCGGCAGGCCGGCACCCCCAGCACGAGCCAGGCATGCGGCCCCCGAGGCCCCAAGCGCCCGAGAGCAGCCCGACACCCGGCAGAGCCCCCCCCCGCGCCAAAGAGGCCCAAGCCACCCCCAGGCCACGGCCGCCAAGGGAGCAGGCCAAAAACCATGCCGAGACATCCGGCCACACATCCCGGGACCCACGGGCACCCACACCCCAGGGGCGGCAGTGACGACCAGTGGGGAGCAGCGTGGAGCGGTAGGGAGGGGTAACTCCCACCCTCCGTGTCCCACCGGTGCCAAGGCTTGGCAAGCCACCAACCCAGGCCCAGCTGTCCACACACACACACTCTCACAAGCACGCACGTACACACACACACACACGTACCAGTCATTCCCTCATGTACACACACGCACATACACACGCACGCACATTCGCATGCACCAGTCACACACTCATGCATACGCACATGTAACATACATGGACACCTAATGTGGGAGAGCGGGTACCAGCACCAAGCCAGCGGCAACCCAGGGAAGCAGCCAACCCAGCCCCGAACAATGAGCCAGTCCCCATCCCAGGCGGGGTGCATGGAACTGGGGTGTGAGAAGGCCCGCCCGCCCCCTCCTCCCACCCAGCGTGTTGGGGGGGTGATGTGAATGTATGTACTGAGAAGAATGTGTATGGCTGTGTGAAAACTACAGTGCTTTTAAAATTGGAGGGACAGATGTAATATGAGCACTGAATAACAGCGCCCATCCACACTGTCCCCCCAAGACCCTCAATGTCTAAAATGTAAATAAAATTGAGGTGCAGGCAGCAGTGAACAGACAAGTGGGGCCACCTCAGCAGTGCCACCCACTAACCACTGTGTGACACACCTGCCCCCCAAGGCCCTATATGTACTATGATGTGTTGTGAGCTGTATAATGCAATTAAAAAAGGAGGAGTGGGACATCACGCAGCACAGCGAGCAGAGCCGAGGTGATGGCCCTACTCACTGCAGCACGAGCCCCCCACCCCCGAGAACCTATGTGTGCATAATGTGATGTTAAACTGAGTGGGAGGAGGGGAGGGGCCAGGATAAATATGACCGGGAGGCAGAGGACTACCCCCCGGAGGAAGAGAGCCAGCTAGCTACTGGCTCACTAGGCACCCCAGTTCCCTACACCCCCCCGCAGCCCAGGGAAGGCAGGTCCAGGGCCTGAAGTGACCGCACCCCCAGGACGCCACCGTACTCCAGGCCGGCACCCACTGCCCCCACTGCAAACAGGACACAACACACAACCCACATGCATACAAAGGACAACAAATATCGCACACACACACACACGCACGTACGCACACATACACATGCACGCACACACACGCACACACACACAGACACACACCCCCACATACATACTCACACATACACACACACGCACACAGTGGTCCTGAGTCAGAACCAACCGGCCCCGTGTGGGGCAACTGCTGCTCCCTCACCTGAGCGCCCCACCACCCCATGGGGGAGGGCACCCAGAATCCCGGAATGCCAGCCAGACACCCCGACACAGCCAACCCACCCCACACGGCGGCGCGCCCAAGGGGGCACAGACCCCTCCAGCGCAGGGAGGGGCCCAGCCACGAAACGGGCAACCCCGGGCACCAGGGCCCCGACCCCCGCACCCCGGCCCCCACAGAGGAAGCCGGCCACCCGGACGGGGCCAGCACCGCCACCACGGGACCCCGAGCCCCACACCCCACGACCATAAGAGCACCATCCAAGTCCCCACCACCAACAACCAGGGCCCGGACACAGAAACCACAAAACGGTAGCCACCGCCTCCAGGCCAGAGCCATCAGACACCCAGGCCCCCCCGGCCCACCCCCAGCCACCTACCGGGTGCGCCATGAAACCAGACCACAGCTCGTCACCCCCATCATGCGATGGAGCTGATCAGTGGGGACCAGAGAGATTCAAATTTTGCCAGTTGATTTTTAGAGGTGGCAGACATTCTTTCCAGACTAATGTGGTCTAAAAGTAGATTCTTATAGTGAGTAACGCATAAATCATTTTTTGATTTCCAATTCATGAGGATAGTTTTCTTAGCGATGCATAAGGTAGTAAGAACTATGTGTGATATATTTGTTTCCATGTTTAATTCACTTAAATCGCCTAGAATGCACAGTTTTGGTGATGTTGGGATATCGCAATTAAAACATGTGGATAATTCCTCACATATCCTCTGCCAGAACCTCTGAACAGGTGTACAAGACCAAACTGCATGCATGTAGTTTTCAGTATGGTTGCCTGAACAGTGGGTGCATATATTTGTGTCTCTGAGGCCCATTTGGAACATCCTGTGTCCTGTATAATGTATTCTATGGAGAGTTTTGTATTGTATAAGTTGTAAATTCGGACTTTTAGTCATTTTGAAAGTGTTTAAACATATCTGTGTCCAGAAGTTTTCCTCTGGGTTAATGGAAAGATCTCGCTCCCATTTTGTAGTTGGGAGGGATATTGAATCATTAATTTTTAATAATAACTTATATATTTTTGATAGTAATTTAGGGGTATAAAGATTTAGAAATTCTGTTACCAGTACAGGGGTTTCTAATTTTAAATTATTTAAATTAAACCTTGCCTGTATGATAGACCTCAACTGCTGGTATTCGAGAAATTTGCTATTGCTAATTTCATATTTGGAAATAAGTTCTTCAAATGAAATAAAGGTCCCATCGTGAATAACATGTTCTAAGTTCTTTATTCCTTTCTCTTGCCATGTTGAGAAGTTCAGTACTGTTTTTTTCTGACATATATCTGGATTGTTCCAAATGGGTGTCAGTTCACATGGGATAAGTGAAGACTTTGTTATCTTTAAGAATTCCCACCAGGCTGTCAGAGAGGTGTTTATGTTAAGACTTTTAAAACCGCTATGATGTTTAATACTGACGCTAATGAAAGGTAAGTCAGAGATTTTCACTTTTCCACAGAGATTTTTTTTTTTAGTAGCGTCTGATGTTTCTGTTTCCCTGAAGAGTAGTTTTAGATGAAATTTTAACTCTTTCTCGTTCCATAAGTATTAATCTATAAATCAGGACACCTGTTTGTACTTGTGGACTTCATATCAGTCACAGGTAAACAAGTCCTTCATGGGCTCTGCCCATTAAACACTGTAAAACTGTAGTAATAAAATGTAAACATTAATTTAATGGTGTTTGAATATAACCCATCAGATTCTCCTGTATTTCCCTCCTGCTTTCAAATATTCTGACCTTTAACATAGCAGCTCTTTTCCAGTCTTACTGAGCAAAGCGTTTAAAGCCCACACACATTGATACGGCGCTCTTAACACTAAATTACTTTACAGGGGTTTTTGTCTCTTTGTAGGCCGGCCAGCTTCAGTGTCCTCCTCGTCTCTGCCCCTGTACCACTGCACTACATTCACGGGGAAAGACATAATTATTGCATGCTTGCCAGTTGTGTCAGCCAACCACTTCTGACATCGCCCCTGAACCGACTGCAGCACTCCCATCCTCCGCAACCTCACACGGAAATGCTCCACATTTCCTAGATGTATCTCAGTCATGTAAACAACAAGCCACAAAGCAACTATCATGACTTCTCATTCATGATACCCATTTAACTCTCACTGTGGGTAAAATATCTAACAAAAGCATGCTGGGGCCTGTTGTAGACAGTCCTCAGGCCGCACATTTAGTGTTGCAGCAGAGCAACCATTCCCTGTCCTGAGAGCAGACTGAGAAAGGCACAAAAATACATGAAGATGATGCAGATGTACAAAAAACCAGTGTCTTTAAAAAGTTACATTTGCAGGAAATTGTGAAAGAGTAACTTCTGCTCAACAGGACTGGGTATGGATGTTGAAAGGGGAAATGGGAGTCCGGGTAAGAATGAGCCGTTAATCTGATTTTGAGGTCATGGTAGTCTCCAGAGGTTGGAACAAAAAAAGTTTGGCAGGTAAGTGCAGCAGAGAGATCACCGGTGGATCCATCTGACTTCAGCAGTCTTTCTTTCCTGCTTCTAAATTCAGATCAAACTGAAGTTCTTGTACTCGGCCCCACATGGTGTCTAACCAGATACTTACTCTGGATGGCATTACTTTGGCCTCCAGTAACACTGTGAGAAATCTTGGAGTCATTTTTGACCAGGATATGTCCTTCAATGCACATATTAAACAAATATGTAGGACCGCTTTTTTGCATTTGCGCAATATTTCTAAAATTAGAAACATCCTTTCTCAGAGTGATGCTGAAAAGCTCATTCATGCATTTATTACTTCTAGGGTGGACTATTGTAATTCATTATTATCAGGCTGTCCTAAAAGCTCCCTGAAAAGCCTTCAGCTGATCCAAAATGCTGCAGCTAGAGTACTGACAGGGACTAGAAAGAGAGAGCAGATTTCTCCCATATTGGCTTCTCTTCATTGGCTCCCTGTTAAATCTAGAATAGAATTTAAAATTCTTCTCCTCACATACAAGGTCTTGAATAATCAGACCCCATCTTATCTCAAAGACCTCATAGTCCCATATCACCCCAACAGAGCACTTCGCTCTCAGACTGCTGGCTTACTTGTGGTTCCTAGGATACTTAAGAGTAGAATGGGAGGCAGAGCCTTCAGTTTTCAGGCGCCTCTTCTGTGGAACCAGCTCCCAGCTTGGATTCAGGAGACAGACACCCTCTCTATTTTTAAGATTAGGCTTAAAACTTTCCTTTATGATCAAGCTTATAGTTAAGACTGGATCAGGTGACCCTGAACCATCCCTTAGTTATGCTGCTATAGGCCTAGGCTGCTGGGGGAGTTCCCACAATAGACTGTTTCTTTTCATTCACCTTATTTAGTTTGTTTATACTCCACTCTGCATTTAATCATTAATTGTTATTAATCTCTGGCTCTCTTCCACAGCATGTCTTTCTCTCCCCTCAGTCCCAACCGGTCTCAGCAGATGACCCCCCCTCCCTGAGCCTGGTTCTGCTGGAGGTTTCTTCCTGTTAAAGGGAGTTTTTCCTTCCCACTGTCACCAAGTGCTGCTCATAGGGGGTCGTTTTGACTGTTGGGTTTTCTCTGTATTATTGTAGGGTCTTTACCCACAATACAAAGCGCCTTGAGGTGACTGTTTGTTGTGATTTGGCGCTATATAAATAAAATTGAATTGAATTTCTTCACTGGGAAGCAAATAAGACACTGACTCTTCGTAAGGTAAATGGGGGGGCTGATTAGGTGGCAATGATCTGATAAGGACTGTGAGCACCAGGCGGTCCTTAAATAACCCAACAGGAACCATGACACAAACGTTCATATTTAGAAGAAAAAAACACACAGAGGAAGAGGGTGGGCTTTATTTAGTGTCAGTAGCAATAGATGAGAGAAGGCAGATTACTGAGAGGAACAATGAGGCGAACATCTCTGCTGTGTCTGTTCTGTAAGTAGATTCTCACTGTTTGTTTGAATTTCTCTATTTTAATCACCACCTCTTGACAGAAGGCATGAAACATTTACATCAGCCTAAAAAAACCTTATGAGACAAACTGCAGGTCTACAGAGGAGCTCTCACCATCTTCAGCAGGAACCTGTAGAAACTTGTAATGCTCTGAGTTAGGTAGAGTCAGGGATTGCTCAGAACAAGACATTATCGTAATCAAGTATGCTAGAAATAAGAGCACTAAGCAAGTGGGTGTCACCAGACAAGAAAAGGTTACACATACCAGCATCACTAGATCAGAAACCTCCAAGTAATAAGCTGATTAATATAACATGAGCAGAACTGTTGTAAAAATAGCATACATATATGTGTGTGTGTGTATTCAACTGCACTTGTGACTTTAGCATTTTCATCATGTTTTCTATGTAAATAAACCCAAGTTTCATTTGTCTGCAGTTCTGATCTCACTGCCGAGCTGCACAACAAACGGAGGTTAGTCGTTGAAGATTTTTAAATCTCTTAAATTATTGACATTGTTACTTTACAGGAACTCTGTAAAGCAAAATGAAACACACTATTAAGGATTTTAAAACATAATTTCTGAATATATGCTGCTCAAAAACTTAAAAGAGCACTTTTCATTCAGAGTATAGGATCAAATGAATTAAACTTCTGGGATAGCCGTACACCGTGAATCACCTCCTTGTCATGGTAGAGGGGTCTGTGTGTCCCAGTGATCCCAGGAGCTATGTTGTTCGGGGGCATGCCACATGGAGGCTCAACCTGCTCGATCTGAACCCGAATGGTGTTTTGTTGTTGGACATCTGTGCAAACCACAGTTTGTCCATAATGAAAACTATGTTTGAACATAAGGATGTCCATAAGTGCATGTGGCACAAGGACACCCTAGAACACAGGTTGATGATCGATTTTGTAATCATATCAGAATCAGAATCAGAATCAGAATCAGAAGGTTTTTATTGCCATATGGGTGAACAGGTTCACAGCATTAGGAAATTGCTGCGGTACTTCGTGCGTACAGAAAAAAACAAATAAGTATAAAAACTATAAGACAATATACAAGTATACAAATTGCAAATATACAGAGATATTAGAGCTATAACTATAACACAATATTACAAAATTACAAAATATACAGTGCAGAGACTAATTAAAAGATAAAAGAATGTAGACTATATTCCACTAATATGTACATCAGTGCAGTCAGACAGGTGCATAGACATAGGGTCATCAGCGTTTGTGGAGGGTGGTGGTAACAGTCTTAGGGTTATTGTTCATGAGTCCAACAGCAGAGGGGAAGAAACTGTTCTTATGGCGGGAGGTTCTGGTCCGTATGGACCGTAGCCTCCTGCCTGAGGGGAGAGGGTCAAAAAGTCTGTGCCCAGGGTGAGAGTGGTCGGCTGTGATCCGACCTGCACGCCCCAGTGTCCTGGAGGTGTACAGGTCCTGGAGAGATGGGAGGTTACAGCCAATCACCTTCTCAGCAGAGTGCACAACGCGCTGTAGTCTCTGTTTGTCCCTAGTGGTGGCTCCAGCGTACCACACAGTGATGGAGGAGGTGAGGATGGACTCAATGATGGCAGTATAGAACTGCACCATGGTCCTTGCTGGCAAGTTGAATTTCTTCAACCGCCGCAGGAAGTACATCCTCTGCTGGGCCTTTTTGATGACAGAGGTGATGGTGGGCTCCCACTTGAGGTCCTGGGTGATGGTAGTTCCCAGGAAGCGAAAAGAGTCCACTGTGGTGATGGGGGTGTCAGTCAGGATGATGGAGGGTAGAGGGGCTGTGTGCTTCCTAAAGTCCACTATAATCTCCACTGTCTTCTGGGCGTTCAGTACCAGGTTATTGTGGCTGCACCAGGACGCCAGACATTTGACCTCCATCCTGTAGGCCGACTCGTCCCCGTCTGAGATGAGTCCGATGAGAGTCATGTCGTCTGCAAACTTAATAAGCTTGACAGACTGGTGGTCAGAGGTGCAGCAGTTGGTATACAGGGAGATCACCAGATCTGCGGCTGTATAATCTGAATAGAGGAGCTGAGCTGTGGTGGTGAATTGGCTCAGTTAGTGGGGGAGAATGCTGGACAGATTCAGCACACCTAAATGTATTGTGAGGGTGTGCTGGGAACACCTGGCAGAAGCCCCAGTCCACAAGATCTTCAATTCCCTCCGCCGGCAGAACTTTGACATTATTCGGAGGGAGGCTTAGGACTCTGAGTTCAAATAGACAACGTTCCACACCTCCATTGTTGAGGCTGCTGCTGAGAGCTGCAGCTGCAAGGTGGTTGGTGCCTGTCGTGGTGGTGATCCCCGAACCAGATGGTGAATTGAAGGGAGCCATAAAGCTGAAGAAGGAGTCCTATCAGGCTTGGTTGACCTGTGGGACTCCGCAGGACAAGCGGAAGACGGCTCGGGCAGTGGCCAAAGCAAAAACTTGGGTGTGGGAGGAGTTTGGTGAGGCCATGGAAAAGACTTTCCTCAAAGCAATCCTTGAAAACTATCAGGAAATGAGAAAATGGTACTCTACTCTATGGTCTATAGTGTGGGTGGGGTGCTGCTGACTTCAACTGAGGAATTTAGTTGGGTGGTGGAAGGAATACTTTAAGGAACTCCTCACTGACACACCTTCTGTAGTGGAAGCCGAGTGAGGTGGTTAAACAACGGGACTCCTGAAGGCTCTGGCTGCAACATCGTGTGGAGATCTGGTGCCACTGGATTGCCAGACAGAAAAGATATTTCCCCTAATGGGGATCACACTCCTCAGCTGAAGGACCCTAGTCAAACCGCGGATTCCAGAGTAATAATATGTTTCTTTAGTCTTGGTTATAGAACGCAACCAGAATGATGTGGAATCCTTTCATTCCTTACACATTACCCAGTCCATTTCTCCTCAGGGGGGGTATTCTTTTAATTTTTTGAGCAATGTATTTGGCAGCTGCACTTGATTTAACTTTTATGATTTCAACTCAAAACAATGAAGTAGTTTAACAGAATTTCATTGTAACCCTCACAGCTCGTCTGACTGTGAGTCCCAGCAGCTCTCAGTTCTTTAATACAGACTCTGTGACTCTGAGCTGTGAGGTGGACGACAGCTCTGCTGGATGGACTCTGAGGAGAAATATAACCAAAGAAAATAGGACTCAGTGCGGCAATGACTGGGGAAGATCAGCTGGTTCTTCCTGTAACATCAGTGAAATCTTTACATGGGAGAGTGGAGTTTACTGGTGTGAGTCCAGAGAGGGTGCCATCAGTAACATGGTTAAGCTCACAGTCTCTGGTAAGCTGAGTGTGTGGAGTTAGTGTTGATGAAGCTGTGTGTAAATGGATGAAATGCTGTAGTTTGTCTCTGTGTTGAGATGGATCAGTGATCCTGCAGAGTCCTGTCCTCCCTGTGATGGAGGGAGATGACGTCACTCTGCTCTGTCAGACAAAGACCACTCCCTCCAACCTCCCAGCTGCTTTCTATAAAGACGGCGTCTTCATCGGGAAGCAGTCTACAGGTCACATGACCATCCAGCATGTTTCCAGGTCTGATGAAGGCCTCTACAAGTGTGACATCAGCGGTCATGGAGAGTCTCCATCCAGCTGGATCACTGTCACAGGTGACACACTCACCTGTCTGTGTTTCTGCAGGTTTCAACATTCACAATGTGACCAGAACTTAATGACTGTGTTTGCTTTATTTTAGAGAGACCCACCACCACACCTCCACCTACACCCACCTCTCCTCATTGCATCACTCTTCTTCCATCACTCTCGCCTCCTGTTCTCTCTGCGTTGTCATTTTTTGGAACGGTCTGTGCTGGTGCAGTTCTGGTGTTGCTGGTTCTGCTGGTGAAACATTGTGTTCTTAAAAAACCAGAAGGTGAGACTCAGACTTCTGGACTTGTCTCAGGTTTTGTTTTTCAGAATAATGTAGAACTTGATCTTAAATGATCTCTGAATTTAAACATGTCATCAACAAAGATGAGACACCAGATTGTACACTGTATTATAATGCTGTTCATTTTGGTTTACTACAGCTGATCAAGAAGAAGCTGCACAAGGTGACATCCTCCCTGCTGTCACATGTGGCAGCAGACGGAGCAGAGGTATTGTTTATATTCTTTTTTTGCTGATTTACTTCATTATTGCTGCAAAACTTTTCTGTGTCATTCCAAACCTTTGAGAAAACAGCAGCTTTGAAACAGTGAGTACCCTCCAAACATTTTTATCATACTCACAAAGTCTTTAACCTTCTGAGGATTTAAAAATAACACACATATCTGTGTCTGCTTGATCGTAGCCATCCCTCAGCCTTGTCTGTCTTTGTTAGAAATTAGGCTGGGAAAGTAAGTTGGATGAAAAAGAAACAGCTGAAGGAGAATTTTGCAACTAATCAAGTTAAATGGCATCAGGTCGGTTAATGTCATTGGGTATCTAGGCAGTTTCTCAGATGTACATATGGGCAAAGCATCGCCAATCTGCGTCTACCTATCGTGGAACACTTTAAAAATAATTTTCCTCAACATAAAATTGTTGAACATATTAAGCCATCTGGTTCTCCTTGTGATCCTGCTCCTCCTCAGTTCTTTAAGGAGGCTTTTTCCAGCATAGGAGAGATTATCCTTGCTATTGTAAACAGTAGCTTGCTGTCAGGTATTGTTCCTGTTAGTTTTAAGCACGCTGTGGTGCATCCTTTTCTTAAGAAACCCGGCCTTGACCAAATTGTTTTAGCAAATTTTAGGCCTATTTCTAAATTGCCTTTTATTTCAAAGGTTTTAGAGAAAGTTGTTTTTTCTCAAGTCAAGCCCTATTTAGATGAACACAAAATTAAGGAGGTTTTTCAGTCAGGTTTTAAAACCCAGCACAGCACGGAGTCTGCTTTAGTGAGAGTCTTTAATGATATATTCAGGCCAAATGATTCTGGGGAATATGTTGTTCTTGTTCTCCTTGACCTAACTAGTGTTCGACACGATGGACCACAGTATTTTATTAGCTCGCCTACAGAACCAACTCGGCTCAATTGGCACCGTATTAAAATGGTTTAGGTCTTACTTGTCGGGCAGAACCATGTCTGTAAGACTAGCTGATTTTGAATCCTCATCTGCTCCCTTGCTCTATGGGGTTCAGCAGGGCTCAGTCCTTGGTCCCCTGCTTTTCTCACTTTATTTGCTTCCTTTGGGCTCAATACTTAGAAAAAATGGGCTCTCCTTTCATTTTTATGCAAACAACAGTCAGATATACATGCCTCTGAAAAAAGGCGCTCTTTCGATCAAGCCCCTACTGTTGTGACTTGAAGACATTAAGGCATGGATGGCTTTAAATTTTTAAAATTTTAATGATAAGAAAACAGAGGTAATGGTGTTTTGTCCTCGCAGCTCTTGTGCAACATCCCCTGTTGATTTGGGGCCCTTGGCATCTTACTTAAAGCAGACCATCTCAAATTTGGGTTTTATAATTGATAGTAATCTTAAATTATATCGCCAGGTTAAGTCCTGCTTTTATCATCTTAGGCAGCTGGCAAAGATTAGACCAGTTTTTTTTAATTCTTCTCCTGAATCCAAGCTGGGAGCTGGTTCCACAGAAGAGGGGCCTGAAAGCTGAAGGCTCTGCCTCCCATTCTACTCTTAAGTATCCGAGGAACCACAAGTAAGCCAGCAGTCTGAGAGAGAAGTGCTCTGTTGGGGTGATATGGTACTATGAGGTCTTTGAGATAAGATGGTGCCTGATTATTCAAGACCTTGTATGTGAGGAGAAGAATTTTAAATTCTATTCTAGATTTAACAGGGAGCCAATGAAGAGAAGCTGTAACAGTCGTAATTGTGATGTCTCTTTACGACAGTCTGGTCTTTTTGTGTTGATGATGTCACCAGTGTGCACCCACCGCTCCTCAGTAGAGAGCGCGGGAGATGTGTTTTGCAGACGGACATTTTGGATTGAGGCGGACCTTTTCCTTTTTCCTTATTTTTTGTACCGTTACAGGTTGTATGAACACTGCTCGTTTTCATGTGTGTTTATGTAGCAGCCGTTCAACCGGGCTTCATAAGGTTGTGAAGATTACATTTATTAAAAGGGCAATACTGAAATTCTCAGTGCCAGTGTGCTTGTGCGTTTTTTTGGCTGCCCGCCGCCTCCTCTTCACCACCGAACACAACCCAGACGTTACAAAGCCAATATGGGAGAAATCTGCTCTCTCTTTCTAGTCCCTGTCAGTACTCTAGCTGCAGCATTTTGGATCAGCTGAAGGCTTTTCAGGGAGCTTTTAGGACAGCCTGATAATAATGAATTACAATAGTCCACCCTAGAAGTAATAAATGCATGAATTAGACCAGATGAGCTGCAGTAGTGACCCCTAAAGTAAGCAGCCAAAATCAATTGTTTTATGTAATTAATTGTGTTCTTGGCCATAGCTGCAGGCCCATCACCTGTCCTCCCAGGTTCAGTCCTTCGATGACGTTTATCTGTTACCTCGTGTATTTACTTTTCTCTGAAATCTGCTCATGGTCGCTGTTGACAGTGAACATGAGCATTATAGGGAGGGAAAATGTTTTTGAGTGACATGTCACAAAACAAATAAAATACATAAATAACATGACTTATTAGGCATTTATGCTATATTAAATTATAAAATATGTATTTTTGTTAAATTGTTCCAGCCAATCAGTTGGGCATATTTTTGTCTGCAATGATAACCTGATCCATGCTACTGTAATGATTTGTTTCCCCATTATGTCCTATGTGAATACTGCAGAAAAATGAATATAACTAATGTAAAGAATGTTTGTATGATAATGAAAATAAGCAGTAGAATCAGCAGGACTGTAGAGTCTACAGTGACATCTGTTTTATTCAGCAGACAGTGTTCCAGCTTCCCTCTACGCAACTGTGAGAAAAAAGGCAAAGACAAAAACATCACATCAAACTGAAGGTACAGCTGTTCTGCTTTGTCTCCATCATGGTTCAGAATGTGAACAGGAGTCCAGCAGGCTGATGTTTCTGCATCAAAGGTCCAATCAGACGGCAAAAGAACAGTAACTTTCATAATTGTGTACATTTAACATTCAGTTTTTACAGCAGAGTGCCACAAAAAGCAGCAGCAGGCTCTGAAATTCAGTTTAAACATTAAAATATAGAACAGTTACCATCTACACTGGAGGAGCTTTTTGGGATGAAAACCTGCATTTTTAAACTTAAATAATAAACATGCATCATAACTACAGAGTCTTTCATCAAGCTCCACAGCTGAAATCAGTCAACACATGGTGGTGACTGCATAAATAGAACTCTTTATTCTGCTTATATTAAATAAAAGGTAAGAAAACATTGGGACTTTGCATGAAGGTAACTTGTAGAAGCATAAATGGAGTGTGTGTGAAGTGTCCTACAGTAGTATTTTAACTTCAAGAAACCACAAACTGCTGCTTCATCTTGTTTTATTCCACCGAAGTGACATATGATGCTAAAGAGGGATCTCTAACTACAGTGCTGATAATAGTGTGTGTCGTGTGTGTCTCTTTTGTACCTTGTGGTAAAATGTGTACTTTTCTTCTAATGACTAAATATAACTAACCAAACCATGAAAGATGATCACAGCTGAAGTCTGCTGCCAGTTACTAAGAAATCTTTTTATAGCGTTACATGGGAAAACAATATTATTCTCTTAAAACACAGCTTGTCCACTAGCAGCATTTTTATAAGCTGTAGTGTCTGCAGTGATGGCCTTTGTATGTATTTCACTGTGCAGCGTGTAGTCCAGCTGCAGATAAAAGAAGACCAGAGGCAGTGTTTGCTTTTAAAGTGAGCAGGAAATGCTTCAGCAGCATGAGTGTGAAGTATAACCAGTGCTGGGGAAAAAGTACCAAACTTTCAGCATCCTCAGTCACAAACACCGTACCAATCAAAGAACTGAGGTCTGAAGTGAGCCTTCACCAACTCTTTGGGAGTCTGCATGAGCAGTCACAGAACCAGAGTTACATCTAGTAACCACTTTCTTTTAAATAGAATAATTTTTCTCTGTTTTTCCCCACATGGACATGTTTTAAAGTGCTTGCTAACATCATAACGACTATCATTTCTTGTGCTGGATAAGGCTCTCATCTTTTTCAAATACTACAGTGTGTGTGTGTGTGTGTGTGTCCTTTTCAACCTCTCAAGCTTTTTTATTCTTAATTCAATTCAACTTTATTTACAAAGCACCAAATCACAACTGTTGCCTCAAGGTACATTATATTCTAAGGTAAAGACCCCACAGTAACAGAGGACCACCTGCAGGCAATCATTAACAGCAAGAAACCTGATATTTTAAGAATACAAAAAGCAGAATTGTTGAAGCAGCATATGACGGAGGTGACAGAGTAAAACCACAGCAACAGCCATTTCCTGTCCTTTTCTCCTGTAAGCTCTGTGGGGGAGGAGAGATTTGTCTGTGTTTTGCACACAGTTTATTTCAATGGCTTTATCACAGTTAAAAATACCATGTGACATGATACAGAATCACAACACTGAGACTCACACATTAACACTCACACAAAGCACATTTATGATAAAGTGGCTCCGGGACTTTTAATGTGAAACTTTTGTAGGGACTGTTTCACTGATGGTAATTTGATATGGTTCAGAGTGCTGTGTCTCCTGTGACTAATAAGTGCTACAGGAAGCAGTAGAAAGGGAGGCAGAGCCTTCAGCTTTCAGGCCTCTTCTGTGGAACCAGCTCCCAGCTTGGATTCAGGAGACAGACACCCTCTCTATTTTTAAGATTAGGCTTAAAACTTTCCTTTATGATAAAGCTTACAGTTAGGGCTGGATCAGGTGACCCTGAACCCTCCCTTAGTTATGCTGCAATGGGTCTAGGCTGCTGGGGGATTCCCCTGATGCACTGAGTGTTTCTTATCTCCTTAGGCTGTGTTCTCAAGGATGAAGAAACAGGACGGGGGTGATAGGGGAACTGAAAAGAGAGTAAAGCGTAAAGGAAAGAAAAGAAGCATAAAAGAAGTGAAAAGAAACTGATAGAGAAGATAGGGGCAGCTATCTGCCTAGACTGGCTGGAGCTGAGGGGAGGGAGACACACAGGTGCACCGAGGCAGATTAAACAGGGATTTGCCACAGAGCGGCTGTAAGTCAGCAGTTAATGTAGTCCAGCTGACAGCTTTGGGCAGCTGTTTTCAGTTGGTGGGTTTAAATGTAGAGGAGCATTCTGATTGGTACATCACACTTTAAATTGATTGGTGGATTTCTCTTCAGCATGCACGTGGTTTAAAGCTGGTCTCAGTTGATGAAGGTTAGGCAACTCACACAGGGACACACAGTTCAAATTCAAATGCAGACTCACAGTGACACACACGCAGACGTATTTTTCACAGATTTTTTCAGCTTGTGCAGCTGCATGTTAGTGTGTGTCTGTAGTTTAGGGTCTGTTGGATGAAGCTGATCTGAAATCAGTGCTCTGCATTCTTTCCCAGGTGTTTGGCCTCTGTCTCTTTTGTCATCCCCTCCACTTTCCCACGCTGTCACACTCTGCTTTACATTGTCACTGCTTCTCTGTCATTCTTCCAGATTCACCCACCTCCACCCATTCCCCACCCAAGAGCTCCTGCCAAGCCTCCAGCTTAGTCTCCACCACCAGCAGCGTCTAGGTTCCCACCAAATCAATCTCTACTGGGATTCCCTTCAGCTTCGATGGGCCATCGGATTCAAACCGCCAAACAGCTTTTTTCTATTATCAGCAAATTTTGTTCAATTCCTTTTGTTAAGATAACAAATGCTCAGTTACAAGAGTCATTTTTATCTCTTTTAATGTACTCATTTCAGGCTGTGAGAGGAAAAGTTTTTGAATTCTTGCTTATACATTTTACACAATTGTGAGCAAAACAGTGCCCTCTGGTGGACGGTAGCTTGATATGCCGACTTCATGGCTGCCACAGGCTGTACTTGTTTCCATAGCGTCCAGCTTCCTGCACATGCTCATTAGGCTTTCTGCTCGCTGACCCACAAACTTTACATCATAAGAGTCACTTTTACAAATGTAAACTCTCCATAGAATAAAGTGCATGATACCAAGTTCATTGAATATTTGTTTTATATTTGGAAGTGTTTTGTGAGCAGTCAGTGCTGCAGGGATTTTCTGTGTTGCAGTCCCAAAGGTGGCCACTGGTACGTGGAATATTACAGTATGACAGGTGGTAACAGAAGTGAAATGAGCTGAAAGCAGAGGATAGTTTAGGTAGGAATTTTGAAGTGTCTCATCTGTTTCTGAGATTCAGATTTACCAGGAAATCTGGGATTTATGAGCCGGTAAACTCACCAGCTTCTGATGGCTGTCCTGAGATTAAATTATGGTGTGGTGCTGCCATCTACTGACACTGAAGTGCTCCAACAAGCCCTCCAACACAGTGTCTGCACCAGTTTATTAAGCCCACCCTGTGAAGGTGCAGCAGCTGTTATGCATCCTCTGTGGAGGAAACTTAACACTAACACATACGAGCATCACAAAATGAGTTCAGTGTTTCTCATCTAAGTGCTAAAGAGGCCCAGAATGCTGATCTGAGATCAGAAGGTCCTCAGGGTGGCATGGTTCACATATTTTCAGTGACACTGAATTCCTCCTTCCTTCCTTCTTGGCTGAGAGCTGAAGCGACTGAGTTTATGAGATGCTTGTTGTCTTAACACACACACAAATATTAGATCATCACACAGACATTTCTCAGGGAGGTGCAGGTGCTTCCTGAAAATGCTGCTTGGTTTAAAACTCACACGCAGAGGCAAACATGGGGATGTCAAAATCATGCATAGCGTTAAAGATGTTTCAGCAGACATTTCTACCTTCTGTAGCTCTACTGATCCCTCATAGGATACAGACAACGGAGCACCTGCAGTTAATCTATAACCCTTATTATAGATTAACTGCAGGTGCTCTGTGATTATACAGAGAACATAACTGTTCACTGTCTGATGGAGAAGCGGAGGTTGAGTAAAGGTTAAAGGTTGATATGAGGGGAAATCAAAAGCAAGCAGGTTCTGTGTGACATCATAACCTCTGACAAGCAACATCAAAAACTTATCAACAATAAAAAACACACGTCATATTGTAGTGTGGTAACAGTAACATTTAGCTGCTGCTCCCACAAAGCCACAGCTACTCTGGGCCAGTGTGTTCATCTGCTTTAATGTCAACTTCAACTAAATTCATTTTTTGATATTTTTTTCTTTTGTTCTATATTTGTAAAGATCCAGTGAGGCTGTTAATAATAATAATAATAATAATAATAATAATAATAATAATAATAATAATAATAATAATAATAATAATAATAATACATTTTATTTGTAAGTGCCTTTCAAACTCCCAAGGACACTTTACAGATTAAAAAAAATCACATAAAACAAATAGAATGACCCGGGAACTAGAGTAGGCCATCCTAAACAGGTGAGTTTTGAGTTGTGCTTTTAAGGCCCCGTTTCCACTGGAAACGATGTCATTTTGCTGCGTTTCAGCCTCCCGTTTCCACAGATACGTTTCAGAAACAAACCGCGTCTACATGAAGACGCTTGAAACAATGATGTAATGATGAAATGTGGTTCCCATTGCCAGGCCACAACTTTGTTTACACAACACGCACATGCACGGAGGGGCTCTGCAGGATGTGCCGCAAAGATTTGTTCATTATTGACAAAACAGCCAATGAGACAGAAGCAGCTTTAAGTATGTGCGTGTATGTGTGTCTGTGCATAAATGTGTATGTGGGTGTGCATGCGTGTTTGTATGTACAGTATGGCTGGACCTGGGTCTGGGCCTTGTGCCCTGCCTCCCGCTGCTCCTCGCTGGTTGCCCCCACCCCCCTGGGGTGTGGATGCCTTGGGGGTTCCTGAGTGCAGCTGGATGTTCTGACGTGTTTTATGTTTAACAAGTAATGAACTCTTTGGTTTATTCACTTGTGCTCTTTCTCCTTTCTCCTACTTTTTTTTTCTTTTTCTCTCCCTTTTTCTTTTCTTTCTTTTCTCTTTTTTCCTAAGCCTGTATGTTAAAAATAATTCAAAGAAAATAAAGAGTCACACACTAACAAGAGGAGCCTACAGAGAACCTGTAGAGCTCATCTTGAAAGAGCAAATATGTTCGGCACAACACTGCTCTCAGATCACACTTCTGTTTGCAAGATCTGCCAGACATGAAGACATGACAAGCTTAAAAAAAAAAATAATGGCTTTAAGTCCATTTGTACTTTAACAGAAAAACGTCTTCATGCACAGAAATATACCCACAGACCAGCTTTCTGCTATCTTCTAAGTTCCTGTCTGAAACCTTCAGTTAGAGAAGATGGACTCAGGTCTTTGTGTTAAACCACTTCTTGTTCCCACAACCTGCAGGAAGAGGAGTCACAGCATAAACTGATCTCTCTCTCATTCTCTTTTCTAATCTTAGTTGCTCGCACCAAAAACACAAGCCTTTGTCTCTTGTTGTGTTTACAGCGTTACTGTGAGGAAAAGTCAGTGAGCAGGTTTTACTCATTAAAGCTGATCTATGTGCAGGAGGATTTCCAGCCACCTGACAGATGACTCAGAATAGGCCACAGCACCTAAGTAGGCTCACGTCTTGGTTTGGTCACTGACTGCAGTCTCAGACCTATAAAACAACATCATGTAGAGTGGTGCTCAAAGGAGCTGCTTCTCTTTTCTTTTTTGTCTTCTTTAATTGAAGTGCAGAAACAAGATGGACAAAATGGACAAAATGGTCTAAAACTTTGGAACTTTGGAAATGGATTTATTTTCCATTGTGACATTTAGAAGAGTTTTGGGGGTTTTAAGAAGATTCTTCATAACTGTAAGTACTTCAAAGTGCCTTTGCGGTTTCTCTAAATATATTTTCACTCTTTAATGTATCTAAATAATCTGACAGGTTGGAGTGAAGTCATCATGGATTAATAGATTGTCAGTGTTAATTCAGCTGAAGCAGGATTAAAGACTTACCGTGGCTGAACTTGAAATAAAATACAGTGAAAAACACAACATGAACTTTAATATTCAGGTTTTTGCACCTTCCAGTTGAACGTCCAACAGGATCAAATGGATTAGCTGGGTGTTGGCCTGCATGCTGGTCAGATAATTAGAGTTATAAAGTGGTGGTGTTTGGGTAAGTTGTAAAAGGATACAGAAAATAACGAACCATTCTTTGTTTAGCCTACTCGCTAATTTAGTAGACATACGTGTGCTAACCTCAACGTTAAAGCATGCAGCAGCAGGGGGACAGGAAGGGGGGACTAGGCGAGTTATGAGTCGTGTGCAGCTGAATCCTGCTGATGTCTGATCAGTTTCAGTGATCTGCAACAACAAACGTCCACACCGGCACATACGTTACTTTAAATTTTCTTAATGATCATTTAAGGCACCGTTTCCCAACCTTTTTAAGTCACAGCACATATTTTCACATTAGAAAAATCACAAGGCACACCACTAAACAAAAATGTCACAAAAAGTACATTTATCAAAATATAATGAAAATCTAGTCTCAATTTACTTAGTGTGAAATCTGGGCCTGTCTAGTTGAACACAAAGCTGATATTCTTGCAAGAATTGAAGAAAGACACACACAAAGATCTTCCTCAACACTTCTGAGTCTCTTTTTTCACCTGGATGATCTTCCACCTGAAGTGTGCCACGGCACAGTGGTTGGGAAACACTGATTTAAGGACACAACCTTTTAACTTTGACCTGTTTTACACATTATGTCTTTTGCCATTATGCAGCTATTTCATCCAAAGTACTTCCTGAAGGGTCTAAAACAGTGGATCAGAGTGAGCTAACAGCTTTATTTAAAACCCAGATTTTATCTCGTGCAGTCAGGTTTTAAATACCAACCTCCTCAGTCACTGTCAGACTAGCAGAACTTGAAAGCATGGAAACCATTGCTGTCCACATTGCTGTTCCTCTGCCTCTTCACGTTTGCCTCTGCAAGTGAGATTCAGCTGTTAGAAACCAAACGACGTCTCCATTTGGTTTAACGATGAAGACACATCGGTCTGTTTTTAACTTTTCCAGGAGGATGAAGTGAGAAGAGGGCACGTTGGACTGATAGCGAGTCTTTCAGCTTTTAGTGTTTTTGTTTTTACATTTTTTTGGTTATTTTTTGATCTACAAAAAGCATAAAGACAAACGCAGTCAGAATGAGACGAGCCTTCTGCAGCTGAAGGATGAAATGTCTCAACAGGCGACAGCGCCCCCTGATGTTCTCAGTTCTTAGAGAACTGCTGGTTACCACCAACATTTAACGTCCATCCATCCCTTTTCTTCTGCTTGTCCGAGGCCGGGTCGCCAGGGGGAGCTGCCTAAGCAGAGAAGCCCAGAGCTCCCTCTCCACAACCACCTCTGCCAGCTCATCCGGAGGGACTCTAGGGCATTCCCAGGCCAGCCAAGAGATATAATCTCTCCAGCATGTCTGCGCCGGGGCTTCCTCCCAATAGGAGATGCCTGGAACACCTCACCTGAGAGGCGCCCAGGAGGGATCCTAGTCAGATGCCCGAGCCACCTCAGCTGGCTCCTTTTGATGTGGTCAGAAATGATCAATTAATGAGGGAGAAAATTATGTAAATGTTCCTGAACATCTCTGTGTGCTCTGATACTTGATTAAAGATGGAGGCTGATGATCTCCACCTCTTACTTGATTTAAAACACTTCCTGCTGGATTGTTTTTAACTGTAAATACAGAAGAAAATGATCACCATCATCCAGACTCCAGTCTCACTTTACATCTCTGGATGTCACAGAAGACCTCAGCTCCAAAATGTTCTTCCCATAAAATCCTGATTCCTTATGCTGAGTTTCAGGTGAAACCACTGATGTAGTGGTTTCACCTGAAACTGTTAAGTGATTCATTTTTACAGATATTGTGATTCTATTGTTAGAACTTGAATTATTTCTTTAATTTGAGAGTCTTAACTTTGATTAATAGAATTTCAGAAATGTAGAGTAATTTTACCCTTTCAAAACAAAACTTTTTTGGACAGCACGACTCATTGCATCACATTTTCAACCTAAAGGGCAGGATGAGGGGGAGGAAAGCCAGACATATCAGTGTTTGAGGAGCCTGAGCAGGGATAGTGTGACAGAACCCATCATCCTTAATAAGAAGTATTGATCAGTGTAGGGCTCTTAAGGTTTTAGGGATTATATCTAGAGGGGGAAACACAGTTCTGCATAAAATCCTCTCTGCCTCATTCAGACCATCCATGATCACTGTTAATATCATGGGAGACATGACTGAACAATTGAGATCATTCTCATGTTGCATGTTTTTTCCTGTTGTTGCACTCTGTAGGGAAAACTGGGACGGGGTTGGCTCAGGATGTATTATACAACACAATCAGATGCAGGAAATGGCGGGACTGAAAAAAGAAAATTGCTGTAACACATGATTTAATTCAGGTGTTTAGATACCAACATCACCCTTACCTTTCAGAGAATATTTCTCCATCCTGATGGTCAGCAGAGTGCTTGAGGATCTCAGAGCTCCTTCAGAACAACAGTGTTTAAAATGGCACCTTTTAGCTAATCTGACTGATGCCTGTGAGCTTCATAGAGTAACACTTTGTTATTGTCAATCCAGCTAAATTAGTATAGTGTAAATGAGACTTAAGCTAAGCCTAAATTACATCACTTGACTTCATGTTCTGTTTGCAGCATAATTGGATGCTGCTGTTACAGTTTTTTCTGCTTTGTTTTCCCTGAAGGTGTTGCTACAAGAGAAGGATCTGTATGTTTGATTTGGGAAACTTTCTTACACAAAGCACTTTCTGATGTAACTCTCCCATTTATCCAGGCTTTTGTTTGCATATCAGGAAAGTGGTAATGGTAGTTTCCTGCCAGGGAGGAAGGGAAGGGAGCACTTTTCCTGTTAATCTAGCCATTTACTTTAGAATACTTTGTTGCACCACTAAAGTATTTGTAGTGCAGGACATGTGGGCGATTCCTGATGTGGACTTGGTATTTGATTTGGATTTTTTTCTATTTACTTTAATTTAACTTTTTGCTTGTCTGTAAAAAAGCAAGAAGGAAAAGGGAAAACCAGCCTTACGCTTTATCGCTCAGTGGATATTTTTCCCAGCAAATCAGAAGAGTTTGAGGGTTTCAGAGATCCTTCAGAATGAAAGTAAGTGTTTTAAAATTATGTGTTTTAGCCTAATCTGACAGGTTGACTGAAGCCTGTGAGCTTCAGTGGATTAACAGATTGTTAATGTTAAAACAGCCAAACTGGGATTAAAGCTTCACTTTACTGGTTACAGATGAATGTCATGTGGAGTTTGTGTAAAGTATTATATTTACTGTTGGCCTGTTTAATCTAGTTTGATGTGTAAAAACACATCATAATGAGAAACATATGTTCAAGTTGCCCACCACTGCCAGCATTTTTGATGATAAAAATAAATTATCTTCATTCATTCATTTTTTTAATTTTTATTTTTTAGGACCTTCTTGCTGTGAGGCAACAGTGCTAACCACTGCTGCTCTGCAAAAATATATAAATAGCAATAATATTCTGTAGAGTAAGAGTCTAAATTTTCCCCCCAGCCTGTAGAAGAGTGAGAGTTTTGCCTGAATGATAGTTTTCATATTGCTGTGTACTTACACACTTAAAAATTGGTCCTTTTGAACAAAAAGAAAAGTTAATTTCTGTCAGAGAATAAGACCCGAGTCTCGGGTCAGAGTGGAGTGAAAGTCTGAAGCTGAACAGTCCACAGGCTGCAGACTGGATGCCGTTCCTCGCTCTTCTTTTCCTCACAGTCTGTTTGGCACCGTGATGGATGCTAACTTTGTGTCATCTTCACCTCTGTTCTGTTCATCACTGATATGGACTCGTCTGTGTTTTCATCCAACTCTGGTTCAGACGATGGATTAAAGCATGAATATCAGAATTTGAGTCTTTCATCAATTCCATATAGACACCAACATTTTCTCTGCTTTGAAGTGTGTGTGTGTTTATGAGCTCTGCTGTGCATAAAAGCTCACTCCTTCTCCTCTCAGCTCACAGTGCTTCTTCTTCTTTGCTTCTTTTCCAACATAGAGGTGTTGCACTATGTCACCAGATAAGGAACAGTGCTCCCTATAACAGTGAAAACACAGGTTGCTGGAACATCTTGTCAATGGTGGAGAAGCAATTTGTATAAATTGACAGAAATTCTCATCATCAGTGGAGATGGTGTTAAATTAAAGTAATGTGAACCAAAAGCTGTCAGACTTCATCTGACACAATATAATGAAGAAAATAACCAAAATCAATGAGCAAATGTAGTCAGTCACTCTCCTCAAATCTGACTGCAGTCATGTGATTTACATGAATCACACACAGTCTGCTGCTCGTCTCTACGTGTGTGTGTTTGTGCCTCACTGTAAGCAGATTCCTGCACCGCCTCCTCCATGGTATAATATACATTTTTATACATACTTTGCTGATGATGGTCTTCAGCATATAGCTGATGATTGATGGATGAGATGGCTTATGTTTGTGTTCTGTAGAGAACGTTCAAGAAGAGAACCTGTTAAACTTTGGCGCCTCTTTCATGGCGCATGCACCGTCCAACCCACCAAACGTCGCTCTAACATGACGCAACAGCTTGTGTCAGCTCTGACCTTAGCACTCTAACACTAGAGTGTCCACGTCGCCATTTTTGTCTGTGACGACCTCGATTTAAACGTTAAATGTAATAGCATGAAATTGATTGTGAAGCCAGGTTCTGTTGTTTACGGAAAATAGCAAGATGCTCGAGATCAGAAGTAGATAAGACGGAAATGGCTGCTGAAACACGGGTGTTGTTCTTGAATTTGTTTGTCAGCATCGTTGTGTTTTCATCTGCAGGTGAGATTCGGCTGTTTGAAGTATTTTCTCTAAGATACAAAAGAAACATATTAGCCTGGTTTATATAACTGTATAAACTGTATATGAATGTTCTGTAGATAGGAAAGAAACAATCAGACAGGGAGACGTGACTCGTTCCTTTCACGTTATGGACACCGCTGTGCATTTACTATTTTCTAACATTTTTTCTATTTTCATGCCACTTGTTCTAAATTAAAAAAAAAAAAAAATCATATTTGTTTACTGCACATGCATCCATGTTGCTTCAGGAACTGAAATCACTCCACCGCTGTATCTGTGCCTATGATGTGGGTTAAGAAGCAGATGTGGGCGTGCGCTGCTTTACTTTCTTAGCTCCTCAAAACCTGAGTGAGGGGTTATTACACGTGAAGCTGCAGCTGTAATCACAGTAACTGCACTGATCATGGCGTGTGACCCAGAGACTTGAAAATCTGAAACAGTTTGTCAGTAGAGAGTGTGAGTAAGTCTTGGTGACGTACACAAGCTGCTCCTTTTTCCACCAGTGCTGATTGCAGGACAGTACAGACCTCACTTCTCATCCTTACACAGAACAATGTGTGGCCAGTGCACCTGCTGCAGTATCAGTGCATCTTCATCTGTAGGCAGCAACAGGTGCAGAAGACAAGCAGCAGACTGGAACCACAGGAAAGAAACATTCAGACAGGAAGACATGGTTTTCAACATTATGGAGAGAAAAAGCAACATGGAGCATACGCTGCTACCATCAAGTTACACTAATCCATCAATGCACTGCGTACTTTGATCTCTTTAACCTCTCTGCTCTGTGTCGTTTCCTCTTTCAGAGCAGAAAAACATCACAGCTGAGTCTGGACAGAACGTCACTCTAACATGTCGAGCTCCAAACAACAACATCATAGTTGTAGAGTGGAGCAGAGCTGATCTGGAACCAGAACATGTGTTTGTGTATCGGAATGAGCAGTTTGACCCAGACAACCAGCATCCATCCTTTAAGAACCGGGTGGATCTGCAGGACAGACAGATGAAGGATGGAGACGTGTCTGTGATTCTGAGGAACGTGACCACTGATGACACTGGAACCTACAAGTGTCGTGTCCTCATGGAAGAAACAAGCTTGTTGGAGCTCATCAGCATCATCTACCTGAGAGTTGCTCCTCCAGGTGAGTGAGCAGAGTTCAGTGTGTCTGTGATCAGAGGTGAAGCTGCTTCCTGGTTGTTGATGTTTGTTTCTAAAGATGTTGTTGATGAGACTTTGATCACATCACTCAGACCAGCTGCTTTCTACAGAGTGCAGTAGATAATGTCTGACAGCAGTTTGAAGAGGAAATGGATTCTGTTCTGTTCTTCACTCATCACCTACCTGACAGCTGACACCTCACACCTGTTTCTACCTGCAGGTCAAAGACGAGGACTCACAGAGGATGGAAGGAACAAGACTGGATCTGTTGGAGTTGGTCAGCCAGTTTCTGCTGTGCTTCTTGTTGGTGCTGTTTTTGCTTTTTTTAATCTATAGAAAATAAAAAAGCAGAACTAGGAATGTTTGAAGTGTCTCAGAGCTTTTTTACAGGTGAACTTTGAGACTCCAGGTCTTCTAAGCCCTCAGTGTAGTCATTCAGTTTTCAGGGTAATTCATTCATAATATGTTTTAGATTAACGTGTGGGTAATGGTAATAAATCAGTGTCAACAAAACCACATCCATATGCCGCATTGCGGTGCAGGCGGCACGGGTTCGAGTCCCGGCCTGTCACCAACTTGCCCGCATGTCTTCCCCTGTATCTTTCCCCCATTTCCTGTCTCCCTCCACTGCCAGTAAAAGCCGCTGTGGCCAAAAATGCAAAATAAAAAAAATAAATAAATAAAAAAAACTTGTCAGTGTGATTTCAGTGAGTGTTTAAATGAATCCACCAGTGACATCCTTTGCATGCAAAACCAACACAAATGGTCACTCTGTCAAGATTCCTCTGGAGTCTGTCGTCAGCCTCTGAGTACAAAAAACATTTATTTAATTAAACTTTTGGACAAGCAATGATGTCACTAGATGAGACATGAGAGAAATGGCTGCACACTATCCAACACAGACGTTTTTGTGATTCATGAATGGGCTGGACAAACTGTTCATCACAAAACATGAAACTCTGTTTTTACCCTTCCTTATAAGTACGTGTTGCCTGAACTGTTATTCAGAATTATACATGAATTTTACCTGCTGAATTATGTTATTTGCAACTGTATGCAGTGTCTTTCTGCTTCATTGCTGGATTTGCTTCAGCAAATTTTAGAATCTCATATTTCTACTGGTAAGTGCAAGTTTAGCTTACACTTACCTCCTGCGTTTGCCATAATTGACTCCGGTGAAATGAACTGATTCGCCCAGTGCAGCCAATCCAGAAATCAAGTGACTGTATAGCCACTCACGTGATCTCCAGGCGTTGTTAGTGTGTATAGTTGTGCGTGAATGAACAGATGCATGGAGTTTGCATAAATCGTGCATACTGGACGTTTGCGTGGCAGGAGCTGAGGAGGGCTTTAGTGCTAAACTCAATCAACTTATGTGATCACATTTAATTAGAAATGAATTACAATGGGACCAGATTTTTCATCTGAGGAAGGTGAAAATCCAACTTTTATGATCCGACTTATGAGATGATGTAGTTTATGGAGGGCAAAATTGTAGTTTCATGATGTGGTTGAAGAAATCCTTCGCCGACAGTCTTAATGTATAACATAAAGTTTATTTACAAAAAAGACAATGTCAAAACAGGCGCTTTCCTTTGCGACCTGGGAGAGGGTATGTCTCTAATCGCCCTAGCTCCCAGAACATAAGAAGAGACAAAGGTTATATAGTGTAGTGTTGGCAACCCCCACATCCTAACTTCCATATATGGTTATAAAAACAGACTTCAGCCTCCTAACCTACAGCTAAACATATGGTCATTCCTTATATGGCAAGCCAGAGAGGTAGAAGAGGGGGCCTCTTTGTGCATTCCTTCTGGCTTGAGGCCAGACCTTAAAGCTCAGGTTACCCTTCTGCACAAACAATAAAGGCTTTAAGGAGAGACCATATATGCATACACATAGAAAGTTTAACAGAACAATACAGACACTACATAAAGCATTTTCTGAATAACCAGGTATAGCTTGTTTCCTGCATGTATGTGAGGTCATTCCTTTTTGGAGAGAAAGCAACAAAAGGTTACACTCTCTGATACCTTTCACTAATCAAAGCAGCCCTGAACTCAAGGCCTTAATCCTAAAGGAGAAAACCTATACATAGATGCAGTTTAACACACAATTTAACACACAGATCGATCAGACACTACAATGATTATATTGGAATTGTTAGAAACAATCAGGACCTGCAGAATATAATAAAATAGAATAGAATAGAATGCCTTTATTGTCATTATACAGGATGTACAATGAGATTGGAACCATCCAACTAGAGCGACAATCCGATTTGTGGGATTTCGACTTAGGTGACTTTTAGTGTACATCCCTGATATTAAAGACAAATGTTCTTTTTGTAGATAGTGGAAACTCAAGATACATATTTTTTTCAGTGTGTGCATGTGACAGTTTTGGGAGGATTTCTACATAGATTTAAAAGCGAATCTTGGTGAAGAAATTGTACTTAGAGAACATGATTAAATATATAATTTTTCTCCACTTCCCGTTATTCCAGCAACGCACAATATGTTGTTAACCTGTAAATTATTTTAGCCAAATTTAACATACATAAAATTAAATTTAAAAAAATTACCCTCTTATTTGGGATTTAAGCAAACAGATCTCATTTGTTATTTTAAAACACTGTCACATCTGAAAAACCACAATAAGAAACTGATAAATCTGTTGATCTGCAAGAAATACAAAGTTATATCTCATTAAGCAATCCTATTGTATAAGTTCATGTTTTGTTTTGTTCTTTTTTATATGTATTTACTTCTGGCTTACAGATTTCGTGAAACTGCCATTTTGAAGGCGTGTTCTGCAGGTTTGCTGTCTTCATTCTTCTGCTCTGGGTCAGACTCTGACTCATGTAAGGCTGGACGAACAAATCTTCCATTGTTGACATCTTGAATAAGTTTGGGAATAAAAAAAGTTTCTCTACCAGTAGATAATCGTATCACTGCTATCAAACTACAAAAATGGCCGACCTGGAGGCAGGCGGGGCGTGAAATGTCTCATTCACTGCACGAAAACGAGCTGCTTTAAGACGCGCCTCAGAACAGGGGTAAACGAGGGGCCTGTTGAGCTACAATAAGGAGGAATTCAGACCAAAGCATTGCAGTTCTACTTTATATAGACCAGAAGTGAATGATTTACATATGGAAAGGAAGGATTTAAAAGCATGATATGTGCCCTTTTTTTTTTTTTTTTTTATTAACTTTATAAGTCAGATTGATTCAACAGATTTAAGTTACACACAATGCACAACAAGTGAAACTCAGCCGGTGCTTTCACTTAAATAAAAAAGCAGGTTGCAGTAAAGGAACAGGTTCTAATTTGAAAGAAACCCCCATATTTATCACTGTCTCTAAAGTAAAACGCTGAGTAAGAATTATTTAAAACACCTTTTAGCTATAGCATATATAGCATTAGCTATATATGCTATATATAGCTAATGCTATATATAGCATATATAGCATTACCTATATATTCAACCTCTCACTGAAACTGTGTGTGATTCCCACCTGCTTTAAAAAGTCCATCATAGTCCCTGTCCCAAAGAAACCACACCCCAGCAGCCCCAATGACTTCAGGCCCATAGCACTCACCTCTGTGGTGATGAAGTGTTTTGAGAGACTCATCAAGACATTCATCACCTCCTCACTGCCCACCACCCTCGACCCACTACAGTTTGCATACCGGCCAGACAGATCCACAGATGACGCCATATCCTTCCTCCTCCACAAGACCCTTTCACACATAGACACTGGTAAGGGGAACTATGTGAGAGTGCTGTTTGTAGATTACAGCTCAGCATTCAACACCATAGTTCCCTCCAGGCTGGTCTCTAAGCTGCTGGACCTGGGCCTGGGCCCATCCCTGTGCAGGTGGGTTCACAGCTTCCTGACCAGCAGACCACAGGTGGTACGAGTGGGTCACCTCACCTCATCCTCCCTCACCCTCAACACTGGATCCCCCCAAGGCTGTGTGCTCAGCCCTCTGCTGTACTCACTGTACACCCATGACTGCGAGGCCACGTCAGAGTCCAACGTCATCATCAAGTTTGCTGACGACACTGCTGTTGTGGGACTAATCTCTCACAATGAGGAGACAGCCTACAGGAGAGAGGTCTCCCGCCTGGAGAACTGGTGCCAGGAGAACCACCTCCTGCTCAACGTCAGCAAAACGAAGGAACTGATTGTGGACTTCAGCAGGAAGCAGCAGAGGGACTACCATCCACTTGTCATCAGTGGTGCTGAGGTGGAAAGAGTGGACACTTTCAAATACCTGGGAGTGACCATCTCACAGGACCTGTCCTGGACTCATCACATAAACATCACTGTGAAGAAGGCCAGACAGCGTCTCTACCTCCTCAGGCGGCTGAGAGACTTCAAGCTCCCACTCAAGGTGCTCAGGAACTTTTACACCTGCACCATCGAGAGCATCATGCGTGGGAGCATCACCACCTGGATGGGAAACTGCACCAAGCAGGACTTCATGGCCCTAAAAAGGGTGGTTCGTTCAGCTGAACAGACCATCAGAACCACCCTCGCGTGACTATGCTGTAGTCACGCGAGACTTTGTGAATCTCGGCAGTATCGTTAATGGCGGCGTGACGGTATAAATAACTTAGAACATATTATCCAAGATGGAAATTTTATCACGTTCCAAGAACTTATATCAAAATATAGAATTGGCAACGGTAGATTTCTGGAATATCAACAAGTTAAGTCCGTCCTACAGGGAAGATTTAACCTTAATCAATTGAATCTAGAAATGCCTACTTGGGTAACAGAATTTCTTAACCTCTGTACCCCAAAATTGTTATCAAAATTATATAAATTATTAATAAAAACTGATGATTCAGTTTCCCTCCCAATTGCAAAATGGGAGCGTGATCTTTCTGTCAACCTGGATCAAAATTTATGGACAGAAATATGTTTAAATATCTTCAAAATGACTAAAAGACCCCAAATACAACTTGTACAATATAAGATTCTCCATAGAACATACTACACTGGACAAAGGATGTTCCAAATGGGCCTTACACACTCAAACATATGCACCCACTGTACAAGCAATTCAGAGGATAATCATCTACACGCTCTGTGGTCTTGTGTACCAGTTCAGAGATTTTGGCAGAGGATTTGTGAAGATCTATCCACATGGTTTAGCTGTCGTATCCCAACTTCCCCCAGACTATGCATCTTAGGTGATGTCAGTGAATTAATTATGGAGTTAAATATATCACACATAGTTCTTACTGCCTTGTGCATCGCTAAGAAGATGATCCTCATGAACTGGAAGACAAAAAATAAACTATGTATTACTCAGTACAGAAATTTATTAGTAGATCATGTTAGTTTAGAGAGAATGTCTGCTTCTTCTAAAAACAAATTGGAGGAATTTGACTCTCTTTGGTTCCCACTGCTCAGCTCCATTACTTAGTGGGGGTGGTGGGCTGCGGGCTCTGCTCCTGATGTGCTTTGTGGGGGGGGGGGGTGAGGACTCCGGATGCCTAGGTAGCTGGTAGCCTCCTGAGACTGGAGTCCTGGGGCGACCTTCTGGTGATGTCTGTGTGCCTGTCCTGGTTGATGGTGGTGGGGGCCTGGATGGTGCTGCCTTCGGTCCTGGGGTGTGGGCGGGGTGCTTGGGGGGGTGGTGCCGGCCCTCGGTCGGTTGGCTGGTCTTCCCTGTATGGCTTGGGGGCTGGGGTCTGGGGCCCCGACACTGGGGCCGCGCCGGCTCCCGGTGGGTCCCCCCTGGCGCCGGAGGGGCCTCTGCTGTCCCGGCCGCTCCGCCGGGTGGGGTGGGTTGGCCTGACGTCGGGATGTCCGGTCTACGCTTTTGGGGCCCTGGGGTGCCTGCATTGCAGGGGGGTGGGGTGGGGGATGGGGCCGCGGTGGGGTGGTTGGGGGGGACTGGGCACTGCATTTCCATGCCCAGGCCAGTATGTCCTGTCGCCTGTGAATGGGCATCTAGGGGGAGCGGGCCGCCCTCTGCAGTGGGGGCGAGGGCGCCAACCTCGGGTGCTGCAGTGCTCCGGGATGCTGTCACCGCGGCCCCGGGCTCACCTCCCCCTGCCCTGTGCTGGGGTGTGGGAGGTCGGGGTGCCTATTGAGCCAGCGGACAGCTGGCTCTCTTCTTCCAGGATTCTTCCTGGTCATCTGCCCCCCCCCCTTCCCTCTCCCCATACACAAACACACACACACACACACACACAATACACATCACTCACAGATGTAGGATGGAGAGGCCACGTGGAGAGCTGCACCACCACTTGCCTCTCCGTTTTAATTGCACTTTAGTCATTATAACTCACAACACATACACACTTACAACCTGATACACATAGGACCTTTGGGGCAGGCATGTTACTCAGAGGTTGATGAGGTGGGGCCGCTGAGGTGGCCCCACTCGGATCCTCGTCACTGTCTGTCCCCAAATTTTATTTGCACTTTAGACATGGAGGGTTTTGGGGGGGCAGTGTGGGCAAGCACTGACGACCAACAGTTGGCGCTTGTGGCATAACTGTCCCCTCAATTTTAACTGCACCCTATACACCTCATTCACTCACAAACATTAACACATAGACCTACAAGTTGGGGAGGAGGAGGGGGGGATGGGTCATCTTACACCCCGATTTCTTGCGTCTCGCCCGGGGTAGGGGTCGGGTGGTTCCTTGGGGACCGGGCTGGTGGCGTCCTGGGGTCGCTGTTGGCCCTGGGGTGGTTTCCACTTGCCCCGCCTTCAGAGGGTGGGTAGCTATGGATGAATGTGTGTCTTTGTGTATTTGTCACCGTCTCCGTGAGTATGGGTGGGTGAGTGAATGTGTATGTATGGCATATCTGTGTGTGGGTAAGTATGTATGGGCATGTATGAGTATCTGTGTATAAATGTGTACACGGGTGTCTGGGTGTGTTTGTATGTATGGCTGGACCTGGGTCTGGGCCTTGTGCCTTGCCTCCTGGCCGCTCCTTGCTGGTTGCCTCCTCCCCCCTACCCCCCTGGGATGGGGGTGCCTCGGGGTTCCTGGGTGGGGCTGGATGTTCTGGCGTGGGTGCTGGCCTGCCCCCCTTGGGGGTGCGGTGCGGGGCTGCATTGGCTTCTTCGGCGTGGGGGGGGGCTCTGTGGAGGGTCGGGCGGTCCTTGGGTGCCGTGGGCCCGGGGGCCCTGCCGCCGGCCAGTGCAGGGGGCTGGCCGCTGGGGGGGGGCTGGCTTCTCATCGCCTTGGGTTCCCTGGAGCCCTTGCTCCTCGACTGGGGGGGCTCCGTCTGAGGCCACCCTCTCCCGTCTGCTGGGGTAGGTGTGTGGTTGTCTTTGGACTGAGTGGCCGGGGGTCTTCCTGGCTCTTGGTGGGCTGCTGGTGGCCTGGGTTTCCGGGGGCTTTCCATACCTGCCTCTGGCTTCTGATGGGTGGAGCTGCAGCGTTTTGCCCTCATTGGTAAGTACGTTCCATGACACAGACACAAACATGACACAGACACAAACGCCCACTCAATCACAACTCAACAAAATTGTAGGTGTGCGTAACATGCTTTGTTAGTTTTGTTTTTCACACACAAATTTATTTTTGCAAGTATTGATAGTATTTTTTTATATGTTAAAGTGATGAAGTATCTGATTAATAGACTTGTGCTCTTTCCCCTTTTTTTTTGCTCCCTTTCTCTCTCCCTTTTTCTTCTCTTTATTTTCCTTTTCTTCAGCCTGTCAGCTCTGGCTGTTACATAGTATGTGGAAAAATAACTCAGATAAATAAAATAAAGGGTTAAAACATCAACAAGAAGAGCCTATTGAGAACCTATAGAGCTCATCTTGAAATAGCAAATATGTTTGGCACAACAACGCATTCAGATCACAGTTCTGCTTGCAAGATCTACCAGACATGACAGGCTTAAAAAAAAAAAAAAAAAAAAAAGAACCACCCTCCCCAACCTGCAGGACATTTACACCAAGCAGTGCAGGCTGAGGGCCATGAAGATCCTAAAACAGCCCAGCCACCCGGACACTCTCTCTTCTCCCTGCTCCCATCAGGCCGGCGTTACCGCTGCCTGAGGACTAAGACTGAAAGGTTGAAGAAGAGTTTTTACCCACAAGCCATCCGTCTGCTCAACTCTGAGCCCTAACTGGACTATTATTGCACAATGTAAATATTATAATTTATAAAAGTGTGTATAGTGTATAGTATATAGAGTATAGTGTATAGTGTGAATTACTTTTTTTTATTTTTATTCTTCTTATTTATATGTGTGTGTATATATGGTTGCAGGTACAAAATACATTTCACTGTGCATTGTACTGTGTATAACTGTGCATGTGACAAATAAACACTATCTAATCTATCTAATCTAAAAGCTACTGCAAACATCCTTTTTTCCTGCAGAAACGCTAATGAATGTTAGGACTCCTGATTGTGCTTCGATAAGAAGTTCTGGTTGTGGTGTGGTGCAATATTATGATGTACTTGCAAATAAAGACTTAACCCCAATACATCAGGTTAAATCACAACTTCAGACTGCATAAAATAGTGCTGATCACATCTGGTGGACATCTGCTCTTCCAGCTGATTCTGCTGCTTGCTTTGGATGGTTGATCGCAGGTAATTAAACTCATCTGCCTTCACTACCCCTGCCCTTTCACTCTCACACTTGTCTCACTCTTATATACACACATGCATTCTGTCTTGCTTCTACTGACTTCCACCCACTCGCACCACCCTCACATACTTCTCTTCCAGTCCTGGTTCCTCACGCAGGACCACCGTTCCTCTCTTGGAAACCCTGTCATCTACTTTCTCTCGATGCACAAAGACACAGTGCAGGTCCTTCTGACCTTCTCTGTACTTCTCCACCAACACTCTCACAGCAAACATTACATTTGTGGTGCTATCTTTCTCGGCATGGAGCCATACTGCTGCTCACTGATCATCACTTTCTTAACCCGGCTTCCACATTTCTTTCTTTTAGCTTCATCACTTTTGTCCCTCTGTAGTTACTAAAGCTCTGCACATCACCCTTGTTCTTCTAAACTGGTACCAGTGCATTTCCTCCCCATTCCTCAGGCTCTCCAACATTGTGCTAAACAATCTGGATAAACAGTCCACTGCCCTCTCTCATAGACACCTCCAAACCTCAGCAGGTATGTCATCTGGACCAATTTTCCTTTCCACTCTTTGTTATAGCTTCCCTCACTTCCTCCTTACTGATCCTCTGCACATCCTGATTCAACAGCTTGTCTCCATCTGTCAGTCTCAATACACTCTCTTCACTTATTTCCAGCTCTGTTCTTAACACGTAACCTGCTGCACATCCTTTCCAGCTGGATCTCTGCCTAGCCAATCGATACAAGCACAGTTCTCCTTCCTTAGTGACCAGCCTCACATACACCTTTTCCTTTGCAACCTCTGTCTTTGCTCTGCTCCTAGCCTCCCAGTACCTCTGTCTGTTTTCTACAGCTCCCTGGCTAACCAACTTTTTATTTACTAACCTCTTCCTTTGAATCCTTTTCCTGCACTTCTTCATTCCATCACCAAGTCTCCTCGTCTCCTTTCCTCTGTCCAAACAATACACCAAACATCATCTTGGGAGTTCCTCTCAACACTAAAGCTGCACCTTGCCAGTCATCTCCCCTACAACCCAGAGCCTGTCTGAAATCCTTCCTAAACTCTGTGCAGCACGCTTCCTTCTTCAACTTCCACCATTTAATCCTGATCTCTGCCATCACTCAGTTCCTCTTCTTCATGTCGGTATGTCTGTTATCCAGGTCATGGTGGTTTCTGGAGCTTGAAAAAAATGTGACTGAACTTCTTTAAGTCATTAAAATGTTTAACCTCTCAAACCAGAAGGTGTTTTTTTTCAAGCTCCAGAGACTCTTCTTGATGTCCAGAGTCATCCTACAAACTACCATCTGATGCTGCCTAGCTACATTCTTCCTTAATGCCACCTTGCAGCTTTTCAGATTGCACCTTCTGCATAGGATGTAGTCCACCTGTACACCTTTATCCAGTCTTATAGCCCTCCCCCAAACACACACACACACACACACACATTCCTCCTACATTTTGAAGGACATGTTCACCACAGCCATTTCCATCATTTTTGGCAAACCCCACCACCATCCGTCCTCCTCTAAAGGCATACCTACCAACACCTCCTCATCACCTCTGTTCCCTTCACCTACATGTCCATTGAAGTCAGCTCCAGTCACCACTCTCTCCACTCTGGGGAGACTCTTTAAACTTTATGCTGTACATGGTTAAGGTGGTCATTTTAAATACGTCATATTGTGTTCAATCTGCAGTAATCCATCATATTCTGTAAAATAATATGTTTGTAGTGGCATCTACATCTTGGTATACCTTGATTTTAAAACCTGTGTCATGTATTATTGTAATTATTATATATTAAAATACATTATGTGTGGGTTTCCTCCCACAGTCCAAAGAGATGCCGTTACTGGGGTTAGGTTAACTGGTGATTCTGTGTTAGCCCAGCATCCTGAGTGTTGCCGTAAACCATCGTTACTGCTAATGTTCGTTGTATGTAAGTGTCTGGTTTCAGCGTTAGCAGTATAGGGCTTCTTCAAAGGCTTTTTATTTGCTTTTTTGTGTTCATTTCTACATTTTGTTTATGTCGCTTCATCTTTAGATTTTCTGCCTTATTTTAAAGTTGTGTTTGCTGACTACAGAAACCTTTCTCACAATGAGGACGGGGGGAAAACCACAGAAGAAACACCCTGTAACAGAGGAAGGAGGAGGAGGGTCGTACTCGATGTGTCTGAACTGCTACAAGAAGAGTTGGTTTAATAACAGCAAAAGGCACAATGGAAAAAACATTTCTTCTGTGGATGGTCTGTAAGTACATAAAGTAAATTTTGGGTCTTCAAAAAGACCTAAAGATGCTGTTTCTGTTGTTTCCTGGGTCAAATGTCCAGTTTGTGTAGAAGACAAATAAGAAAAACCACTTCCTGTGTTCTCTGCTCATTCTGCATCCGTTTGCAGCTCAACAAAACCAACGACTTCTGTGGAAATGATCAGTTTTGTTTCCTCTCAGTGAATGTAAAATCTATAAACTAACCTGTCATTTCTCTTTAGTTCTGATTTCACTGCTGAGCTGCACTTCAAACCGAGGTCAGTAACCTTCTTCTGCCACAGCTTCAACCTGAAATTAATTTCACCTTTTTGTTTCGGTTGAACGACCCTCACAAATATGACCCGAGTGTTTTATCCCAAAAAGTACCATCGTAAAGAAACTGTTTTGACACAGATAAGGAAGATCAACAGAGATGTTGCTTCACTCCTGAGTGGTTGTGATGTCTGGTTTTGCAGAATATGAAAGGAAAGTCTAATATAGATGTACTTAATATGGCTCCACCTCACAGCTCGTCTGACTGTGAGTCCCAGCAGCTCTCAGCTGTTTGATGGAGACTCTGTGACTCTGAGCTGTGAGGAGGACGACAGCTCTGCTGGATGGACTCTGAGGAGAAACACAAGCACAGAAACCAGAGCTGAGTGTGAGGAGTGGGGAGGAGCAGCTGGTTCTTCCTGTAACATCAACAGTGTCCTCCAATGGGACAGTGGAGTTTACTGGTGTGAGTCCAGAGAGGGTGCCATCAGTAACATGGTTAACCTCACAGTCTCTGGTAAGCTGAGTGTGTGGAGTTAGTGTTGATGAAGCTGTGTGTAAATGGATGAAATGCTGTAGTTTGTCTCTGTGTTGAGGTGGATCAGTGATCCTGCAGAGTCCTGTCCTCCCTGTGATGGAGGGAGATGACGTCACTCTGCTCTGTCAAACAGAGACCACTCCCTCCAACCTCCCAGCTGCTTTCTATAAAGATGGCTCCCTCATCAGGAAGCAGCCTACAGGTCACATGACCATCCAGCATGTTTCCAGGTCTGATGAAGGCCTCTACAAGTGTGACATCAGCGGTCATGGAGAGTCTCCATCCAGCTGGATCACTGTCACAGGTGAGGAGCTTCACTCTGATTTCACCTCTTACTTCATCTACAAATTCACCTGAACAGGTGGGATTCTCTCTGCAGGCAGACCTGTAACCACAACCCCACCCCCGTCCTCAGCCTCACCTCCTGACCCCACCTCGCTCCACTTTGTGTTCAGAGTTGTGTATCACCTGGTGGTGTTCTGTCCGTACTTCATCTGCACTCTCATCATGGTGTCTTTATATCGACACAGAGCCACAGGTAACACTCTTCTCTATTATTTACTGGTTACTTTTGTTTCCATTCCAAATGTCTGATTACATCATCTGACCTCCTCTCTGTGGCAGCATCCCCACCCGCCCAAGCTGAGCAGAGATTGGCTGAAGACTTTGCCAACATTATAGCGGTGACCACTGAGCATCACTTCTGAGACGCACAGAGTCCTGTCAGGGTGACTGACCTATGAAAGAAATCTACTTTCAATTGTTATATGTGTTTGTTCTGTCAGCAATGGTGTCTCTGGTGATTTAGGTGATTTCTACTCTTCAGTCAAATATCTAAGGTTATACTGATGCATTTTGTTTTCCGCACATTTGTTTGAAAGATTTCTATAGAGAACTGGGGAAAAAAAGTGTCTTGCAGACATTCAAGGTTGTGTTTGAGTCTCTTATTGTCCTGCAAGAGCATCACCTCACAATGAGTTTGGAGCCACACTTGTAGTCCATGAATGGACGCTAATAAAGGATGAGTGCAGAAATATGGATTAAGATCACGTCTATCAGTTACTGGAAAATGCTCGTACTTTGTCTAAGTTTCATTCACAACAACTTTTTTTCTTTATTTGTTTAAAAATATTGTGTAAACACAACAACTGAAGAAGAAGAGTCGACCACCTGTCCCAGGGCCAGCACCAGCACCCCAAGGCTGCAAGACAGCACCCATCGAAGCCCCGACCACCACCACCAAAGAGGGCAGACACAGACACCATAAAACCCAGCCACCTCCCAGGCATAGGGGGAGATGAGACTACAGCTGACCGCCCACCAAGTAGTGGGATCGATCAATAAAGTCACATCACTTCGATTTACAAAAACATCTTACATGAACAACACGCTAACCCACCTTCTCTACCAAGCCGCGGCGTTCACCATTTGCTTGTGGAAGCAGCTGCTGGGGAGTGGGTGTAGTTGAAAAGAGCTCCAAAAAGAAACAGTTACATGTAGAGTTCCTGTAGGGAAGAAGCTACAAACATTCTTAAAGCTTTGTCATTAGAGGTGCGAAGTTTACTCACTGAAAGTGAACCTCTGGTGAGGTCACTCCTTTTGGTACCAGTGTCTTCCTCTGAGGCAGAGAGGAGCTTTAGTGCTCTTAGACGGTTAAAGACTTGGTTACGCACAACTATGACACAGCAAAGGCTGAACCATGTTGCAGTGTGTCACGTCCATGAGGACAAATTAGACTTCTTAACTAAGAAGTCAGTGTGCACACAGTTTATTTCTTTTACACAGAGACACAAACAGGTATTTAGTGATTTTATTTGAAAGGCCCACAATAGCTGTAGTCTGATACCTTAATATATGGTATAAAGATAATCCTACATTTGTATTTACATGGTTTTGTTTGTTCAGAATTAAGGTGTAATGTGCTCTTCAGTTTGTATTCTTTGATGTATTGAGTGTTGTTATGAACTGTGTATAGGACATTTACTGTTTATAGTTTATTGGTGCCAATACAGTGATGCAATTAATTCATCTTTTGACTTTCTTTCATAGATAATGGCTCCACTCACTAAATGAATGATTTGAAGCTACCACAGTCTTGAAGTTCTCTAATATTATATAAATTAAGTACGCAGCTGCAATGCTCTTGTTGTCTTTGGTAATTTTGACCTGATTTCAGTCTGCTCTTGTTTAATTACTAATGGCTATATTTGTGGAATTGTGTGGTAATTTCTCCTAGCCAAATTATAATGCACCAGGTAAATACAAACACTTGGGAATATGAGAAATTTAGGTGTGTCATATAATAGATTCTAAGAGTTTCAAATATTTGTTACTGTTGGAAGAAATGTGAAAAATTGAAGGCTTTTCTTAATTGTTGAAGGTGCAGAGTAAATACAAAGAAAGTTAAATAAATACATAGTAAAAGTATTACAATGTATTTCTAATACAGTTAACCCCAAAATATCCTGAATCCTTTTAGAAAAGTAAATGATTTAATAAATAAATAAACAGGCAGAGCTTAAAAGTTACGCCCTTGTTGGTCCAGTCACGTGACTCTGTCAAGGCTCATTTGGGAACGCCCCCTTCTACCTCGTTGTCTTCGAGCTCTGCTGCTGAAGTTAGTTATGTTGATCGCTGGTGTTGTTATTGCGGCTACAATCCTTTTCTCTCGTTGTGTGTCCTCTCCGGCTCCGTCATTAGAAGGTGAGTTGGGGGACGGGGAGTGGCAGTGGGGGGGTTACAGGATCATCAAACGTCCCATAATTCAACATTTCTTTCTGAGCGAGAACGCTGCTTTTCAGTCCAGCCGATTAGTCGGTGTATGTTTAACATACGTGGACGCAGAGTTTCTCCGGCATCGTTGGGCCAACTAGTGCATTCAGATAAAGTGGGAATTTGCGAGTTCCCGGTCGGAGTTTTCACCTGGAGCGACCTCTCCACGCGGATTTCCAACCTGAAAAGTTGTAAGCCCACCGGGTTAATCCAAGATGGCGGCAGTGAAACGAAACAGCAGGAAAAGTGAAACTTTGAGTCCGTAGTGCAGCTGTTTGTGTATTTGTGAGGCACTAAATAAGCCAGCCAGCGAGCACAGACCAATTTCTACCAATGAACGTGCTGCAGCGGTATTTCTAAACACACACACACACACACAAATTGCGTTACGGATAACACAGACTCGTTTTTATCACGGAGATTTACTTACTGCATCAGATCGTTTGTCAGCTCTAATGAGTATTAGAACCAGGAATTTGTGCTGATTAAATGTTGTATGTGAAATATATATTTTAGTTTGCAAAGACTGTGTAAAGGATTGTAAAGTTTGGGTTTCTTTGGGTTCCTGCACATGTGGCTGTGGGGGGGGGATGAGGATATACTGGCAAAGCAGTCATTGGAAGTGCAGTCAGCTTAATTACAGATGCCATTATGTAATACTGAAGCTAAGAGCATTACTAATAGTCAAATCCAAAGGATATGGCAGGATCACCGGGACATCTGTGACACAGGACAGCATCTTTGTAACAGTCAGAGGCGTGTTGGTCACTCCAGCTGTTAACCACCCAAATGGACGGTGTGTGCGCGGCACTGAACCTGAATCAGTTCAGCATGTGTCGGGCTGCTGGCCCTGACAGGCAGGAGGCTTATTAACAGCTGAAGGTTACTTTCACATTGGAGCACCTTCTTGAAAAGGAGCTGTCGCATGTTTATGGTCAGTTGATGACTTTTGTGATGAGAACAGGCTTAATAGAAATAATCTAAAGGGTTTTTTTTTTCTAACTCCTGATCCACACTCCGGTCCAGCAGGTGGCGTTAATGCACCTCTAAGCTGGTTTGCCAACTGCCATTAAACCCAGAAGAAGAAGAACTGGCGCAGCATGAGCTTAATGTTGAAATGTTTTGTTTTCATAAGCAACCTCCAAATACATTTCTATTGCAGGTCTGTTTTTGTTTGCTAATAAAGGCGTTAAAGCATAAAAAAATATTTTGTTGGAGCCCCTCGGTACTGCTGCTACCAGAGAGCAGTGGAGGTGTGGAAAAACATGTCAGCGGTGATTCACTTGGTGTCGCTCTTTTCCAAATGATGGAAACTGATGTCAGCGCTGGAGAACTTTGATGCTGCTCATGTGGGTGAAACGGAGACTCAAGAGCTGCAGTTTAAACGAAGCATCGATGCAACAAATTTGTGGATTTTTATGATCTAATTATTCGCGTTACTCAAGTTAATCGTTGCAGCCCTACTGTGGTGTTACTTTTTTATTTGTAAACCTGAAGGTTTTCCAGTGCTTTTTTAAAATTCTTAAATAAATGATGAATATGTCACACTTAATGAATTTTTTCTCTTTAATTATAGTACTCATTTTATATTTTAATTTAGTATTATTTGTATTTCCCCTTTGTTGCTCTCATTAAACAGTGCATTTTGTGTTTATATCACACAGTGGTCGAAGTGAGGCATCAACAAGATGCCACCCTTGAATGTCGGGGTCCCAGAGATGCAGAGATCACCCGGATAGAGTGGATCAGACCTGAGCTCAGGTCCAATGGTTACGTGTTCTTCTACAGAAACAAGCGTCCATATGAGAAATACCAGCATGAGTCCTTTAAAGGCCGAGTGGAGCTGAGAGATCCAAACATGAAGGACGGAGACGTTTCTGTGATTCTCAGGAACGTCAGCATCAGTGATACAGGAACGTATGAGTGTCGCGTCAGATCAAGGAACTCAGGGAACTTCAAGCACTCAAAGTCACCTCAAAGTCACAGCCTCAGGTGAGTTTGTAGAAGTGACACAGTTTCTTCCATTAGAAGCGTCACACTTGGAGGCTCTGATGTTAATCGTGGTAATGGCAGCGGTTTATTTCCCACTTCCACTGTCAGGGTTTGCAGCGTGGGGATCTAAAGTTTCTCAAGGGGTGGAAGCTAAAGAATTGCATTAAGTGTTCAGAAATTAGACATTTTTATACTTGATATCTAAAGTAGGGCTGGGCGATTATATCAAGTTTTTAAAAAATATCAACATATTTTCATATGCAATATAAGATGAGACAGTATCGTTTATATCGATATAGTCTGTCACGTTACAGTCATACTTGTAGCTCCACCAGTTCACCTTTCTCTTCTCCCAGTGTTTCTCTGCACAGCTTCACACTGCCCCGCCTCTCTCCGCTTCCCCCGTAAATCATGCTGGAAGTGACAGCATGGCAGCGTTTGCAACTTAGTGACTTTGCCGCTAGATTTAGCGGCTTTTCAGACCCACTGGTGACTTTTTTTTTTCCCCAAAAGTGACTGGCGAGAAAATTTAGCAACTTTTTCTGGTAAGCTCAATGACTTTGTAACCCCCCCCAACCCTTGTAGAGTTTTGGAAACCTGAAATCCTCCGCTGTCATGGTGTTTTGTGTACATACAGCCTTCGTACTGCATCTGTAGCCTCTTTCCCACCAACAGGGTTCCGGAGCCCGTGCCGTAATTTGAACCGTTAGGCGGGTTTTCCACCGCCAAAGCACTCGGTGCTCGGCCGAAAAACGGGTTCAATTCCGGCCCCGCAAACTAGCTGGTCTGGAACCAGGAACGCGTGCCGAAAACGGCAGAAGGGCGTGACTCTGCCATCTCAACATCAAGTTTTCTACCATATTACATGTGTATTACATGAGAAAAGCGAAGCGATTTTCACGGCTGTGAATTAGGTTGGGTTCTAAGGCTGAACTTGCTGCTTTGTATCAGTTCATATCACAGATAAAAGGACAAAGTGCGTACTTGTCGTCTTGCTCTAATTGCTGTCTGTGTTTCCCTCTGTGCTGCACACAGATGCTGCAGTAGTTTGGTTTGGACCATAAAACGTATTTGCAGCACAAGAAAGGAGAGTGTGTTCTCCCACGTTTGTGCGCTTCGGCTTCCGTGTCCAGACGAGGACCCGCCCACACTCATACGTAAAGGAGCAGTTCACAGAAACGCGGTGGGAACGCGGGCCTGTTCTTAATCGTTTCGCCGGTTCCTTGGGTTCGGCACGGGAACTTGCTCCGGCTCCAGAACCTCGGCGGTGGGAAAGTAGCATGATTGTACGCTTTGGCATCACCCAGACCCCCAAGAGTCCCTGCCTGCAGGCAAGATGGCCCCACTGTACCACAACGCCATAGCAGATTTGGTTTGTTCACACCGACCGCGTCATTTCACTGGATGAATTTGCAGCATTAATTTTTTCGGATCAAGTTCGATTTTTCTGACTTTCACAAGCGAACAAACAGGTCTGACCAATCAGAGTGCTGCATTTAGCAACATGTGAGTTCATATCTCAAAATGCACATCGATATACTGAATATAAGATAAGATAAGATAAGATAGTGTTTATTTGTCACATGCACAGTTATACACAGTACAATGCACAGTGAAATGTATTTTGTACCTGCAACCTTATATACACACACATATAAATAAGAAGAATAAAAATTAAAAAAAAGTAATTCACACTATACTCTATATACTATACACTATACACACTTTTTAAATTATAATATTTACACTGTGCAATAATGGTCCAGTTAGGGCTCAGAGTTGAGCAGACGGATGGCTTGTGGGTAAAAACTCTTCTTCAACCTTTCAGTCTTAGTCCTCAGGCAGCGGTAACGCCGGCCTGATGGGAGCAGGGAGACGAGAGAGTGTCCGGGGTGGCTGGGCTGTTTTAGGATCTTCATGGCCCTCAGCCTGCACTGCTTGGTGTAAATGTCCTGCAGGTTGGGGAGGGTGGTTCTGATGGTCCGTTCAGCTGAACGAACCACCCTTTTTAGGGCCATGAAGTCCTGCTTGGTGCAGTTTCCCATCCAGGTGGTGATGCTCCCACGCATGATGCTCTCAATGGTGCAGGTGTAAAAGTTCCTGAGCACCTTGAGTGGGAGCTTGAAGTCTCTCAGCCGCCTGAGGAGGTAGAGACGCTGTCTGGCCTTCTTCACAGTGATGTTTATGTGATGAGTCCAGGACAGGTCCTGTGAGATGGTCACTCCCAGGTATTTGAAAGTGTCCACTCTTTCCACCTCAGCACCACTGATGACAAGTGGATGGTAGTCCCTCTGCTGCTTCCTGCTGAAGTCCACGATCAGTTCCTTTGTTTTGCTGACGTTGAGCAGGAGGTGGTTCTCCTGGCACCAGTTCTCCATACAACGATGTGGGAATAGTAAAGTCTTAGCACAGACACACAGCTACACGCTGCTCCGGCTCCCAACTCTGCCAACAAGAGCTCAAACTGCCCACTGATATCCTGAAATATGAGCGAAAGTGGCCGTGATGCATTCAACTCCAGGATCAACCCGTGAAACTCTGCTGCTGCTGCTTTCTTGTGAACCCAGAAGCTTTGTTTCTTCCTTCTCTTGTTTAGAAACATCACAACCTCATTACATCATCGTCTGATGTCGACTTTGGGTCTTTCACAGCGCGTTTTATGAGGACGATTTATTTGCAAAAATGCAACACGTCCGGTGTGTGTAGGTTACACGACAAGTTCACATCCGAAAGATTTGGAATTTCGTGTCATTTTACGCAACATATCTGGTGTGAAACGGCCTTCAGTCACGTGACCTTAACAGCAGAAGTGTGCTCGCAGACGCTGCATTGACGGGGTGGGCCTGTTGCTGTGATATGTCGGCGCTTATGTTTATGGATTTACTGAGCTGGCTGTTCAGTCAGTCTGTCACAGTACTGGATGTACAGGAGTACACACAGGAGGAAGTACTTTCCAGTGAAGCAGACTTCACCAGTCAGGCTTTGTAAAGAATCAGTCAGCCTTTCATTTTTTGTTCTGTATCTTTTCTATTTACATTTTAATAGCACAGCTGTGTCTTTTTTCACTGAAGAAAAAAAGCATTAATTTATTTGAGGAGGATTATTTAAATATGCTAATAGTTGAATTAGAGTAATTTCTCATGTACATCTACAGCTGAATGTTAAGAAAAATGTCTGCGTGACATTTGGGACATGTAGCTTTGACTCTGAAGTGCCTTTTTGTTTATACTTTGGGAAGAAAAAATATCGATATATATCGTATATATCGCCATTCAGCTAAAAAATAGAGATATTACTTTTAGTCCATATCGCCCAGCCCTACTCCAAAGTAAATTGAAAGTACTGAATTTGAATTTTATAGTGTTTCAATGTAATTTTAAATATGAGGCCCAAAAGATGTGAGGGCAAAAATGTGGCCAAATCAACCCAATGGTGCATTGTTAAAAATAATAAATACTCTGACTAGTTCAGCAATATCAAAAGTCCTGAAAAACCACAGAGCACAAAGTGCACGATGGCAAAATTATTTCCTTTAAGAGAAATGACTTTAAGTCCTGAGGAGGCGGGAACATCACTGACGAGCCTTCATCAACAGAAATGCATGAAGTTTATGACAAAGTTTTAAATCAATATAGTTTATAGGAAAGTGGCAAATAATGATACAGATACTTAAAAACAATGCTCGATATCAGCTGTGATGACCATGCTGAGGTGATAAATACTTCCATCTATTAGCAGATTTTACATGAGCTTCCACAGCTGCTTTCCAACCTGCAGCCAGTATGGAGTTAGCAGAAAGGTCGATGTGGCTAATGAAACTAGGCCATCTTCAGCTTCAGTGCAAAGTAATGAGGTCACCTTTGACCCCACAGTGAAAGCAGTCACCACAGTCTGCCCAACAGCATCGCTGTAAACTGTACCACAGCAAAGAAATCAGACCAGTTTAGATTCACGGGTCCCCATAACCTCTGAATGGAATCATTACCATGTGAGTCACATGACACTAACCTGATAACAGCAGCACATCTCATCCAATGTGTGAATCAAAATCCCAGAAGGAAAAGCTTTAAAGGCCCACCCTGTGAGCAGCACTCACCCTCCTGTCCTCTTCCATACATGCTGTGCTGCTCCCTGTGATCACTGCCTCTTAACACAATGCTGTAAGATGATCTGGCTCCTGTGTGTTTCAGCAGTTACTGTTGGTGTGTCTGCAGATCAGTTTATTTCCTTATCACTACATTTTGTAGTTGTGAGATAATCAGATGTTCTGCCCCAAAGCCTCTGAGTGAGTGTTTGTAAAAAAATATGTCTGCATACCCGCTAACTTGCTGTTGCTGCTCTGCAGGTTTCGTGGAGAAAGCCACCAAGAATGAAGGAGACAACACGAGGTTTCTTTCACTAGTAACCGGTGTGCCAGTTGCTGTTTTGCTTCTTGTTCCTGTCGTTGTTGTTTTTGGTGTATTCATGTACAGAAAACTAAAAAAAAAAATAGCAAATGTTCTGAAATGCAAGTCAAATCCTTCACCTTCTTCCTATTAAGTGATTGTGGGTCCTGCTGTCCCACAGAGAAGATATATTTGAATAAGGTCTGATTCCATTGGTTAGCGCTGCCACCTTGTGGCAGCAAAGGTGAGGTGCAGCTGGCCAGTCAGCTGATCTCAGGTTTCAGATTCTCTCATCCAGCATTAAGTGAGATAAATAAAAAAATTAAATATAAGATCAGTTTAGGGCAAGAATTAGTGCGGGCACAGCTGTGGGCTAATGAATGCACATTATTAAGCACTTGAAGCCCCTCATTACCTTGGCAGCTGGTCAGTTTGTCCCCTTCCCTGATATCTGGTGCTGCTTCTCAGTTTATTACTGAGGTCACTGTGTTGTAACACAGAGGGTGCTGTGGATCCACAGTGGCATTAACAGAGGACACTTTGCTGTAACTCTTCATATTACAGCCCATGACTAAGGTAGTAAGGAACCTGTAATTACATGTAAGCAGTAGTCGTGGGCTGTGATGAAGTTTTACCCATGTTGCTGATATTAGGAGTGAAAAGGAAACGAAACCTGTGAAATTTTTTTTTCTATTTGCATATTTTATATTTTTGTATGTGTATAAAATCACTACCAATGGAAAGAAGATTTCATCAGAGTGTAAAATATAACTACGCAGTATTTTTAAACAATATCTAAAATTTTAAGTGTAGTTTTTGTCTTCAGTGTAAATATTTTCCAGCATTCCTTTGTCATCTTTTAATTTATGTACTGTGCACATCGTGTTAGTACAAACTCTAGCTGGACTGGAGTTGTGCTCTCGTATAATAAAAACACACTTAAAGTTTGATTGTGTCATTGTGAGTGATTACTTTAGTTACAGGAAGTGAAATCTAAGGGCTCATAACATTAAGCACTTTATTAGTAATATGTGGGCAGGCTCAGACTCCAGTTCACGAGTTGCTGCTTTCTCACATGATGCTGAAAAGGTACTCGACAGGAAATTCTTTTTCAGATCTTTGTTTTTGAAGAAATTTTTATTAAATATAAGTGTTTATTGTACAATACACCAAAAGCAGCAGTAGAAACTCAGGGTATTTATCATATTTTGAACTTGGAGTAGTATCTGTCACCAGGTCTATTAAGTATTAAGCATCCCCGAGATTAATAATTTACTCTTTTGACTCCCTGTAATCGTGTTATTTAAGGAAGCTCAGCAGTTTATTTAAAGAATTCCTCTGGGATGGTGAACGTCCACGAGTGAACATGAGAACGTTACAGAGATCAGTTTGTAATGGTGGCTGCGGGCTCCCAACTTCAGTGAGAAACACTTGGTGCACTGCCTCCAGAGAGGGCCTCCACCCACGTGATCTGTTGCAGCCGTCATCATCCACTCCTTTACCTTTACTCCATGGATTTCTCAGGAAGTGGGACGTTCACCCGGAGGGATCATCGGGCATCTCATCTGCAGAGGAAGTGGAGGAGAGTCTCCGGGCTGATTAAATGTGAGCCTCATTTAAATACAGCTGCTAGCATCTGGCTAAATCCTAAACTGAAAAAGTATAACTGGTTAATTGGACAGAGGGGATTAAAAGAAGTGTTCTTAGATTAGAGAATCCATATGATGACAGTACAGTCAAATCATTTGAGACCTTAAGAGCACAGCATGGATTACCCCAGAGAGACCCCCTGGTGGTGCTCAAGCACCCGCCCATTTTCCCTGGAGGAGAACAGTGCCCTTTCTGCCGGAGCCCAGTTTTTTCTTCATCAATATTTAAAAATAAAAATTACCCTCTGTTATCAATCCTCCCCAAATGTATTTTAATATCTGACTGCATTTATTTGAGTTCTTGTGAGCATTCTGACCCTGACCTGATCTGCAGCACCCATGAGCAGTCGCCTCACCCCCCACCTTCCTCCTCCGCTGCTACACAGCATCACAGACAGGTAATAACAGTGTTTGTGCATTTCTTCACATTGTTTGGAGCAAATTAACCACAAGTGGAGCAGAGTCATAACACCGCTGAAAACATCACATGGCTCCCGGCCCTTTAAAACAACAACAAAAAAGGTTTGTACTTGTATGTCATCAAATAGGTGATTTGAAAGCCTTCTCCAGCTGTTTACTCATGTTTGTCATGTTTAATGAAGGGGGACAACTGCAGCAGATGTCGGAGCATTTAAAGACAGTTTTACAAATTAGGCAATTCACTGGTTTGTTTTATTTAAACTCATTTTGATGCAAAAGCCTGAAGCACAAAGTGATCATCCACCCATCCTGTTCAGGGTTGTGGACGTGGGGTGGAGGGTGAAAATTTGACAATTTTGCATGTAGCTTGTGGACTGGTGTGCCTTCTACCCTGTATAGGCCGAAAATCAGACACTGACTTCTAAGAAATGAGTAATGCATGGTAGGTAACAGCTCTGTGTGTGTGTGTGTCTGTGTGTAATTCAGATATAATATTTTTGCAGACAATGCCACATGCATCGAGGGCGCCCCTGAGTCTCCTCCGCCCGCACTGATGATCCACACCCCTTCTACACCACAAACACCTCCACGGCCGGATGACTCGCACAGCTCATCTGAACCACCAGACCTGTCTGAGGAAACAAACATCAAACTTGCCATCCTAGACCTGCTGAGGCTTGCTATTTAGAAGTATCAACAAGAGATATGCTACAGCTGTATAGTAGATCATCCTAGCCAGATCTAGCACAGCTGCCTGTTTTAGAGTCCGGAGTATTTCTACGCGGTACACTACGATGAGATAGTGAAAAGATTGTGGACGGATCGCTTGCCCACCGTATTTGGGAAGCACGTGAGGAATTCAGCAGTGTTGCAGAGTATTCTGCATGAACTGAAATCATCACCATCATTAAACATCGTGCAAGCTATCGAAGCAGCATATGCCTCTGTGGTAGATGAAGATGACTAAAGTTAAACCAGCCCAACTTTACATGATGGGGAACTATTGGGAGGATTGCATGAGATTTAATGTTATAATCTTACGCTGTGTACTTCATTGTTTTTTTTTTGTGTGGTGGAAAATAAAAAGATGTGTTAACACTCAAAAACTGCTCATTTGTATCTCACCGTGATCATGCATAACACTGTGTGAAATATATCATAATCCGGCCACAAGCTTCGAGTAGCTGCTAAGGAGTGACACCGAAACTACAGGATGTAAATCATTTTTTAAAGACAGATGACACTTATATGCTTCATAAACCCTTGAGGATACATTTCCCCAGAAACAGAGTATTGGTTACAGGAACTGACAAAGAATTTCAGGCCGATTTGGTGGATATGTGTGAATATTCCACAGACAATGATAATGTGAGATACCTGTTGACATGTATAGATGTGTTGTCTAAGTATGCATGGGTGAGGTGTCTTAAAAACAAGTCAGGGACATCTGTTGCAGCTCTTTTGAGGACATTTTGAGTGACGGGCGTGTACCTGTAAAACTACAAACAGATGCAGGCACTGAGTTCTACAACTCACAGTTCCAGCAGTTAATGACTTGGTATAATATCACACATTTCTCAACATCAAGTGAGATTAAAGCAGGGGTGGTCGAACAGTTTAACAGAAGTCTGAAGTCTCACATGACAAAAATGAAATCGGATAACTCTCATAGATATGTGCATTTCCAGGATCTTGTACAGGACTATGACAAATCTTAACATAGATCTATCAAGATGGCTCCAATTGAGGTGAGCAAAGATTAACGAGGAAGCAGTCTTTAACACTCTGTACAAGACAAAACCCCAGAAGGTGATCGCTTTCAAATTCAACATAGGTGACACTGTGAGAATATCAAAACCGCGAGGACTGTTTAGAAAGGGGTATGAACACTCACAGATGAGTTCTTTACCATAAAGGAGTCCATAGGGAGGCAGCCCCCTGTATACAGACTGGTGGATCTAGCTGGGGAGGTGGTGAAAGGGACATTTTATGAGCCTGAAATACAACACGTGATCACTGAAAAAAAACAAAACCTTTAAAATAAAAAAATATTGACCAGACAAAAAGTGGGGCAGAAAAAGACAGCACTCGTCAAATAGCTAGGGTGGCTCAGTTTAAGTCATGGATCGCTGAAAAGGATATTGTTGATGTGCAATAAAAGACTCTGCAGAGCTTTCGGTCTTTCACTCTACACCTTAAAACCCATTCTTCTTGTCCAACATGTTAGGCTTTTATGTCACACTACCATCTAATGCTACAGCACACGTATATCCAAATAAGATATGGAATTACTCAACAAAGTTGGCTAAACCTATCATTCTGAATGAGCCTTACGAGGTTGGATTGATTAAATTCCAATATCCGAGAGTGTGGACTACCTTTCCAAAGTCTGATGCGGTAGTGTCTCTTTACAACCCAAAAAGAAAGATCATGCTGCAGCAACATCTTACTGTGGGTTATTATGATTCAGTACAGCATATAATAAAGGAACTTTATTCCAACTACCCATTTTAAGAAATGAAGGTGGACTTTAATATTTTTCATAATGCTATCACTAATAGAGTTCATATTGCAGCACCAGAAGGAATTACTTTCATATGTAAAGGATGGCTGGCCGAAATATTGGGGTTTAATGTGGAAGAGTCGTTTGTACTAGGGAACAAACCCAAAGAGGTTCCCCACCCTGCAGACATTCATGGAGGGAGATATAACATTTTTATTTATAGCGACACTGTTGACTATCAACGTCCCACTCTTGAGGTGTATAAATGTAGCCAACGAGCAGCACTGCATACCCATTCTCACATTCGATCGGCCGCGCTACACCCCTGTCTCCAAATCTGTCAATGATGATATTCAAATAGCTTTGAAAGACGACCAAAATCAGTACATACCATTCCTTTATGGCAAGGTGATTGTGAAGTTACACTTCAGACCGGTGCGACATTTTTAAAAATGATGCGTGCACATAAGTCCGAGACGAGGCCACATACCTCAATTATTACATCAACCAAGCCGGTGGTGAGCTACCCGCTTTTATAGGTGCAAGTACACAATATGGGAATGGATTAGGAGGTATATTTCGCAGTCTATTTAGATTTGTTATACCATTATTGAAAAAGGGGTTTAAAATTGCCAAACCCCATCTGAAAACAGCTGCCACAGGTATTGTGGGTGATGTAGTATCAAACATAGCAAGAAGCAGCGTCTCTGGAAAACAAGGAGGAAGTGGGTTGGTGGTTTATACACGAAGGCCCTCAAAAAGACCTCCCCCAGGGTATGAACACCAAACTGTGACCTCAAAAAAACCTAAATCATCTGTTAAAACAAGAAGAGCTGTCAAATGGAGACAGCCTGCGAGAGGGAGAGGAGCATTGGCAAGGAGTTCCAAGACGACATCCAAAGACATATTTTGAGAATAATCATGGCACTCATTCACACTCAGTCTGGAGAGCACTTGAAAACAGAACTTGACTTATTCACAGTTCCATACAGTCAGACATCCATCGAAAAATGCACATTTGTTGACATACCTCCAGTATCAGCTATAACCAATGGAGGGCCTCTGGAACTTTTCATATCCTCAAGCGGTGAAGATTATCTGGATTTGAATGACATATTTTTACACGCGTAAGGATCACAAACCCTGATGGCACAAACATCGGAGCAGATGTGGGATTTATAAATTACCCAGGATGCACACTTTTCTCTCAGGTTGATTTAACTCTGGGGGACCGGCTTATATCAAAATCATCTAACACGTACCTGTACAGAGGAATAATCAAATCAATCAAGGACACTCTGGACACCCAGTTCAGCACAGGCTTATTTTGTAAAGACACCTCTTCACATATGAATGATACTTCCACTTCTGGTCATAACCAGGGTCTGGTAGCTCGTGAGAGATACACTGGAAACAGAATTCTGGAATTGATCGCCCCTATTCATGCGGATTTGTTTTTTCAAGAAAAACTCCTGCTTAATGGTGTTGACTTGTCTCTAAAGTTTATAAGATCTAAAGACGAATTTCATCTCATGACCGCTCAGAATGTGCAGTACTGTGTTAAGACTGTGTCAGCAAGCTTGTATGTAAAAAAAAGTGACAGTGTCACCTACTGTCAGACTGGCTCATAGTAAAGCTCTCCACCACGCTAATGCAAAATACCTAATCGACAGGGTGACATTAAAAACAAATCCTCAATCCCAGCAGGGAACACGTCTAGCCACAAATGAGATGTTCATTGGACATATCCCATCCTTCGTTGACGAGGGATACACAGGGAGCTATGCACAACCCATTTAATTTAGAGAACTGTGATATAGAGTTTCTGTCTCCATGTTGACGGTCACTCCTATCCAGCTAAACCCTTCCAACCCCACTTTCAGAGAAGACAGTATACCAGAGAATACCATCAGCTGGTACAGACCACAGGGTGACACCTGAAGAACAGGGTGCTGGCTATAACTCGTGAGGATTTGGGAGTGGATTACACATTATTCTGCTTCAATCTGGAACCTGATAAAGGACATTCAGGGAATGTGTCTTTAATTAGATCAGGAAACGTGAGGCTGGAGACACGTTTCAGAAATCCATTACCACATACAACAAATCTCATTTGTTACTTTTTTCAATTCACTTATTGAAATCTCAAATATGAGACAAGTCCTCCTGTACTACTATTGAGGAACAACATGAACACCATTGAACTAACCATCCCTGTTAAAAGAATTATTGTTCAGGACACTCGCTTCTTAGGTGTTTTAGCATGTGATCAGCTCCCATCAAAACCCATTGATACGCTTCCATGACAGCATCGGTAACTCTCCGGATGAATTTCAAGCTGAGAAAACATTTCCTAGAGAAAAACAGCTTCGATAGTGTATTCTAGGAAGCAGGTGCAGAGCGATTTCTCTACGTGTAGTCAACATTGGATTTTTTTTTCCCTGTTCCATATGCAGCGAAGAGTACCTTATACAAAATTGTTTCATTTGTATGGAAATAATTTAGTTTGTAATGATGCTATGGTTTGTCATTTTGTTAACCAAATACAACCTGTTTCTATGTGTTGTGAATATAACCTTGCACGTGTACAACATGGATACTAATGATGCTATGTAACACTGATAATAAAAATATGAGAACTTGATTTAATTGTAGTACATTTATTAACATTAATTTGATATCTACATATATTCAAAACAGAAAAAAATATATACATTCATCAAGTCAGTATCTGGGTCAGCAAACAAGTAAAAACATTCAAAAAGAGAAAAATACATTCAAACATCTTTGGTAACTAAGAATACAGTTTCAGAATGAAATCTAAATCAAAAATCTACCCAGTCATGTTTGATAAACACTGTGGGATCCCTCCTGGGTTATTTTCTTTTTCTTCTTCCTGAACCTACAACCATTTCATGACCAGGGTCTTCCCCCACTTTATACTTAGCAGCAGTACTATGTAAATGTGTTGGGAAATGCAGCTAGCGTACATTCAAATCTGTGAGAGTAAAAACAGTCCAACCAATAGGACGTGAAACATCGGACACATTGTCGGGCGCTGTGGCATTTCTCACTAAATCATGCACATGTAAGCCTCTGATCGGCTGACCTGCAACAACAACCTCACCTTTGCCATTCCAAGCTAACATATCTGACGCATGACTCATGGCTGCTAAAATGAGCTCTGCATTTTTTCTACTCCTTGTAGGTATATGGGTTAAAGTCTCCACGATCTGATGCTTTAATGCAACGTTGTCGTCAGCTTGAGGCAGATTCTGACTACCGCTGTCAGGCATAGACAAAGTCAGCATATTCTTTTCACGTTCCCCTGTCTTACGAGTGAGAGGTATCTGAAGAATAGGGTGTACTTTTTAGCCTTCTCATACACATCCATGTCGGGTAGTTGCAGCACCTCCAACACAGCCTTATCCAACTCATTCTGTGCCACCTGTCTGACAGGTCCTGCATTCTGCTGTTGCTGCAAGTCCAGCTGTTGTGAAACCAGAAACATCTCATGCTTGTGCTCCATATGAAGAGTGATGAAGAGGGTTCATCACTGAGAGGACCCTCCAGCTGGCATCACTGTGGGTCCCTGAGCAAGCCCACCCCCCCAGGTTGCTCCCTGGGCGCCCCTTGGCTGCCCCCTGCTCCATGCTGTGCTGTGTGTACTACATACTCCATGTGTGTGATGGGTTAAATGCAGAGAATGAATCTCACTGCATGTAAATGTATGTGAAAAATAAAGCTCTTTCTTCTTCTTTCTTAAGAAAGCCATAGTTACTGAGCGATTCAGGAATTCCATTAACAAAGCTGATATCGCTGATCTTAAGCTCGTCATAAAAGTTGCCAGCAGGAGTAGATTTAAACGATGTTGTCAGTGTTGTGTGAAATAACAGCTTTGACGAAAAATGTCTTTCCAGAATTACTTGGACCACTAACTAACTACCATACAGAAAGGGTGCTGTAGTCTGCTGTCAAAGCCCTAATCTGCTTTAATATCCATAAGGCTGAGTGGTATAGCCAGAAAGCACCCGGCGCTTATTGTACACAACCTGTACTCTTCACAACTGTTTCATTCTTCAGATGAAACTGCTTTTTATCACGTTTGATGGTATCTGAGACAGCTACCAAGTGTGCATCAGCTTCCTGGTTGGCTACAAAGGAGTGGACCATCCCTTTCAGTGAATCGTGGGTGACAATCTTGGAGTTTATGGCATTGAGTGCCATAAACTTCAAAATTGTCACCCACCTTTGTACCTAATCTTTGTCTTAGGACTGTTTGTGCGATACGCATAACATTTCTGACACGAACTCCGTGAAGTAATCCTCCTACGCACCGTCCTCTCCCACACCTAATTTGTTAGTGAGATCCCCCAGAAAGGGACCTATAGGAGGAACCCACTCGCCCGGCCTCAAAGTGAAAATTACCGAGTCAGTGTCACAGTAGAACACCTGGTCCTGCGGTTTGTCCAGCAAGTCGTACAGCATGAGCCTAGCGTGCGCTGTGGTCATGGCACCCACAAACACATTCACATCCTTTACACGGGCCTCTCTCCCATCTTTGTGACGCCACTGCACCATTGCAACCTCGTCCGAGATGAAGCAGAACTGTCTTACATCATAATGATCACTAAACATGATTTGAGTGAATCTAGCAGGGTCTGTGATTAATTCACACTTAGGCATGTTGGTCCTCATGCTGAAACGTCCCCAGAGGGAGTTCAAAAGCAATTTGTTGCAACTCCTCACTGCTCTGTTGACACCAATCTTAGCAGGGTCTAATCTTATTCCCTCTGTCTCACAGTACTCGTCAATGTACATCTGTTCTATAGTTTTAACATTTTCAGGGTATCCTGATGCCTCCTGCTTACACTTCAGAAAAGGTTTTGACATTCTTTAAAAAAAGTGATGCAGATTTTTGAGGGAAATCCCACACTTCAGATATAGACACTATTTCATACCCCTTCAAGTGCCTTTTCAACGACACCCACGTGCCAGACAATGTTTTTTCACTATCACTGTGCATGCACTCACTGTGCTGGTTCTGTTCCTCAGTGCACATGCTGCAGAGAGAACACAGTTTGTCGTGACATCTGTACAGCAAGACCAGGTGAAACAATCCTCGGGGAGGCAACACTGCATTTCACAAAGCCAAAGTAGTTTTCCAACCGGTCAAAATCACTGTAGATGATCACTGGGTACCCTAAGGGGTACTATTTTTAGCCTGCACTGTTGGGTAAAGGCTTGTGAAATCATAATAGTGTACCTTTTCACCACTGCCAACATCAGCCTCATGATAGTTTCATCGCATTCGGGCCCCAAACAGTATTTCTAGGGTTCAGACGTTGAGGTTTTCTGTATGTCTGCATAAAGAGACTGAATGCAGGATCAGTGCACTTTAAAGACTCCCGCTCACATTCCCAAATCACCTCAACATTCATATTGTGATGTGATCTCAGGGCATCCACCTTCTGAAAAAAAACTGATACAGCTCACCACAGGACACCTTGCACACAGGGTTAATCCCACTCAGCATGACATTTTAGACATCTGTAGTGAAAACAGCCTGAAAATTCATAGCAAGTGGTTGAGGGGCCAGGAAATCTATCCACAAAATAAGGACCAACCTTCTGCTCACCCCCATGCAGTGCATGTTTGATCACAACATTGTCTCTATAGCCCACATATTCAAGCCACTCAATAGAAACTCTGGTATAAGCCTTGTTTTGATCAATGTACGTGCCATCGTAGGTGAGGGCGAGTGTGTCTTTGGGTAGGAAGAGCATTTTATACACACCCATGCTGTAAGAAGCCAGCGTGACATGTTTAAAGGGATCGAGCCCAGTGCAGGTCATGAATGTCTCGCGATATATTTTACATGTTTTGTGGAGCACTTCGACATTGTTAAAGCAATAAAGACACATTTCAAGCTGAAAATCAAAGCACTCCCTACCGATGGGTTGATACCAAGGATGAATTTCGCCATCTCATTTTAATGCATGCGTTCATACCCATAAAATGTTGGATCAGGATATACACCTACATAGTATTCATTAGTAAATTTGTGTGGTAAGTATCCCTTTTCAAGATCATCAAATCCTAGAGCTGCTGGCGTTTTGGAGAGGCTCATGGGCAAGAAGCTGAACGAGTCTATCCATCTCTAATCATAACCCATGTCGTGCATGAGAATCACTCTGCTACCCCTCATTGTGACCTTGGGGGTTATCCCCTGCTTGACAAAATACTCCAAGAGTATGTAGTTATCAAAACCAGAAGCATTGTGCGCGATAAGTGTACCCACAGTATTTTGGTCTCCTGTAATGTCGGACAAATTCACTCACACACTTTAACGTGTTGTAAGAGAACTTATTGCCCTCCATGCCCATCGCACAGACCATGTTTGCTTCATGCTTATTGTTGTGATAGCGGGTCTCAAAGTCATACAATATATATTTCTCATCAGCTGTTTTTTTTTTTTTATCAGGAGGTTGGATGACACTGATGAGGTGTGTCAGTGTCTAGTTTAGGTTCTCTGCAGTGTTCACATTCAGGAGGCTTACACTTGTGTTTTGTTTTGGTTTCTTGTACGTTTTACCACAATCCTTACAATACTTCATATTGTCACAAGTATAGACGTAGGAAACGGGGGGTCTCCAATATTGGAGACAAGCGCATTTGTCCCACCCAGAAATTACACCAGAGGAGAAAAAATTTTAACTCTCGTGCTTTTATTTTGAAGGCACAACATAGAGTCATGCCACTGCGCTCCCCCCACCCCCCTCTGAACGGCTCCTAGTGTTTGGGAGCCGGAGACAGCGGCAGAGTTACGGTATAGAAATATTGTTTCAGGATGTGGTTTATCGTGTGTAAAAACACTCCAGTTTTTTTACAACCCCGTCTGCATTATAATTGTCATCTATACCCATTCTGGTGTCATAATGTTCAGATTGTTCTGGAGAATTATGCTATTATTTTTTCTTTAGAATTGTTTTTTTTTTTTTTTTGGTGTTTTTGGCCACAGCGGCTTTTGTAGACAGTGGAGAGAGACAGGAAATGGGGGAAAGATACAAGAGAAGACACGTGGGCAAATTGGTGACGGGTTCAGGATGCGAACCCGCGCCGCAACGTGGCATGTGTATGTGGTTACCAGCTTTACCACTATGCCACCCGTGATTTTTTAGGGCCCTTAAAATAACGGGGAAAGCTTCAAATCCTTTTTAAAGCCATCCTACTTTAACAGTTAATTCAGTATACTTGAGCTACAGAAAAATGTCAAACTTTAAAATAAAAAAAATATTGCAGGAACCAATTATTGTGGGGTTATAATGGTTCCTGGCTTCATCTAACTTGATTTCATTTTCATGCTTATTTACAATGACCTTGTAACACATGTCATAACTCAAGACCTGGAAAAGATGGAAAATCAAAGTGTGATACTCAAAGCAATGTTTTGTAAAACAAGTACAGCTAAACTGACATTACACAACTGCTTCAATGAGTTTGTTTTTCACATTTGTTCCATCATTTCAGTCTGACACTGAAATTTCCAAGCACCCCTGAATGCCTTGCCCAATTTGTCACAGCTGAATAAAATGAACTGCCATTCTGCGCTTTGTCCTCTGAGGTGAGTAGTTGGGAGTTGGTCCTGTTTGTTTTTTGGAATACTAAAATGACATGTTTGATGACTCAAATTGGCATGACACATTATTTTACACTAAAATGGAGTAAAAATCAAAGTACAGCGAAATACTGTCAGTGTGAACTTTAGAGACATTAGCTCTTAGTTTGTGGCTCAGACTTAGCCTTTACTGTAGCTGCTGTTTGTGTAACCAACAGTTAATCTGGTCCATGCTATCTTTGGCTTGCATATCTGTATATTTGAGAAACTAATTGACCTCTCTCATCTTGTCTTATTTTAATTGCTATGACAGAAGTGACACGCACATGTATACACAAAAAAAAAAAAAAAACCCAACCCACTGCTTGCTAATGCTAATCACCATGGGGCTAGCTTACTGTTACAATAGTGATCTGTTTTGGGAGCTAACTGCTAAACTAATGCTAATCACCATGGGGCTAGCATACTGTTACAATAGTGATCTGTTTTGGGAGCTAACTGCTAAACTTCTAAGCTATAATAATAGTCATAGGGATGGGAATTGATAAGCATTTAGCAATTCCGATTCCATTATCAATATCGATTCCTTATCGATTCTCATTGGGTTACTGAATAAAATATACCACAAATGGGTTGGTTTGCATCAACTCTTTTTAATGTAAAGTAGAACAAAATTAAAACTAGTATATTTAAAAAAGGGTTCCTCTTTCAAAATTAACACTGAATGTTTAAATATTTTAAAAAATACAACTGCAAGGTGTGCAAGAACCAGCCACTGAGCCAGCCAGACTCTGGCAGTCCTCATTAACTAAATGTTACAGGAAATACAAATTATTTATAAAGTATAGTGAAAGTAGTACAGTAATCCCTCGCTACTTTGCAGTTCGCTTTTCGCGGACTCACAGAGGTGGATGGAGCAGCTTCAAAGTTCTGTTTTCTTCACGTACTGATCAGGTGGTTGATGAAGGACCTCCAGCTGTTTCAAAGTAAATGTCTTAAGAGTGGTTACAGGGGGGAGAGGGGGAAAAAAAAAAAAAAAAAAAAAAAAAAAACCGCTGCTGCTTTGGACGCTAGAAAAACATTTCATTTCACTCTACCCGAGCTCACCGTCTCGTTAACGGCTCTGCCATTTTGCACCCGCTGCGTGTGCACAGACTGCATGTAAAACAGCTGCTGCTGTTGTTGAAACACTAAACATAATTTTGTAATGTTTTTTACCTTGACACTTCTGTCTTGACGCTGTTGGATATATTCCGTACTAAAGGCGCGTGTGTGACGTAATCACAAATGTATCCTCATGTCAGTGGAATCAATAAGCGGAATCAGTAAGCAGACTAACGATTCCAAAGAATTGAATTACTGGGAACTGGGTCCCTACCTACTGTCCCTCGTCAGTCCCTGTGCATATTTTATCTGCATTTCCCTCTGTTCCTTCCTGCTGCGTGCATCTCTGTGAACAAGTGACTTTCTGCATTCCATTTTGTCAGCAATAAACCTGAGAGATTTTTGTGTTTACGGCTGTCCCCAGAGTCGGCATTTTGGGGTCCTACTCTGTCTGCCACAACAGGTCACGGCCCTGTGACAGGCTGTTGACCTGTACAGGGTGTACATTGTCTCTGGCCATATGTCAGCTGGGATACACTCCAGCCTCCCCCAACCCTGGATTTTTCAAGCTTGCTGAGTTTCTCATTTATTTTGACTTTTTTTTGTGAATATTGTCACTGTACATAACATACATTCCAAGAAAGATAAGGAAAAGGTAAATCTCAATTAATTTTAATTTAAATCTTTACTTAACCAGGCAGACTAAGAACATGTTCTTATTTACAACTGTGGCCTGGGAAATAGTAGGGATAACTTTATACAGGAAGATGGCATAAAGTAGGACTTTAAGTGGGAAAATTTAGTAGTCATTATACTTAACTGTTTATACCCTTTTATAATTAATACAGTTTGAATGCAAAATGTTACCTACCAAATGTTTCTAGATAAATACATCTATGTATTCATTACTTCCCAAATATTACTGAATGGTCATGATTAATGTTCTTGTCTGTTTTCGTTTTATAATTTCAGAATGGCTTTGAAAGAAACTTTACGCCAGTTTTTATGCCAACCTTCCACCACTACATACATTAGTGGTGGATCAACCACGGGTCCTGTCGTGGCAATTTGGAGCAAATTCTGCTACTGCTGGACAAACAAAAATAAACAAGGTGGCAGCTGTAACTGACGGAAAGTCAGTGTACAAATTTACCTTATTTGAAGAATTTTCCAGTAAAATAAAAAAGGCATTAAGCTACATTATGAAAGGATATGAGCTCAGGGGCCAAAGCCCTCCCTTATCCATTCTCATTACAAAGAAGACATTGTTTTTTAGGACAAGTGCCTTAAATGCAACTCAGGATCTTATTGATGCAGCAAGGGACCTACTGCATCCCAGTTCGACAGTCACCCATCTCAGTGAGTGCCATACAAGTCAGGGGTTTTTGACAGTAAAAGGGGAAGTGATCGAGGTAAGTTATCTATATGCTTAATTTTTTTTTTTTAACCTTAACATTTTTGTTGAATGCAACATGATACAATTACTTATTTGAGCTGGTCAGTGTTAATAGTTCCAGTGTTGAACTTCTGCAGTTACATTATCCATCAAAACTGTTCTGGCCAAATGAAAAAGGTGTTTTTCTGTAAACACACAGCTATGAGTTCTTGATGTTACTCTGAAAGGTCCTTTTGGGTTTTTTTGGGTTTTTTTTTTTTATAAAATCAGATGTGACTATTTTCAGTGGTTGCGTTTTTCAGCTGGCCAAAAATGTTTTGATATACATGCCAGTAACATGACTAGGCAAATGTCTGCCACAGATACCATTGCAGGAGTAACACTGTTTTGTGCTCAGCTCTGTGCAATTAAAAAGGTCACCACTGGCAAAGAGCAGGTCCCCTTTTGGACCCTACTGCAACAGGTACAGACAAATGGGATGGTAGAAAAAAGGGGGGCATATATTGACATAATGTGCAAACATGCCACACTCTGAGGAACATGACCATCACCCTGTTCCAAAATTGAGCTAAGGGTAGTTTTAACTGAGTTTTCAAATACAGGCTGCAGATACACCAGCTGCACACTTAATTAGGTATGCCTTCATGGTACCGGCTTAGACCTCCTCTTGCTTTCAAAACTGTTAATTCTTGGTGGCATAGATTGAACAAGGTGCTGGAAAAATTGTTCAAAAATGTTGGCCCAAATTGATATAACAGCATGACACGGGTGCAAGAGACTTGTCTGCTGGATATATCATGAGAATCTCCTGTTACAGAGGTTCTATATTGCAGAGCGATCTTGTGATTGTCACTGCAGTTTTGAACACAGAAGTCACTATCATGTTTGAGAAAGTAGTTTGACATGATTTGAAATGAAGGTAGCCATATGGATGGATATGGTCAGCAACAATACTTAGTACCAGTTGGGCATTGTTTAAATGCCATAGCTTACCTAAGACCCACAAAGTGTGCCCAATTCAGAATCAGAAATATTTTATTTATCCCAGACGGAAATTTCAGTTAAAGTTGTAATCGTTTATCATATAGAAAGAATCACTACTAATTTTAAATAATTTAAAACCAAATACACTAGTATTAAAACCAAAGATAAATTTGTAGTAACCATACTGTAAAAATGTACACTTTTACACCAGTGAACCATAGTGTCACCTATTTAGGAAGGACTTAGAGTTTGATAGCCACAGGTAGGAATGACCTCCTGTGGTGCATTTTGGTGGGATGAGTCTTGCACTGAATGTGCTCCTGTGTCCCATCACTGTCACAAAGTGGGTGAGAGCCATGGTCCATAATGGCCTGCAGCTTAGACCGCATACTCCTCTCTGACACTGCCATCAGCGAGTCCAGCTTCACTCCCACAACATCACTGGCTTTGTGGATCAATTTATTGAGTCTGTTGGTGTGTGCCACCCTCGGCCTGCTGCCCCAGCATGCAGCAGCATAGAGGATGGCACTCGCCACCACAAACTCTCAAAAGATCCTGCACATAGTCTTGCAGATATTGGAGTACCTCAGGCACCTCAAAAAAAAAAAAAAAAAAAAAAGCATGACTTTGCTATTTCCTGTAAACAACATTAATGTTCTTGGCCTGCACCATTGCACTGCAGTAGACAGCCTGACCTGTTAATACAAGCCAGGATGGAGCCAACTTTTTATATTATTTATGCCAAACTATCAGCTGAATGTTGCAACACAAGTCAAGACTCAGACCAGACAGCCTTTAGGTGAATTTGTGTGAAGTGTAGCCTCAGTCACCAATTCTCAGTCCATTAGCATAGCATATCTCCATTAGCATAGCTGAATCAGGGTCGAACCGGGGCAGAGTGACCGGCTTTTCCTCCACCCTGTCACTCCCCGCAGGCGTGGCAGCCAAGGGCGGCGGCTCGGTCCCCTCCTCTGACAACGTCTCAGCCTCTGCGGGTGCGTCAAGCACCCCCTCACTTATTAAATGGCCAACAAGCGCCTCTCGCACGGCGTCTTTTCTAAGCGATGGGGCAACAGGAACTTTATGTTTAGCGAGCGCCAGCAAATCAGCCTTTTTACATTCATCCAATTTTTCCAGGCTGGGAGCAGCCACAAAACCATCTTGGTCAGACACCATACTGACACCTACACACAAAACCACCACACCCAATGCTATGACCAATAATAATCACCTTGAGACCACACATCCAACTTCCTCAGTCCTGCCTGACTGTTTCTCCACCTGCCTGTCTTCTGAGGCTTACCGAGCTCGGGGCGGCTTTAAAGGCGAAAATCACAGCGGGCAAAGCCCCTGAAATGCCTACCCCCGACAGAGAATTATCTTCCCCACTCAGAGTCACCTCAAAAACAAGAAAGGAAAAATAACAAATGAGCGCTCGAAGGAAGAGCCTGCAGCTCAGCTGAGCGCTCCCCTATTCTGGCTGAGGAAGCCACGCATGGCCACAACAACAACAATGACAACAACTACACACACTCAGGCGATTTTCCCCCCTTACTGGAAGGGATTCCGGACGAGCCCCCACAAACCACATGTTACGTCCCATAGTCTAGGGGTTGAGGGAGTAACATACGATTAGAAAGAGGAGAGCACCACACAGCTAAAACGGCCCTACACTCTCCAAAGTGGAGACGTTACCTGTCCCGTTAAGGGGCTAAAAGCAGGAAATGGCGCTAAACGGACACAACACCTCCCTCAAAGAAAACCCACTTCTGCGGATCCCTGGACCACGTCTGTTGTCGGCCAACAGATAAGCCACCCTCCGCGCAGGAGTAACGCAACCCTCACAAGCACTTGTCAGTTGCACCTGGCCCTCGCCACACTTTTCCCTTTCGTTCAGCATCTTGCATCCACCTCTTTATACCAGGTGTCTCTAATCGGAAGTGGACACACCTTGAGTTTGACCCGGGAAGGGGGGGGGGCTGCGATCCCACACACACACACACACACACCAACACAACACGGCACACAGCCATAACACATGCTCTGAGGAATTACGACAGTTTTGAAGGCAAATGGAGGTCCAGCCTGGTACTAGCAAGGTGTTATGTACCATTTGCCTTAAACTGACAGAAGAGGAACCGTATATTAGGGCACAGGATATGCAAGGAGGGAAGAAATAACTTCTTTAAATTCAATAATGAATGTTACAGATTCTATTCCCTAGTTTTTTACTATATGTTCTAATTAATACAATATATAATACAGTGTGTCTGTTCGTATTTACCAGTTACCACAGCAATGATAATTAGCACAACCAAGTATGTTTATAGTTCTACTTATTGAAAATGCAATAGATGATTATACATTAATACTGTGATGTCATGACTGACTGGGGTAAATGGAACTAATGTTTTAGGGACAAGTTTCAAATTTCAACAGTGTGGTGCAACAGTACTATTTTCCTGTCTTACAGGACAACACCCAGGTGCCACTGTCCCTGTGGAGGGAAGCAGCTGTAGTTGATGTGCCCCTTGGGGGAACAGTTACTGTTACACATTTAAAACATGCCAAAGGAGACTATGGGTTTAGACTCCAGACAACTGGCTTCACAAAGAGAGGTATTTATTAACAGAAAAAAGAAAAAAAAAAAAAAAAACATGATATATGCTATGGTTTTAACAGTGATGAAAACTACATGAATTAGAACAATGTATGTATGTATGTCATACTTTGACGTCTTATGGTGACTTATGACCCCCCAATAGCAACTTTCCTTACTATGGAGTTGGCAACACCATTTTTGTTCCTAAAACAAAAATGGATTGCAGCATTGTATTATGAATATATATTTAAAATAATAAAAATTAAATTTCATTAAATTTTACTCAGATCAGCTGAATAGAATACAAGATTTTTGGCTTTTAGCAATTCTATATAGTCATGACTTATCGTTCTTATGTTATCTGTTGGTCCACTTTATTGAACAAACATTTAAAATGTCAGATATTATTCATTAGTCATTCAATATTCTATTCATGTAGATCTGACTTACTTTTAAGTATTCCATTAAATGTACAGAGCGAAGGAGAGAGAGGGTTTTAGTGGATGATTTTAAATGTGTTTTTTAATCAGGTGGAAGTCGGCGGTACCCTGGAGAAGGCACAGGTCATTGGAGTCATGGAAGGGAATGAAAAGGGTGTCCTCAACCACCTCCTTGCGAATGATGACATACTCGAGATTGATGAGAAAATGTGGCAACCATTTGACGACCTTTTAAAAGTTGAAAAGGTTGTAGCCAATCTTGAAAAGGCAGGCAACAGGGTCACTGCCATCAAACTTGCTATGGAAAAGTAAATGTATATTTGGAAAAGTAAATGTATATTTGAATACAGAGTTCAATTTTTAGTTTAAGTTATTTTACGTACATGTTGTTCTGAAAATGTTCTGAAAATAAGTGGTGTTTCTGTGTTCTGTAGATGTTCTCTTTATTATTGCTAGTTTTAGTTCCCATATATTCAACAAGTTAAAACTATTTAGTTGTGTGTGTGTGTGTGTGTGTGTGTGTGTGTGTGTGTGTGTGTGTGTGTGTGTGTGTGCGTGCAAATATGTTTTTTTAATAAATTTTGGGTTCAGCTCCTGTTGGGTGCAGGTTTCTATTTTTTTGTATATTTAAATTTAACCTTTAGCAAAGAGTTTACTTTGAAAATAAACCTATGTTCTACGTGACATGAATGAGAATTTCATCCATCCATTCGCTTCCGCTCATCCTATTCAGGGTCATCCCAGCTGTCAGGGTACACCCTGAACAGGTCGCCAGCCTGTTGCAGGGCCAACACAGAGAGACAAACAACTTTTCACACTCACATTCACACCTATGGGCAATTTAGAGTAGCCAATCAACCTAACCCCAGTAAGTGCACGTCTTTGGAATGTGGGAGGAAACCCGAGTACCCGGAGGAAACCCGAGTACCCGGAGGAAACCCACGCAAGCACGGGGAGAACATGCAAACTCCACAAACAGAGAGAGAGAGGCCCTGGCCAAGGTGGAATCAAACCCAGACCTTTCAGATGTTATTCTAACTGTGAGGCAGCAGTACTAACCACAAGAATTTTGTAATAAATTTTAATAAAGGTTTCATGAAAGCCATTCAGAAATACTTAGTTTATCCAATATTTGGGAAATTGTTTTACAACAGTTGAAATTATTGGAAAATAATAGACGCTTCAGTGCCAGAAACATATTGTATTCTAGAGGGTGCTAACATGTTGGACAGAAGATGTCATGTATGGGTCCTTGTGTCAGTTGAGCTGAACCAATCAAAGAAGCTAGTCGGAATCATCCATCAACCCAATGATTTATGGATGATCCAGGCCACCCTCTGCACCACTTCCTGGAGAGACACTGAAGTAGCTTCTCTGACTGTTTCAGCTCCAGTGGCACAAGGACCCATACATATCTTCTGTCCCACATGTTAGCACCCTCTAGAATACAATATATCTGGCAGTGAAACATCTGATTTTATTTTCCAATAATTTCAACTGCACCGAATGTGTCCCATGTGACACGACATACTTCAAAAGTGCCGCCGTTCGCGGACTTCCGGCAACAAATACCGTAATACCCCTATATGGCTGTGACGCGCAATTTCTGGGCTTTCAGGAACCGTTTGCATTTTGCAAATTTCAGTTGTTACAGCTGTAATTGTTTATCATATAAAAAGAACAAATACTAATAATTTTGAATAATTTAAAATCAAAAACACTAGTATTAAAACCAAAGAAATCAGTAACCATATTGTAAAAATGTACATTTGATTTATTACACTTGTGAACCATAGTGTCACCTATTAAGGGAGGAGTCTGATGGCCACATGTAGGAATGACCTCCTGTACCACTCTGTGGTGCATTTTGGTGTGATGAGTCTTGCACTGACTGCTTCTGTGTCTCATCACTGTGCTGTAGAGTGGGTGGGAGCCATGGCCTATAGCTTAGACAGCATACCCCTCTCCAACACTGCCATCAGAGTCCAGTTACACTTTATCACTGGCTTTGTGGATCAATTTGTTGTCTGTTGATTTCTGCCACCCTCAGCCTTCTACCCCAGCATGTAACAGCATACAGGATGGCACTCACCACCACAGACTCAGACAATCTGCGTATAGTCCTGCAGATGTTTGAGGACCTCAGGTGCCTCAAAAAAAAAAAAAAAAAGCATGACTTCCTGTAAAGAACATCAATGTTCTTAGCCTGCATCATTGCACTGCAATAGACAGCCTGACCTGTTAATACAAGCCAGGATGGAGCCAACTTTTTATATTATTTATGCCAAACTATCAGCTGAATGTTGCAACACAAGTCAAGACTCAGAACAGAGTCTTTAGGTGAATCTGTGTGAATTACAGCCTCAGTCACCAAGTTCTCAGTCCATTAGCACATCTTTGGGAAGTGTAGAACAGGAGATTCACATTATGAATGCAGGAAACAAATCTGCAGCCACTATGCTGGATTGTTAATATGGCACCAAATCTCTCTGGAATGTTGTCACCACTTTGTTGGATCCATGCTCTGAGGAATTAAGACAGTTTTGAAGGCAAATGGAAGTCCAACCTGGTACTAGCAAGGTGTTATGTACTATTTGCCTTAAATTGAGAGAGGAGGAACTGTATATTAGGGCACAGGATATGCAAAGAGGGAAGAAATAACTTCTTTAAATTCAATAATGAATGTTACAGCTTCTATTCTAGTTTTTTTACTACATGTTCTAAATTAATATACAATAACTGAGTCCAATATATACAGTGTGTCTGTTCGTATTTACCAGTTACCACAGCAATGATAATTAGCACAACCAAGTATGTTTATAGTTCCACTTATTGAAAATGCAATAGATGATTATACATTAATACTGTGATGTCATGACTGACTGGGGTAAATGGAACTAATGTTTTAGGGACAAGTTTCAAATTTCAACAGAGTGTGGAGTAACAGTACTATTTTCCTGTCTTACAGGAGAAACCCACGGTGCCACTGTCCCTGTGGAGGGAGGCAGCTGTAGTTGATGTGGCCCTTGGGGGAACAGTGACTGTTACACACTTAAAACACGCCAAAGGAGACTATGGGTTTAGACTCCAGACAACTGGCTTCACAAAGATTGAGGTCTTAACAGAAAAAAAAAAAAACAGAACATGATATATATGCTATGGTTTTAACAGTGATGGAAACTAGATGAATTAGAATATATCTTTTACTTTATGTATGTATATGTATGTATGTGGGGGGGTTGTAATACTTTGACGTCTTATGGTGACTTATGACCCCCGATAGCAACTTTCCTTACTATGGAGTTGGCAACACTATCATTTTTGTTCCTAAAACAAAAATGGATTGCAGCATTGTATTATGAATTTATATTTAAAATAATAATATATATATAATAGTATATACCGTATTTTCCGGAGTATAAGTCGCACTTTTTTTCATAGTTTGGCTGGGGGTGCGACCTATACTCCGGAGCGACGTATATGTGACATTTATAACACATGAACCAAAATACTCCAGCCACTTGACATCTCCGTGAACTGCAGCTTTAAGGCAGTCTTGCGTAACCTGTGGGCGCAGTGGATGGAGAGCACAGCTTAACGGCAACTGGGAGAATGCACCACCCAACTTTCCTGGAAGTCATTGGATGGATCAAGAAAACATGGGCTTCAGTGACAAACCATCCTGTTGGGATTCAGAAAGGCTGGAATAATTGGAACTGCAGCTGACGACGAGTCTGACTAACGCGACACAGAAGAGGAAGCGGCGCTTCGTCTACGGAGTGTACGGAATTGTTTAGAAGTGACACCGAGGATGAAGAATTCAATGGATTGATGGTTTGGTTAACTTGTTAGTATGTTCTTTATGCTATGGTTATCTGATTAACTTAATGTTACGTTAACATACCGAACACGTGTTCGTTGTGCGTCATGTAGCTGAATTTGTTACGTTAGCATAACGTAGGCGTAACCGTGTTCGTCCTGTTCTTTAATCCATTATTATTTTAAATTGCCGTTCAAGATGGAATTTCTGCTCTGGGTCTCAGATTCTATCAACCCCCCCCCCCAAAAAAACTGCGACTTATAGTCCAGTGCGACCTATATATGTTTTTTTCTTCTTTATTATGCATTTTTTGGCTGGTGCGACCTATACTCCGGAGCGACGTATAGTCCGAAAAATACGGTAGTCATGACTTATTCTTATGTTATCTGTTGGTCTACTTTATTTAACAAAGATTTAAAATGTCAGATTTTATTTTGTCTTGTTCAAGCATTTTGCCTCAAAGGTTCATGCTCCTCCTGGTGTGTGTGTGTGTACATGCTTGCATGCACACGCACCAGCTGAGTACTGGCTAATTGTCACAGCCTACCTGATTGACCACAGTCTGCTCATCATTGAAAGCTGTTTTGAGCAGGACAGGCAGTTATGAATGGATTACCATGTCCATCCCTTTATGAGCACCTTCATGTCACAAGCTCAGCTCTTCTGAGACTGGTTTCTTGAACATGTCAGGGAGTTCACTGTACTCAGTTCACCATATCTCAGTCCAATAAAGGAGCTTTAGTAAGTGGAGGACTGGGAGATTCCCATCATGGATGCAGCCAGAAAATCTGGAGCAACTGTGATGCTGTCATGTCAACATGGACCAGCATCTGAGGACTGTTTCAAGTCACTTATTGAAGGCATGCTAAGAATTGAAGCCACTCTGAAGGAAAAGAGGGTCCAACCTGGTACTAGCAATGTGTACCTAATAAACTGGCATTACTGTGTGTTCTGTGTCTGAAGAGTTAAAAATATTGGGAGGTGGTAAATGCAGATTTTTTTAAATCCAGTTAGTAAAATTATTGATTTGTTTCCCTTCAATGTCTTTAAAAAAAAAAAAACAAATTACACAATCTACATCCATTAAGATTTTTGACTTGATTAATTTATTCATGAAGATCCAACGACAGGGGACATGACTTTAAAGTGGATGTGTAAGATTGTGCTCTTTCCCTCAGGTGCATGTCAGTGACAATTTAGACTGCGTGGAAGTAGTTGGCATTATGGACACCACAGAAGGAAATGGTATGATGAATGTTCTGCTAGCTGAACAGATCTTAAAAGTCGAAAAAGTCATTGTCAATATTAAAAAGGTGGGCAACAGAATAATGGCTATAACCCCTATTCAGGGCCAGAAATAAAGGCCTTTTAATTTTGGCCTTTCAAGTCAGACTGTTTAAGTTTCTACATGTTCTAAACTGACCTTTGTTGTAACAGTCAATATTTTTTTTTTCATATATTTTATAGATGTTTGTCTGTTTTTGAGACATTGATTCATTTAAGATTTTTATTGTGCCCTACTTCCTCTTTTTTGTATTAATAAAATAGAGCAATTCTGAAATGTATATAAGTTTCTATTGTATCTGATTTTTTTTTTTTTTTTTTTGTAATCCATGGGAATAAAGACCAAGTGAATGACCAAAATACCTTGTTTGTCCAATATTTGGATAATTGCTTTACTTCAGTTGAAATAACAAATTTCAGATTCCTCCCTGCCAGACAGATATATTGTATTACAGAGGGTGATAACGTGGTATGAAAGATGTCATGTATGTGTCCTTGTGTCAGTGGAATGACACGAAGAATCTTACTTGCAAGCAGGAGTTGTGTCATCCGTGAGAGGAGGTGTGAGGTTGCTGTGAAATCTTTGATGACTTCCAGGACGCCAGGCAGGCAGGTGAAGGGAAGGTATTTCTGGGAAACATGGCAAGCAAGCTGGTCCAAAAACACAGGTGAATGAGAGCAGCGCTGAGCTTTGCAAGGTAGCCACTGGACACAAACAAAGACATGAACACAATGCACAAAATTCCTTTGGCACCAAAAGGACTGGAGATCATTACCACACAATTGCAGACACTCTGGAAAAGACCAAGGGATCAGACTGGGCCTTAAATACTGAGTTGATTCCCACATAACAAGAAACAGGTGCACCAGCTCTGACCTGTGGTCCCACCCCTGAGGGACGGAGGACCTCCATAACACCTGCCTCATAGAGAAAAAGGAGAGAGAGCACCACAGCATCCTGACACAAACATGAGCCAGTACCCCCACACAAAAAAAACTTTGTATAACACTTAGTGGCGCAACAGAGACACAGACATTCACAGTCTTCCTTGCACAAACACAACACACCTGCTAGCATGTGGTCAACAAAAATTACGGAAACCCAGCTAACCTCTCTTTTCCATCAAGCAGGTGAGTGTGACACCCCTTTAGCCCTGCCAGCTGTTACCACCTATACCCATGTGATCCATACAACAAAACGTGTCACTATGCCAACCAACGTGAAACCACACACCTTTTAAGACAAGATATATCTGGCTCCTACAGATTATACAGTGCATACAGGGGTGTAGACCTAATTAGGAATAGTTGGGATACGTCCCTACCGCTGTTAATATCAAACCTATGCGCTCGAGTGTATGTGGAGCAGATAAAACATTCGCCTTTCGTAAAAAAATGAATTATCCATTGTGGCCAAAGTGTCCTAAAAGTTGCTAGAAGTGACTATATAATGACGTCGAATGATTTGTATTGTTGGTCATTTGCATGTAGTTGTGATTGAGGCTGTAGGGGAGGTGAATAATCTCTTTGGAGAGACAAAAAGTGAAGAAAAAAAAACCTAAATATGTTTGGAACTACAAATGAACTTTATGAAATATTTTCATGACTTTAATGCATTGCCTAGACCAGGGATCCTCACATCTAGGCCCCGAGAGCCCCTGTCCTGCAGGTTTTAGATGTGTCCCTGATCCAACACACCTGAATCAAATGGCTGAATTACCTCCTCAGTATGCAGTCAAGTTTTCCAGAGTCCTGCTAATGACTTCTATATTTGACTCAGGTGTGTTGAAGCAGAGACACATCTAAAACCTGCAGGACACTGGCTCTTGAGGCCTGGATGTGAGGATTCCTGGCCTAATCCCACATTACATAAATTTTGGCCCATATCCACAGTATTCCTGACTTTGTGCCATTACCCCTAATTTATAGCGGAAGCCGGTATTTTACTTCGGTTTTGCACTCTTGTTTATGGTTGCGGGGTTACACACTTGCTGTTCATTTGAACATTTTGGAACTGCAGTTTCTTTTTCCTGGTGTAAATGGTACCACATCGGAGGTGGATACATTGCAAGGGTGTTTTAAAAAGCAGCGAGGACTATTCAGTAACAGCGCTTCACCTGTCACTTCTCACTGACTGGGTAAATGACGTGAAATTATGGCCCAAAGTCAGCTACATCCACATTATCAATTACCTTGTTTTTTTTGAAGGTGTTGATGGCGAGGAATCACGTAATTATAAGAGTACTAAGACATATAAAATTGATAAAGTAATGCTGAACAAACAAGGCAACGTTGTTTTCCTTAACGCAGCTGTAGAGCCGAGCCAGAGCATCGGCCAAGCTAAGCACTTAGCATGGGTCATGCTAAGGTAAAGTGGAGTGGTGGAGACAGTCAGCTGTTCCTGTATCGCTGATTAGGGAAATCATGTAGTCACTATTCATACTAGTCGTACTATTCTGTGGAAGGTATATCACTGATCTGGATATCAGAGTGTTCAGATCACTTGTCACACTAAATAAAATAAGGTAAAAAAATAAGAGGCTGTACAATAAAGGAAAACTTAAAACATAAGGAAAAATACAGTAATAGGATGCGCAAATGGGTAGTAACAAATTTATATAATAAAATAATTTGAAAAAATGTACAAACTGATGTAGTGACAACCGACAACAGCATAAGTTGAACCCGAGCTCATGTTCCAACTAATAAAGCCGCCCGTTACAGCACAAAGTAACTGAATTTTGTCATTAAATCTGGCTCTGACTTTGGGTAACCAGAAGCAAAAAACCGTAATGTGGAAGTAGCAGTCTGTCATGGCAGCCTACGTACGCTCTTAAAGAAACCTGTAGATATGTCAGATTATAGAATACAGCAATTCCTAGCTCTACAATCGACCATCCTTTATCTGGGCCACGCTTGTCAAGTCGCTAGCAGTCGGGGGGAAGGGCACAAGCATTCAACACACATGGTTTAAAGATCAAAGAACCTTGAAAACACATCAGACACAAAGCCTTAAACAGACCTTATTTCGTATTATTTGTCGGAGTAAAGCAAATATACTACAAATATATTACATAGCCAGTGAAAATAAAATATCCCCTCAACACAACAAGAAAATGCCAAAAGCAATGGCAAAAAAAAAAAGTGCCAGCAAGAACCTGGAGAACCAACCAGCCGAGATGAAGGACAAAATGATGATAATGGAAGGTATCTGTCACCGTGAGATATACTTTCAGGGACGTTCAGAGACTGACATTCGAAAACAAATTCTGCAAACACCAGTTGCTTGATGAGTTTGAAAATGTGGTTTATGATAAAGCTGAATTTAACAACAAAATGAAACAATTACTCAAAGACAAAGACGCACTCACGAAATTGTCTTTAGAATTCAGCTAAACCGAGAGAAAACATGAAGCTGAGAGAGCGTGCATTGACCAAAACTTTAAAAAAGAAAAAGAAATTCACAAAAGAAGAAAAAGGTTCGACAACGGCAGCAGAGGGCAAAGCTGAATTACAGCAGGCTTTCAAAGAGAAGGAGACAGAAGACAGGAACATCAGGGAATTCAGAAACAAAAAACAGGAGGTTGAGATTCAACGTCTGCACGAACTCCTTGGCAAGGAAAAAACAGGCCAAGGAAGCTTTAGAAATAGAATTGGAAAAAGCGAAGAAGGAACGGATCAACTTCATCACCGAAAAAAGGAAACTAATTCTAAAAGAAAATCTTTTGTCAGTGAAGAATGGCACATTAAAAAAAGAGATCGACACCAACAATGGTGAAATCAGACAGCTGGAGGAAAGGGATTCTTGATTCCATGCAGCAGCTATCTGAGCACAAGGGTTGCCCACACTCGTCACAGTGGTGAAACAAAGTTTTCGGCACAGGCTAAAAGTTTGAGAAATCAGAAAACGTCTTATGAAGAAGAATTCAGAAATTCTGTGCTCAAACTGAAAGATCGCCTTGTTGAACCAGTGAGACGCTTAATTAAAGCAACAGGTGAAAGGCATGCAGAGATCGACCAGCTCAAGAACGTTCGGATAAAGCTTAAGAGAAAATTGGAGGGGCAACGTTATGGCGAGACACCTGCAGCATCTGTGCCTCGGCTTGAACCTCGACCTCTTTCATTGCATGTTAAACCCTGCCTGCCGCCCCCTGCTACAGTACACGTCCTCCAACACATTTTCCTCACATCAATTATGATGATGGTTTACCGCCCGTTGACTCTTAAATGTCATGAGGCAATCAATAATAATAATAATTATTAATAATCATTCATATATCTAAATTGAACTGTTATGTAGCTCCTGTGATCACACCAGCCATTCCTGGAAAGGGGGATCTCTCTTTGAACTGCCTTTCCCGAGGTTTCTTCCTCAACAGTCTGGCCTGCGGGGGAGTTTTTTCTCGTCTTCACAGAAAGCTCGGGCTGGATCAGGAGCACCACAGGAGCCAAACGTAACGAATAAAAATGTGATTGTTGTAAATAAAAAATTGCTTTCTTTCTGTATGTGTTTCTGAACTGGGTCTTGTCCCCATCTAAATGAACAGACTTTTGTTTCCTGTGTATAACAAAAAAGTGACTGAGACTTTGAAAAATTTTAAAAGATCCTGTACTTTTATCTCAGGAGACATTTTTAATGCAAACAAATCATTAAATAACTAAAATGTTCAAACTTGCACCCAAACTGTGTAGACGCTTTGGCTAGAGCCAAAGTTTTGGCTCCACAATGCTCACAAGTGTGGGAAGTCCACCTGTGCACCAGGAAATGATCATTCATAGTGGCACCTCTCACAGGTGCTTGCTTATTCAGTATTGTGCCATGCAGTAAAATGCCAGCCATGGTAAACTCCAAAATAGGCTACAAATTTCAGATTTTTAGATTTCTGTTCAGCCTAGGGCTGCATAAATTGATTATTTTAGTAACTGAGTATCAATTATTCCATCGATTATTCCATCGATTAATCGGATAAGAAATACTTTTTTTATTAACAGTTTATCTGCATATTTTAACTTCCATACTGCAGTTTTTCCGCCTGTGAACAAACAGCGATGGATGGAGCAGCTACAAAGTTCTCTTTTCTTCACCTTAACACTTGTTGATCAGGTGCTTGATGAAGAACCTCCAGCTGTTTCCCCAGTAAAGATTTTAATGGTGGTTACTAAAAGAAAAAGCTGCTGTTTTGGATGCTGGAAAAACGTTTCCTTTTGCACTACTTGAGCTCACCGTCTCTATAACAGGTTCGCCTCTTTGCGCTTGCGCAGTTAAAACCGCTGCCTGCTATGAGTGTTCTGAAAAACTAGTGGCTGCGGGAGCCATGGTGCATGTGTGAGTAATGTTGTAATGCTTTGTATTCACAAGCATTCTCGAAAATACATTTCTACTGCAGGTCTATATTTAGTCACTAATAAGGAATTAAAGTATAAAAAAATATTTTGAAGGAGCCCCTCGGTCCTGGGGGGGCGGGCCTTCCAGTACCGAACCATCGCTAGTGCTAATGGCCCGCGCTCGCTAGCAAACCAGTTCTGGTAGCTACAGCTGAAGTAAAGACAAAAATAACAGCTGAAATTCTCAGCGAGCACAACACACACAGACACACAGAGAGCAGTGGAGGCGTGGAAATGCATGTCAGCAATAGTTGCCACCCGTCCCTAAAAGTACGGAACCCCGCATGTTACGGAGCCGTATTCCACAGAGTCCTGTAACATACGGGGTTGTTTTTTACGAGACACGTGGCAACTCTAGCGACGATCCACTCTGTGTTAAAGGAAATCCATCGCAGTGACGGAGAGCTTTTTAGAATCTGTGTGTGTGTGTGTGTGTGTGTGTGTGTGCGCGCATGCCTGATTCACACTCCAGTCCAGTAGGTGGCGGTAATACAGTTCTATGTTGGTTTGCCAGCCACCAATAAACCCACAAAAAGATGGAGCACTAATGCTGCTAATGCTAGTGAGGAGCACCACTTACACCGAGACAGCTGAGCGCTCCAGAGTTTAAACGAAGCATCGACACAGTAAATTTGTCGATAATTTTTTAGAATCGAATTAATCGAGCTAATCTATGAATTGTTGCAGCCCTAGTTGAGCCTATGGAGAACCAGGAGGAGCCGATGGAGAATCTACAGAGCTCACCTTGGAAGATTTATGCAGGTATAACTGTGCATACAGATCATAATTAAGCTTGAAAAAAAGCCAGACAAAACAGGCTTTGAAAAAAAAAAAAAAAGGATGTTGTGCAACTTCTCATTTACAGTTTTGAGAGATACAGTTATGACTCTAAGCTGCATCTAGAAAAGCAAAAACCTATTTTCAATTATTACATACACGTTATTAATTTATGTGTTGAAAATAGTAGCTGTTTTCATCAGCGAAGTTTCTAGTTTCTAATATTCTAATTATTTGATTTATGGACTGGTGGATAATATATACAATGCTTTTTAAAATGAAAGGAAATCAGTATCATGTTAACTAAACTTATCTTATCCACTACCCCCTACCCCATCCTCATCAGATGTGCACGATACTTTTATGGGAAAATATGTTCACGTCCTCCTAGCCAGAGTGAATGCGTAAAAGTTGTTTTACTCTGACATAAATAAAATTGGTCCTGATATGGAACTGGAGAGTGAGGTACAGTGACTATATTGTTTTAAAATTTCAAAGCTGTTATTATTTTGTTAATGTTTGGTCTTAAATTCATTTGCAGTCTAATAATGCATCTATGGCTGTGATCGTGAAGGACTACAACATTCAGAATACAGGACAGGCTGCCTTTATAGATTCATTTGCAATGACAGCAATGTGGCAGGGAAAAAGTCCAAGCTCAACGGTAGATCTTATTCATTCTACTATGTATTTCTGTGTGACTTTTCCATGTGGTAATAACAGTTTCGACTCTAAGATATGTCGATGGTTGTGATATTTATTGAATATACAGACCCTTTTACAGCCTACGTCATCAAAGGATGCACGCGCATTTTGGCAACGGAAGTGAACTGCTACTCCATTCAAATCAATAAGAACGAGTCTTCACAGCGTTTAAACGTGATATAAAAGTGGTATTAGCATCAAAGTGTCTGGCTGTTGCATGTTTCGCTGTCAGAATTTCTACTCTACCAAAAGTGGACTTAAGTTGTACCGAATCCCATGGAATCACAGCTGTTTGAGAGAAAACTGAGGCATTGCAAGTCATCAAATGTATTGATAAAAATTGGACTGAGGACACGATCAGGACTGAGGACAGGATCAGAAATGCTCACGTTTGAAGCGCCCATTTTATATTAGGTAAAATTATTTATCTTCCGTTGTTTATACCGGGGTGTCAGGTATCTAACAAAAGGTATTAGCTGGTAGACTATTTGGCTTTTAAACTGTTGTGTGGCTGGCTATTTACAGGTGAGGCATTGCTGGACTCAGAGAGTCCTGATTTTTAAATTGATATTTAATCGCACTATAGATTACAAAATGCAGTGCCAGTCAAAAGACTCACATATGAATGGTGGAGCGTGTCTCACAGTGTGACTGGAACAGTATATTTTTTTTTCATTGTAAATCAATAATATCTGCAGTCAGAAAACTCTTAATAAGCTAGAAAAGCAATTTGAAGAAGTACTCACGCTGTCGTGCAGGTACAATCCGCTGTGAGGACATAGTTCTCTGACTCGATTACAATGCCCCGAGCCTCATACACAGCGGTCCTGTTTCCTTGTCTTTGACTTGGAAGAACTTATGCCTTCAAGACACAAAACTTCGAGTCTGTGTCATGATATTTGATATTCGGTACATGGCTGCAGATATAATTGTAAGCATCCAGTGACTTATATGATGCGACTTCTCTCCGGTGTATACACTGAGTTTCTCCACCAAATACACATATATATCCACCCACGGACACTGGGCCACTTCCTAACATACCACAGGGATCAGAGTTGGTTGCTGGTGGTCAAGATTAATTTTTGCAGGTAGTTTTCACGATCTTTCGTTGATAATCCCTTCTCGTAGATTGAAACGCTATTGAACTCCGTCGTACTTCCGTTTCCAAAATGCGCACGCATCGCTACCTACATCATCACTGTTTACAAACAGTAAAAGGGTCTATATTACCTGAGAGTAGTACCTAGACCAAATTCTAACCATAGTACATTGTGTTACTAAACATACGCTTTTGGTTGTTGCTTTTTTTTTACACCACAAATGAACCCAAAGGATTATGAAATAATTCTGGGAATTAATAATCATCACCACCACTGGACATTAGTGTTTTAGATTTTAAAAATATCTTATATCATAGTTATGTCAGAGGCTAAAACCACATGAAGACTTTTTAGGTGATCTACCCACAAGACAAAAGGTCTTTGTTTTTGGATCCACTGGGGGAGTCAAAATAGGACATCCAGAAATGTGTGCAAATCACAAGATGTGGGCGGATAATTACTTACTTTAACTCAAGCATTAAATTCAGTCTATGTTATTCTTTTTAATATACCTAGGGCATTTATGAGGACGAAGGGATGCCATGTGTCAAGGTGGACATGTGATACTGTCAAACATCCCAAACAACAGGGCAGTACATCATGTGGAGTATTTGTATTTAAGGTGCATACATATTTTCACACAATGTATGATTTTATGATTATAATATATGTTTTGAAACACATGAACTTTGTTACTTTCTTAAATTTAAAGTCATTAAATAAACTTTGACATGTCAGTTTGCAGAAAGACTCCTTGCAAAAGACGCTGTGGATTTCCCCATTTCCAGAGAGGTAGTCAGCAGCCTCAGGTTGGACATTGCTGTGAGTCTTCTCCTTAACAGTGGTGAGAAATCTAATATTGTTCTATAAAAATTTTCTTATTTTAAATTTTGCATTGCTATCGTGATTACAATATTTTGTAGCTGTTGCTACAAGGACAGGAATACTTAGCCAAAACTGACTACATTGATAACAGAGACAACAATAACATGCCTTTCAGAATTGTATTTCTTTGTCCACAAGTAAATAATACAACCATTTTATTTTCTGTTATTAAAGTTCATAAAGCTACTTTTGTCACTAATTATGTTCAAAAATGGTACATCCTCATAGACACCTCCAATAAATTATGTTGGTGCTTACCACATCCTGTTTAATAGTTACCAGATAGTGGCCAGTTTTACATCTCAAAACAAGTCACTGATCTCCACAGACAAATTTTGAATCAAAAGGATTTGAAAGTGATTATGCTAAACATGAAAACACTATATCTAGTTATGTTTTTAAACTTTAAATGTATTTTTATTAGATGAATTAGAAGACCTGTGCCACTTCTGCGGAGAGATGGAAAACGAGGACTTGAACTGGGTAACAAAACTTTAGAATTATTCAAACGTGTACTGTTAGGAAGTTAAAAGGAGAAGACAAACTGTAATCTTATCTTGTGTAATGGAAGCTTGGATAAGGACATGCCCACCCTGCAGACCTGTATTTGAATAAGTGGGAGTAGAAATTTAATGGACTTTGTAATTGTAAAGAGTGCTTTTTGTTGAAAATGCCTTATTTGTCCCTTTTAGATCTAATGTGAGATGTGCCTGAGGTGGTTCCATCAGGCATGTGTGAGAAGCCCACCAACAGTAAACAGATTTGTTTGCTCTGCATGTTCTCTTTAAGTTTGTGTGTTTTCAGTGGTGTGCTTGTTTGTTTAGGGTTTTTCTGAATCTTAAAAAATGTAATTTTGAAAAATATGCTCGATATATTTCTTTCCAAAACTCTCATATAAAGGTGACTAAGGGAAGGAAAGAGCCAAAGTTTCCAAATTCACTCAACATAATGTCCATAATGCTGGTAAATTAATTTGTTCCCATGTTATGAAGTGGGAACAGAATATTTTGGATGGCTGAAATATTTGGTTCCCCCCGTGTAACTTTGGCAAATAAAGAGCAAATGTTTTAAAATTCTCAAGAATATTTGTGTGTGATGGTAAGATTGAACAACCCAAATCTCAAGATGATTTTTTAATCCCTCTTCCCTAAGGTAACAACACATTACATTGTGCGAACTTCAGGCTGAAATATTGTGTTTCCCTTTGATGTTTCTAAAAAAGGAGGAACTATGTTCTCATACTCGCCTTGAGGCGACTGTTTGTTGTGATTTGGCACTATATAAATAAAATTGAATTGAATTGAATACTTTACAGATTGATAGACAAATATTTTAAGGTTTTTAATACATATGCTAGGGTTGATTATTTTAGACAAAACACAACAACAGGCATTAACTACCAAAAGTTAGCAAATAGAAGTATCTCTCATTAATCCAGTAATGTCATATTTTACATTAGAGGGGGATTTACCAGAAAGCCTTAACTGTAAACTTTTCAGGAAGTCTAATTTTTTTGTGTCATATAGCGACTTCTAGCGACTTTTAGGTCATCCAGTAGCTAATTTCCTTGCTGAGGAGTTGGCAACAGTGTCTATGTTTACCAGTAGCTGTAGATTAACATGAAAGTTATAACCTCGACATGACTTTGTGGAGTCTTTTTACTGAGAAATTGATCACAAGCGCCGTGAAGACTGTCGGATCCATTTCTGTGGCTGCAGTGCATGCTCCCAACATAGGGGGAACAGATTTTCACAGGGAAACAGAATTTCGCACAAGACCGGTATGCTGGAGAGACAAGCAGCAGTAGCATAGTTTGCCACTGTCCAGCGGATCTGACCCCCTTAGGACTTAAAAAGTATATACAGACAGAAAATAGTTCATTTTGAATATAAGGGGACAAACTATGAGAGGACTAAGAGGAAATGCTCAGCCGAACAATGAAGAGGACGTTTTATCCTCTTGTGAAAATGAAGATGCCACCATGGGTATTAACAAGCTAGCATCATTGCCGAAATAAAGCAGGTGCGTATTGATGAAAAAAAAGTTAACAAAGCTACAGAGAGATTAAGAAAGAACTGTCCGTTATCAGAGAGGAGATAAACAAGAAGCTAGTCAGCAATACCGACTTAAAAGAAATGAGAAACAAGATCGAGGAGGCCGAACAAAGAGTGTCAGAAATGGAGGAGTTTAGCGCCAAGATGAAAGTAGTACTTTCACACACTTTAGAGTTCCAGGAGTGCCTCCAAACACAGCTTACAGACCTGGAGGCACGTTCACGAAGAAACAATATTTGCTTCCACGGAATACTGGAGGGCACAGAAGGGGATAAAATCACGGACTTTACTGGGGGGTTTAGAAAAACAGAGCTGGCTCTCACCGACACCCCTCTCGGGATACAAAGATGTCATTGCTTGCTTGGCCCCAAGCCCCCCCACAAGAGTCCAACCCCAGATCCGTAGTTTCCTTGAATTTAAAACAAAAGAACTGGTAAGTCTGTCTGTCTGGGAAAAAAAGATCATTCAATATAGTGGGAAACGAGTCTTCTTTGAGGAAGATTACATCAACGATATGCTGGCGAAGAGAAAGGCTTACACTTGTATTAGAAGACACTGAAAGAAAAAGGCATTTGTTTCCAGACATTTCACCCAGCACGTCTCCGTGTTTACCGTGACACTGGAACCGTAATCTACAAAGACACACAGGAGGCTGTGACAGTATGGAAATAAATTTGTCTCAATATTATTCAAACAAAAACTAATCTCAATCAGAAAAATTTATTATGTTTAGTGCTTTAGTCAGCGCTAACCAATAGGGACACGTCTTACATCGTTCCTCTTTAGGTTCCGCCCAGAATGTTCATGTTCCCAGCACTCAAAACTCTTTGAGTTGAACCAAAAACAGGGGGCATCAAAACCAAAAGTTTGAGAATTGTAACCAAAGATTTCTGACACGCGCAAATAACATTTTATATTTTGCGAATAATTTTTTCTCTTCATGAGAAAAAACTTTTTCCAAAATAAAATATTCCATTACAAAAATATTTCATTACAATTCTGAAAGTTTTGACCACAATTTATTTTTTTGATTGTGGTTAGTTTTTGTTTGATTGAATAATATTGAGACAAATGTATCTCCACTCCTGCGACACAGCCCATGGAGAAGAGGATGACACAACCGGCCTGGGAAACCGCAGTTTCAACATGCCATGACAGAGAAACGAGGTTGAAATACATCCAGGAAAAATTAAAGGAATTCCAACATGAGAGCAAAACTTAAGGCTCTCCCCCCTCAGCCACTGATGAAAGATTACAAAGCATGTACTGACTTTCCTCTTACTTTACAGTAATTATGACCCATCACCTGGGAATTCTGCTTGCTCGTTACTTTAAATATGCTTCAGTCTGGTTGGACTAATTCAAAGACACAGGCCCGCAATACATGGGGCTCCTTTTAGTTCAAGGAACTCCCCTAGCAACTAGGAAGTGAGTATTGCACTTCAGAAATGGAGGCAATTTTAATTTTTTTTTTTTTTTTGGTATGTTATTCTCATTTCTTTTTGCTGTTCCTCATTGTTAAGACCGACACCTTATGTTTATTTAAGCCATCAAGTTGTTTTCAAACTTCGTAAAAATTTATGTTTTTCTAGCAGAAGAAAAGACAAAAACATAATTTCATAACCCGAACGGTTTGCATAATCCTATCAAGCAGTGTAAAATCATAGCTAAAATGAAACGCGTGAAACAGGATGTAATTTTCTGGCAGAAAATTTACACTCATCTCGTGTAAAGAACATGAAAAATTGAGAATATTTGATTTTAAACATACATAATACTCCTCGTTTAAAAAAAAAAAAATTCAAGGGGAGTACCAATTCTTATTCAGACAAAGTGATTTTTCAGTTCTCCTCCCAGATTACTGATAATGAAGGACGATATGTTTTAGTAAAAGGTTTCATTGATCACAAGGAAGTTACACTACTAAATGTTTATAGACCACCAGGAAATTATAAACTATTGTTAAAGAAGATTTTTGATCTGATATGTTTAGAGACACTGGGGATATTAATTTGTGGGGGAGATTGGAATATTAACCTACATCCATCATTAGACTCAGATTATTCAAAAAAAAAAACAAAAAAAAAGAAGGATGCCACCTGAAACGCTATATGTCAAGAAAATGTTTAAAGAATATTTGTTTTCTCTAACTGCTCTCGATGGAGACGGTCGCATCCTTCTCTCTCTCTCCCTTGCCCTCACGCATGTCCTAGTGGAACAAACCCGGTCGGATACGTCATTGACTCATGGAGTGAGTGGAGACCTCTGTGTCTTGCCACCCTGTCGGTTGAGGACTTGGAAGACGTGTATACATGTTCGGCTTTTTGGTAGTGGGATATGGGGCTATTATTGTAGCAAAAGTTCTGTGTGTCCGTAAATTAATCCAAGTGTGTGTATCGCGATCTGTCCGTAACTGGATCCACGTGTGTAGAGATTTGTGTGTGCGTAAGTGGATCTGTCTGTAACTGGATCCACGTGTGTAGAGATTTGTGTGTGCGTAAGTGAATCTGTCTGTATCTGGATCCACGTGTATGTATCGCGATCTGTATTTTGATCTGTGTCTGTAATCAGATTTGTAAATGTGAAAAGAAATCTGCAGCGCAGATATTAATGGTTGCAAAGTCTTACAGTTTTTCTCAAGTCACTGAAAACATGTACCTCAGGCCGCCAATCTTTACAATTGGCTCTTTTTACACACGTGACTTTTGCTACACTTCTGCAGCCGCAGAATCTGTGACAGATTTGTGCGTAATCGAGGGCTCTTTGACCCTCAGTCAGGCTCACAGGCGGGTTGCGTTCAGGTCCGCTGGGACTTATTACTCGCTCTAACAGCGTCACATTAGCCTGCTGGTAGCGGTGGCTGTGCCGATGCAAGGCTGGCTCAGATGGACACTTCACTGGATTCAGCACATGCTAACTGGAAGTACCTCTTTCTGTTTGTTCAGTAGCTTCATCAGCAGCTCGTATTGGAGCTGTGTGAAAAATCAAATGCAACTGGAATGGAGACTGTAACTGGAACAGCTGATCACTCAGCTGAGGGTTCACCAGCCAACTGATGTCAGCTAGCTGAAGCAGTTAGCTAAAACTGACTGTGTAGGAGTCATTGGAGGATCTGATCAGTAAAGGCAGACTAGGATATGACTGATGTAAGAAAAGTACTCAAAGCTTTGTCACACTGAAGGAAATATGAAAGGAGCATACGCAGAATAACTGTATGAATGCCTCTGTGTCCAAAGCCCAGTCACAGTAAATACAGCAGCAGTCTGTGACCTCTGTCAGTACTGACGGCACCATTTATTTATGGACAATTATTAAAAATACACTTGAACAATACTCCATTACAAGTAAGAGTCTGGCTTTCAGAAACTACTAAAGAATGCAGCATTATCAGCAAAGTTTCAAAATATTTAAACTTTATTAGTACTTTAAGCATTTCCAGAGCAAATGTCATCTTCAAACCAAGCAGCTCCCACTGTGCAAACATCAGTGTCATCAGAAAAAAAGCATTTTATTATTGTAAATTCCATTAAAACACAATGTAGAATTGGATTGGAGCATCCTTTAGTTATAGCAATGACTGAATATGAAGTAAAAATATGAGCCTTGTTTTTGCATTTGTTGACCTAACCTGTAATTATCTGTTCCAAATCTCTTCAAGGTCTTTCTTGGTGAAAAAGAAGGTTTGCAGACCCACCACCTCTGTCAGCAGATCCTCCAGCTGCAGTTTGATCTCCTCCCTGCTCCTGCTGCTGTGCCTCCAAAAGGAGGTGCAGGGGTCAGCATGATCCACTCACATACAGTCTCATTGGAAACCTGCACTATACCATCATATCATGTAAAATGGTAAATAGACTAGTTACTTATATAATGCTTTTCTACTGTAGCTGAGCACTCAAAGCACTTTATGCAACAGCTGTATAAAACACAGCAGGCCATAAGAACACAACTGTTAATGTTCAAGAACATGTCATAATCTTGTGTTTATTCATAAGTGTTCTTCTGTGCAAAATATATGATGTGAACATGAACTTTACTGCTGCAGGTACACATGTAGAACCATCAGGTCATATATTCAGATGTAAATAAAATGTAAAGGACATTTCTGAGGACATTCAAACCATTGTACTGCTTTATCTGACCTTAACACTGATTCCTTTTTCTACAGAAACTGCACATCCAGAAATTCAGTCCCTTGGAGTTCATGCTGACCTCAGCCCTGAGATCCACATTTTTCAGCAGTCTTAAAAGGTTAAAGTCCTGAAGAGGTTTGAAGATTCACTTAAGCCTGTGCTACAGGCAGTGACCCTTCCTGATTTGGGCTAACTGTGAGGTGTTTAATGGTAAACAGTTTGGTTTTTTTTTTAAAAGCATGTCGAGGCCCCGCGAGTAGACTGCCTTCAGTCTCATGGAAACCTGCACTATATTTTGCACATTATCACTAAGTTCTGATGTACACAGAGGTGTCAAAGTCATTTAGTTAATGGGCTGGATGCTGTCCATTTTAAAATGGACCAACTCAGTAAAAACCACTGCATAATAATGGACATGATCTTTAACAGTCAGAAAACATTCATACACAGTTATTCTGCGTATGCTCCTTTCATGATTCCTTCAGTGTGATAAAGCTTTGAGTACTTTGATCATTCTTACATCAGTCATATCCTAGTCTGCCTCTACTGATCAGATCCTCCAATGACTCCTACACAGTCAGTTTTAGCTAACTGCTTCACTTAGGTGACATCAGTTGGCTGGTGAACCCTCAGCTGAGTGATCAGCTGTTCCAGTTACAGTCTCCATTCCAGTTGCATTTGATTTTTCACACAGCTCCAATACGAGCTGCTGATGAAGCTACTGAACAAACAGAAAGAGGTACTTCCAGTTAGCATGTGCTGAATCCAGTGAAGTGTCCATCTGAGCCAGCCTTGCATCGGCACAGCCACCGCTACCAGCAGGCTAATGTGACGCTGTTAGAGCGAGTAATAAGTCCCAGCGGACCTGAACGCAACCCGCCTGTGAGCCTGACTGAGGGTGAAAGAGCCCTCGATTACGCACAAATCTGCGGCGGCAGAAGTGTAGCAAAAGTCACGTGTAAAAAGAGCCAATTGTAAAGATTGGCGGCCTGAGGTACACGTTTTCAGTGACTTGAGAAAAACTTTAAGACTTTGCAACCATTAATATCTGCTCTGCAGATTTCTTTGCACATTTACAAATCTGATTACTGACACAGATCAAAATACAGATGGCGATACACACACGTGGATCCAGATACAGACAGATTCACTTACGCACACACAAATCTCTACACACGTGGATTCATTTACAGACACACAGAACTTTTGCTACAATAATAGCCCCATAGTGGGATCTCTTCTGTCTGAGCTTAGAGGATAACTGATTTACCAGGAAACCCTTTGACACCGAATGTGTCCACTGTGACACAGCATACTTCAAAAGTGCCGCCGTTCGCGGACTTCCGTCGACAAATACCGTATTACCCCTATATGGCGGTGACGTGCAATTTCTGGGCTTTCAGGAACCGTTTGCATTTTTCCGATAGGACAAACGCTTGCGGAGTTACGGTAATACGCCAGCTGATCAACGTTCCTTTGATCAGCCGACTCCGAGCTGATACGCCACGTCTCAATCAGCTGTATACCACTATTGAGGGCAAGTAACGGGCGCTTCAGCAGCGATCGCTCGGCGTTAAAGGGTTAAGAGAATCTGGGCAGCAGTTGGGCCACTCGTGAGACTGCTTAACCAGATGGATGGGCTATGCAGAACTGTACAGACTCAGACTCAATACCTGTTGGACCTGAGCTGCAAGCTGGATGCTCGAAGTCCAGGTGCAAACATGCTCGCATATGTCTGTGTAGATTCTCAGTCATCCAGGTCATAGTAGTCTCTGGAGCTTGAAAAAGGCGACTGGACTTCTTTTTGTTTCTTGAAGAAGAAGTTTGTTTCTTGAAGAAGAAGAATTTTGTTTCTTGAAGAAGAATTTTCTCCAAGCATGACATCTCAGTATACTTCAAACCAAGTCACACCCTAAGACAAACACTGGTTCATCCCAAGGACAAACCCGCCAAACACAAGATCAGCGATGTAGTGTATGCTGTTCAGTGCAGTGAAGAGTGCTCGGACCTCTACATTGGTGAAACCAAACAGCCTCTTCACAAACGAATGGCACAACATAGAAGAGCCACCTCGACAGGACAAGATTCAGCAGTACATCTGCATCTGAAGGAAAAAGGGCACTCTTTTGAGGATGCCAATGTTCACATTTTGGACAGGGAAAACAGATGGTTTGAAAGAGGAGTGAAAGAAGCCATCTATGTCCACTGTGAACAACCATCATTGAACAGAGGAGGTGGATTACGTCACCAACTTTCCCCCGCTTACAGTGCTGTCCTGAGCTCCCTTCCCAGACGTCTCAACCCCCATTCACACCTTTGTTCCAGTGACCTCAATAGGCCACAGGAAACAATGGAGCGGAGTCCTAAATTGGTTTCAACTGAAACCACTGATTAAATATGACCCACGCCCCCTTCACACCTGGGCACATGTGTTCACGCACATGATCAATAGAGGGTCATAACCACCTCCAGGGGACTACGCCCACAGGGGTTTAAATACCTGGGTCTCTCCACCATTTGGTTGAGAACTGAAGAAGCCTTTCGGATGAGAGGTGAAACGTCTTCAAGAAACAAAAAGAAGTCCAGTCGCCTTTTTCAAGCTCCAGAGACAAACATGCTCGCAGGTGAAAGGGATTAGATCTGGAGATAAGGGTACGTGTCTGCACAGCGAGGATGGTAACTGAGCAGTTTGGACCATTGGATTACCGAGTGTCCCAGAGAATTGAAGGCTGTTGAGAAAAATAACAAGGCAGTCTGTTCCAAAACAATTTGTATTATCAGGAATTCGGCTCCCTTAGCCGGCTTTGAGGCCGGTATTCATATCTCCCCGGGATGATGTGTAACAGAAAGCTTTTCCCCCTCCCTTCTCTATGTGATTTGTGTGACCTGGGATCTGGTATACCACGACTGCTGACACACGACCATCACTAGCAGCAAACTGTTTAGGTGGGGAGCTAGGTCCTGGCTCCATAATGCCCTGACCCCCCTCGTCTCCGTAGGCACCCCAAACCCTACCTGCCCTCCCCCTCACCATTTTGCTATCCCGGCTTTGAATGTGCCTCCTTGAGATGGTTGTACTCCTTCACTGGAGTCCAGCTGTGTTTAATTAAACTGATTGGACTTGATTATGAAAGGCACACACCTGTCTATATAAGACCTCACAGCTCACAGTGCAGTCAGAGCAAATGAGAATCATGAGGTTGAAGGAACTGCCCAAGGAGCTCAGAGACAGAATTGTGGCAAGGCACAGATCTGAACAAGGTTACAAAAGAATTTCTGCAGCACTCAAGGTTCCTAAGAGCACAGTGGGCTCCATAATCCTTAAATGGAAGAAGTTTGGGATGACCAGAACTCTTCCTAGACCTGGCCATCCAGCCAAACTGAGCAATCGTGGGAGAAGAGCCTTGGTGAGAGAGGTAAAGAAGAACCCAAAGATCACTGTGGCTGAGCTCCAGAGATGCAGTAGGGAGATGGGAGGAAGTTTCATAAAGTCAACTATCACTGCAGCCCTCCACCAGTCGGGGCTTTATGGCAGAGTGGCCCGACAGAAGCCTCTCCTCAGTGTAGACATATGAAAGCCCGCATAGAGTTTGCCAAAAAACACATGAAGGACTCTCAGACTATGAGAAAGAAGATTCTCTGGTCTGATGAGACGAAGTTTGAACTTTTTGGCATTAATTGTAAGCGGTATGTGTGGAGAAAACCAGGCACTGCTCATCACCTGACCAATACAATCCCAACAGTGAAACATGGTGGTGGCAGCATCATGCTATGGGGGTGTTTTTCAGCTGCAGGGACAGGACGACTGGTTGCAATTGAACGAAAGATGAATGCGGCCAAGTACAGAGATATCCTGGAAGAAAAGCTCGTCCAGAGTGCTCAGGACCTCAGACTGGGCCAAAGGTTCACCTTCCAACAAGACAATGACCCTAAGCACACAGCTAAAATAACAAAGGAGTGGCTTCACAACAACTCTGTGACCATTCTTGACTGACCAGCCAGAGCCCTGACCTAAACCCAATTGAGCATCTCTGGAGAGATCTGAAAATGGCTGTCCACCAACGTTCACCATCCAACCTGACGGAACTAGAGAGGATCTCCAAGGAAGAATGGCAGAGGATCCCCAAATCCAGGTGTGGAAAACTTGTTGCATCATTCCCAAGAAGACTCATGGCTGTACCAGCTCAAAAGGTGCTTCTGTTCAATACTGAGCAAAGGGTCTGAACACTTATGACCATGTGATATTTCAGTTTTTCTTTTTTAATAAATTTGCTAAAATTTCTACATTTCTGGTTTTTTCTCTCAAGACGGGGTGCTGAGTGTACATTACTGAGAAATAAAATGAACTTTTTTAATTTTAGCAAATGGCTGCAATGAAACAAAGTGAAAAATTTAAAGGGGTCTGAATACTTTCCATACCCACTGTACATACACATGCATATACATATACACACAATCTTGCTGTGGTTTCCAGTAATGTGAGTGTGTGTGTGTCTCTGTCAAGGAATGTACTCACTAATGAGGGCAAGACAGACACCCTCTCTATTTTTAAGATTAGGCTTAAAACTTTCCTTTATGTTCAAGCTCATACTGCTACCACTTTTCACTCTGTTTATTCAACTTTCTGCATTTAATCATGAGTTATTATGTCTGGCTCTGTCCCAAAGCTTGCGTTGTGTCCTGTCTCCCTCCCCTCACCCCCAACCTGTGGCGGCAGATGGTTCCCCATGGGACTGGGGTTGGTGGCTGCTGTGGGCACTGTCACGAATGTCGGGGGTGTGTCATACAAAACAATTCGACACAGGAAATGTTGTCAGATAAGTCACTGCAGTGCTTGGTACAGAGGTCACTATAGGATTTTGGAACATCTTAATCATATTATGTTTATAAGTCAGATCAGTCCAAGAGATTTAAGTTACACACAATGCACAACAAGTGAAACTCAACCTCTCCTTTGAATTCAATAAAAACAGCAGGTTACAGTAAAGGAACAGGTTCTAATTTCAGGTTGAAAGAATCCCCAAAATGTACCACAGCCTCTAAAGAAAAACGCTGAAGGAGAATTATTTGAAACAGTGCATTACCTGTTAGCTATAGCATATATAGCATTAGCTATTGCAAACATCTTTTTTTTGTTTCTTTAGAAGTGCTAATGGATGTTAGGACTCCTGATTTTGCTTCTGCCAGTTGATTATGCTGCTTGGTCTGTTCACCCAACCTGTCAGGGAAAACCTGTCAGGGTTTTCCATCCAGGTTAAGGAAAAGTGATTAGAACAAGTAGACAAGTCATCTATGGACTATAAAGCCACACCCCCTAAAACTCCTCGAACACCAAACACACCTGTCAGTCACATGTTGCAAAACTTTTAAATGGTTGGCTTCAGACCAAAGGTGAACTGTGTATCAGATCCAGATGTAAATACCTGGAAATAAAAGATGAGTTGTTCATCTTTTGTCTCAAATTGATGTCAAATTGAAATGCTTTCAATGTAGAGCAAAAATAAAGGGCCTGGCCTCACTGTTCCCATACTTTCCCCCCTTCCTCTAACGGAGGGAAGGGAGGATATTTCCTGACATTCCAGTCACTTAATAAAGTATTCCCCATAGAACACAAAAGTGCCCTACCGGACATATGCATACCTCCTAATATGGACATGGAATTATCCAGCTGCCATAGGACGAAAGGCAGGGTGCACCCTGGACAGGTCACCAGCCTGCTGCAGGGCTACCACAGAGAGACAACCATTCACACTCACACATATGTGCAATTTAAAATAACCAATTAGCTTAACTGCACATGGTCATCCGAGCCTTTAGAAGAGTGAGAGGTTGCTGAACTTTGTGTCAGCGCCACCATTCTCCTCACCTCTGTTCTGTTTATCACGCTTACGGACTCGTCGGTGTCTTCATCCAAATCTGATTCAACCATGGGTGGGGTATACACCTGTAAGCTGTCAACTGTTGGGGAATATAAAATCCCCTCATGTTGTGTTGGAGTACAATGATGTGCTGCTGGGCAGTTATAGGTGAGTATGTTCTTCTAGCATCTGTGTTTGTGTTTACTCAGAGCCATAAGGTACAGAATGATAATTATCAAACAACTTCCTCTCTGATGGGGTGAGGCAGACAGAGGAAGCACGCACTGTCCTGCCAGGACATACAGTCGCAATAATGACATCATTAGGCACTTTAAACCGCTGAGAGCCAAAGCCTGCAGAGACATGTGCAGAACAACGCAACACAAAATCAGTCTCCGTGAGGGGTGCTGAGACATGTTTGAAGAACAGCTGCAGAAAGAGTGTGATTACAGAGCAGACGCTGATGTATACATTACTCAGGCATGTCAAAGTTTACAAATGGCAGCAGTGTGTGTGTGTGTGTGTGTGTGTGTTCTCAGTCATCCAGGTCATAGCAGTCTCTGGAGCTTGAATAAAAAGGCGACTGGCCTCCTTTAAGTTTATTGAAGACATTTCCCTCTCATCCTTTCTGAAGCCTTTCTTCTGCTTTACAAACCTTAACCCCCTCAGGTGTACAAATAAGACACACTTTGAATGCACACATCAAATCTCAGCACCACCACAGTGCAAGAGGACAGTGAAATTTCCTATCATGTAAAGGCTGTGTGGCAGACAGGAAGGAGGACCCCAATGCAGGATACGCCAGACAGAGGTAAAATATAAACTCAGATTTAATTGGCAGAGCTAACAAAAGGCAGGACTGAGCAGGACCAGTGGTATGACATGCAAAACAAAAATAACTTGACTTGAATGGCAAAGTGGCAAAACTGAATGCACACAGCAGAGGACTCATAAGACATATACAACATCACAACAACAGCCAGAGAAAACACGGGACTTAAATACACAGGAGGGCTGATGAGGGAAGAGGAAACAGGTGGGAACACAGGTGATGCTGATTGCCTTGATGAGACCAGGGTAAGCAAAACTGAACACAACAGACAGGGACCAGACAACTATCAAAACAAAACAGGAAGACAGAAGGGGGAAACAAGGCGCAGAGTTGACACTGGGAAACACAAGGAACTAGAAAGCAAAACATAACCAAACCCCACAATCAAAACCCAAAACAGAACAGACAAAATTAAGCAAACAAAAACACACGGAGTCCAATGGACCCCGGACCATGACATTTCCTTTGAAAACAGAATACATGAGATGCCCTCAAAGCAGGACACACAGGGTGGATCTGTGGGACTGAAAGTTGGTCTGTTAGTTTCTGTTGTGCTTCTTGTTGCAGTTTATGGATTTTTGAGCTATTGAAAAACTTATTAATATTTACTGTGACTGTGGATGGTTGCCTGTCTCTCTGTGTTAGCCCTACAACAGGCTGGTGACCTGTACAAGGTGTACCCTGACTCTCGCCCTATGTCAGCTGTGATAGGCTCCACCCCCCGTGACCCTGAACCGGATAAGCAGAAGAGAACAGATAGATGGATGGATGGAATTGGTGGTGGTCCCAGTAGAACTGATGACTCTTAATAACTAGTACAGAAAGTTTTACACATCTGTGCATCATGGCTGTCATACACAATAAAAACTTTAGTGAACCTTCGGTAGCACATCCTCTGGGACAGACATCAACAGTGCAGAAAATGAGTGAAGCGGTGCCTTCAGTGTGTCACTGACACAACACTTCATGACCTTCAGTGTTTTGGATAAATGGCTGTTAGAGAGAGGGAGCGTTTCACTGTTAGATTTTGTAGCAGCTCCATCGGGTGGCCTGGAGTATAACAGCGTGCCAACCAACCCAAGAGCTACCCAGTCCAATCTAATTAGAGGTCAGAACTGATCAAATAATGAGGGAATCAATGTAGTAAATGTCCCTGCTGCACACTTCTGTGTGGTTTAATGCTCATTACAGATGGAAGCTGATAGTTTCTTTCGCTGTGACACTTTGATTTATTTTGAACTCAATTCAATTTTATTTATATAGCGCCAAATCACAACAAACTGTCGCCTCAAGGCGCTTTGTATTGTGGGTAAAGACCCTTCAATAATAGAGAGAAAACCCAACAGTCAAAACGACCCCCTATGAGCAGCACTTGGCGACAGTGGAAAGGAAAAACTCCCTTTTAACAGGAAGAAACCTCCAGCAGAACCAGGCTCAGGGAGGGGCACTCATCTGCCGCGACCGGTTGGGCTGAGGGGAGAGTAAAGACATGCTGTGGAAGAGAGCCAGAGATTAATATCAATTAATGATTAAATGCAGAGTGGAGTATAAACAAAGTAAATAAGGTGAATGAGAAACAGTGCATTATGTGAACCCCCCAGCAGACTAGGCCTATAGCAGCATAACTAAGGGATGGTTCAGGGTCACCTGATCCAGCCCTAACTATAAGCTTTATCATAAAGGAAAGTTTTAAGCCTAATCTTAAGAATAGAGAGGGTGTCTGTCTCCCGAATTGAAGCTGGAAGCTGGTTCCACAGAAGAGGGGCCTGAAAGCTGAAGGCTCTGCCTCCCATTCTACTCTTAAGTATCCTAGGAACCACAAGTAAGCCAGCAGTCTGAGAGCGAAGTGCTCTGTTGGGGTGATATGGTACTATGAGGTCTTTGAGATAAGATGGGGCCTGATTATTCAAGACCTTGTATGTGAGGAGAAGAATTTTAAATTCTATTCTAGATTTAACAGGGAGCCAATGAAGAGAAGCCAATATGGGAGAAATCTGCTCTCTCTTTCTAGTCCCTGTCAGTACTCTAGCTGCAGCATTTTGGATCAGCTGAAGGCTTTTCAGGGAGCTTTTAGGACAGCCTGATAATAATGAATTACAATAATCCAGCCTAGAAGTAATAAATGCATGAATGAGCTTTTCAGCATCACTCTGAGAAAGGATGTTTCTAATTTTAGAAATATTGCGCAAATGCAAAAAAGCGGTCCTACATATTTGTTTAATATGTGCATTGAAGGACATATCCTGGTCAAAAATGACTCCAAGATTTCTCACAGTGTTACTGGAGGCCAAAGTAATGCCATCCTGAGTAAGTATCTGGTTAGACACCATGTTTCTAAGATTTGTGGGGCCGAGAACAAGAATTTCAGTTTTATCTGAATTTAGAAGCAGGAAATTAGAGGTCATCCAGGCCTTAATATCAGTCCGACATGAAAAGATAAAAAAGAGGGTGGAGCCACTGAAAAAAAAAACATATCAGTTTTTTTGCAATCTGTGACTTTAATCTTAAATTTAATCTTGAATTTCATCTGATCTGGTTTTGAACTCAGAGTCTGTTATATCCTGAAACATCCTCACATATCTCTCTAAATCTAAATTGTGATTTGTATAAACTGATTCTGTATAGTTCATTTTGTGGTGTCTGTTGTTGCACATTTACTGAGCAGGGCAAAGCACACAATTGCAAATACTGTGCAAGCACAAATTATATGCGCGTTTCTCTCTCAAAACTATGAATCAGATCAATGAGAGGAGGCAGATACCATAAAACAGCTGCGTTTTACGATCTCAGATGGAATAGTTGTCATGGTCTTGGGCCGGTGGTCCAGTGTTTTCTTGTTCTTTTGTTTTGGTCTGTGGTTCTTTTCTAGTTGTGTTTGGTGTCACGTCTTCATCTCTGTGCCCTTGTCCCACTTCCTGTTTTATTTTGGTATGTCTGGTTTCTTGTGCAGTGTATTTGGTTTTGATTCCCCTTGTCTCGTCAGTGTCATTGTGTTCAGCTGTGTTACCTGCTGTTTCCACTTTCCCTCGTTATCCCGTGATGTATTTAAGTCCTGTGTTTTCTCTGCCTGTTGTTGATGTTGCTGTGCCAGTGCGGTCCCGGCTTCCTTGTAGTCTTCGCTTTGTCTCACCCCCACAAGGATTTTTGTGTTTTGTTTCTCGTCTCTTCAAATAAACACCTTTTTAGTTATGTCAGTTTTTGGAGTCCTGCATTTGGGTCCATCTCTGCTCGTCACACCGCCAGACATGACAATAGTGCTCATGGTAGTTTATTTATTTTGAGCTTTGTCTAGTGCAGGGGTCGGCAACCCGCAGCTCATCCAGGCTTAATCTGCGGCACGCGGAAGTAAATTATAAGTATCCAATTGAAGTGCATTTTATTTTTGTCAGTTCGGTTTTTGTTATAGTTTTAAATTGGAACATTATTGTGATCTTGAAATATTAAAATAAAATCATTTTATTTATCTATTTATTTATTTTCGTTTCTCAATATATGCGTCACTTGCGGTAGCTGCTACCGGCTTCCGCTAGTATTTGCGGTTCTCACTGTTTTGTTTTCCGTGGAAACCGGGTTCAAATGGCTCTTTCCGGATTACGGGTTGCCGACCCCTGTTCTAGTGACAGTCACAACATGAAGTAATATGACAGATTTTTTAAATTTTTTTCTCATGCTATCGATCCGATACCAAGTAAATACAGGGCCAGTACTGTGGATACTGATACAGGTACCGATATTTTTTAATAATTGTGAAGAATTTTCATGAAGTTTAAGTCTTTTGTAATTTTTTTCCTTTGATCATTAATTAGTTAAGGTTAGAATTGGGCAAAATTTATAGATAAATAGAAAATACTTAATCAAAATAAGTACAGTACAGTAACAAAAAAATCTTCCCCATACATTTTGATGTCTGGATTTTTTTTGCTTAAACAAAGTGCACAAAATGATCGCTGAAAAACTTTTTTTCAGGTAGAGTGTTAAGAAAGTATTATACAAAAATGTAATAAAATATCTCTTTATTAACTAATTTTCTGGATTTTTTTTCTTAAATAAACAAGCTGTACAAAATTATCACTCCACAACGTTATAAAACATTTAAGCTTCTGGCCCCACCCCCTACTTCCGGCCCACGATTTAATGTCAAAAATCTGAGACAATTTGGCCCTTTAAGTTGCTTATTTGAAATTTCACTATCTCCACTTAATTGGAGGGGAAAGCGAAATGTCAAAAAAGTAACTTAAAGGGCCAAACTATCTTATATTTTTTGACATCAAATTGTGGGCCCAAAGTAGGGGCAGGGCTGGTACTGGCCTGCAGTCTGGGAGATTGAGACTGCTGACAAATTCCTCTTTTTTTTTTTTTTTTTTCCCCAAGTAAAATATGTTACATGTCACATGATGGTGTAACATCATGCAACATGTGCTGCGACAGCAGCGGCACTTAAACAGTCAGCTCACATCTTTGATGAAACAGCAGCACTGCATACAAGAGAGAAACTGAAGCTAAAGTATCAGTCTCATTACACTGGTATTGATCAATATCAATACCAATGTTGGTATCGATCCGCCCACCACTACTCCAAAGGTAAAACACTTCAACAGGATCCACCGCTGCCACCTCCATTGTAAGTCCTCCTCCTGCAGTCTCTGTCTTCCACATGTTTGGGGAATGGAGCCTGATTCAGAGGACAGAGGTGGAGTCTAAACTTTTTTATCTCTAGACGTAGCATAAAGGGACTACAGTTTTTTTTTTTTCTGTTATCTGCATGTTTTCTGTTTTTTTTTTCTGATTACATCTGTCCTACCAGCGGGTGGTGGGGTGGGGCTCAGAATGACCTACACTGTCTGCCTTGTTCAAACTGAAAGGCAGCATCATAAACACTGGCATCCAGGTGATAGACAGATACGTGGTGCATACTCACGCTATCATATTGTCTGTAACAGCTCATGTGGCCACAACACACAAAGTTTCCACAAACAGGCCTTCGTTGCTCCGTTTGAGCATTTACACAAGTCAAACCTGCTGTGAGCAGCTGGTGGTCATGCTGTTGTTGTTTCCAGTCTTTATTTAACCTCTGAGCATCCACCAGGTCAATGCTGGCCTGTTCAGGATTATAGGTGGCAGTGTAAATTGAATTTTTGCTGTTGGCTTATTGGCTGGTGGGATAATCAGAGTTACAGGGTGCTCTTGTTTGGAGAGAAAAAAAAGGAATAAATTAATGAGTCCCTCTTTTTTTTGTAACAGTGGATATTTATGTGCCACCCTCGACGTTAAAGCCTGTAACTAAAGAAGGGTGAAGTAGGCTGGTGAAATTTGCTCACATGTTTAGCAGCCGTGTCATCTGTAACATAAACATATCCACACAATTTCATTGATGGAAGAGATCGGTCATGTTAACACTAACATCTTTTGTTATTACATATTTATTACCAAAACATCACTGATGAGACATTCACCCAGCACAGTGGCTAAAAGCTAAAAGTTTTCCCAGTCACTGACATTCAGCTTTATTTAAACCTGGAATTTAAAGTTTTAAACTTCTTCATATTCACTGATTTATCATCTTTTCAGGTATGAAATGAATATTTATATCCTTGAACTTTGGAGTATGCGTGACATCCTGCTTCTGTTTTGTAAACGTGCTGAGACATGCAAACATGCAAAAATGATTTTGATACGTTTCCCAGGGAGTGCAAATTATGTATGCAGTATGTAACATATTATTGTTAATACATTCCACACTGAGAGAATATTTGTGTCTGTAATTATTTCTGAACATAATCACTCTGAACGACGCTGCTGGTAGTAACGTTAGCCACAGATCAGCCTTATTATTTGTCAGCATTAAAAATATTCCAAAAGTCTCCAACAGGACAAACATAGTCCAGAGGTCCAGTTCAGGGACTCCAAATAACTGGGGTGAAGCCTAGCAGAAAGTTACCAGCTACAGACACCTGTGTCACATCCACCTGTCAGTCAAAGAGACCACACCCCTAATTATGCAAACTTTAAACCTTAATACAATTTAAAATAAATAAAAACAATAAATCAACCTGAGCTCCAGACACAGACCTCAGTCCAGAATTCAAACTGGAAGAAGTTAATGCTTTTATTTTGAAGGGCTGGATTAGACAGGGGAGGGTCTTAAAGTGATGCGGTGAGTGAAAATGGTCAACCCAGGTCAACTAAAAATTATACAGAGTTAATGTTTACAAATGACTGCTGAAGTGCATCAGTACTAACCAGGCCCTTTACTACGAAGGGGGTTCAGCATATCCTGAGGGTCTTACCTGGACTCTCTTACCCTAACACTGGAGATCAGGAAAAACGGTCGCACAAAGCTGGTTATCAACTATCTAATTTAACCCGGGGTTTCCCCTGCATGTTACCATGGAAGGGGCAGGGCTGGCACAATCCCACCAATCTAAAAGAGGTGTTTCACAGGTCATGTGACTTTTCTTCCACAGAAAATGATCCCTGTGAGTGTCACCTACTCCACAGATGTTATCAAATGGTGATTACAAAGAACATTAAAACAGAACAGTAACATGCCAGAAGAACAGATGAATGCTGCAAAAAAATCATTAATCATTTTAATTCTAGTCCATTTCATCACTGAGTGTGCTCTCAGTGCTGCTCTTTAAGGTGAAGGTCTCACATGAAAGCTGTGAAACTTTAACCTGCAGCTATTTAAACATTAAGGCTCGCTGTCCCACAGCCTGATACAGGAGAGGTCAGAGATCAAAGGGAGATAATGTGGCTGACTGAGGTATTCTTGGTATGTGTTTTCTGTTAAAGACTCGGCAGCAGGTTAGAATCAAGTAGAACAACATTTTTTGAATGTCCTCAATTACCAAATTGATACAAACACATTTCTGTGACACTGCAGAGCGTAGCTGCACTTCATTCAGTGGTTCAGTAACATATGTGCTCAAAACTTGCTGTAAACAAAAAAAGACTTAGTGAAATTGTGGTGCTTACAGCCAATTTTAAACTCACACTGAACATTAACTGCTCCCGTCCGTCCATCCATCCATCCATCCATCCATCCATCCATCCATTTTCTTCTGCTCATCCGAGGCCGGGTTGCAGGGTTAACAGCTCAGAGAAGCCCAGACCTCCCTCTCCCCAGCCACCTCCACCAGCTCATCCGGAGGGACCCCCAAGGCGTTCCCAGGGAACCTGAGAATTATAATCTTTACAGTGTGTCCTGGGTCTGCCCCGGGGACGTGCCTGGAAAACCTCACCCAAGAGGCACCCAGGAGGCATCCTTTCAGATGCCGGAACCACCTCAACTGGCTTCCTTCGACGTGGAGCAGCAGCGGCTCTACTGTCAATCTCCCGTTCCCTTCTCCTGTCACTTGTGAATAAAATCCAGAGATACTTAACCTCCACCATCAGGGCAGCAGCTTGTCTCTCAGGCTCGACCTCAGACTTAGAGGTGCTGATTCTCATGCCAGCCGCTTCACTTTTCTTTGAGCATTACTAAATTCTATTACAGTCACAATTTTAACATGCATTAGCTGCCTGAACTACATCTGCAGCTGTTACAGTTTTTCTCAGTTACCAAAACACTGAACCCTGTTGTCTGAACCAAATGCTCAGTGCCCTGAACCCATTTATTGCAATGGTCACCTTTTTGTCAGAACCTTAAGCACTTTTCACCTAGTTAGACACAACGTGCAAACATATTTTCACCCACTAAAACGCATTTTGCACTGTGATGGACTTGGGTTGCATTATGGTAAGCACAGGTAGCAAAAGTGAAAGTCAGTGAAAGCACAGGTGTCTCAACTTAAACACAGCAACTCAAAAAAGGTTTTGTGAATGTAGTTTGAAAATTGAGCTTTATGTTTACAGTTTAGAGATATGGAGGGATGGTTTCAAGAAATCTGACTTGGCAATTGAGAAAAACTGTAAAGGAGACAAAATAACAGAGTTAAGAGAGAGAAGCTGAAAGCGTCATTCAGTGCAGTTGATGAACTGCACAGGAGGAGGTGGAGTACTGTATCTAAGGTGAGATTTTCTAGCCCATCTGATAGGTTCAGATCATTTTAATAACTCAGAGAACAAACACACAACTCTTTTTGAACTTGCGCAAGGAGGAGAGAGCCGTTCCTTGAACTCAGCTCGCGGCTGAGTGGAAGTTATCTGTCCCAAAGGACAGCTTCCTGTGCAGCGCTTTTATTCGGACTTTCACAATAAGATCACGTGGGTTACACCAAACGCAGTTTACAGCATGTAATAAACAACATTCTTGGCTTTTTCCTTACCATATATGGTAGTAAGTATCCTGTAGAATGTACATGTAACATGGCGTATACGAGACATGTATCCTATGTGTGTATTCTCTGCAGGCTGAAAACATCCTGCAGTTAACTAGAACTTCCTTTGTAAAAAATGTCACCACGTGTTTCCATTTCAAACATGAAAACAGTATCATATGTACATAAAACAACATACAGAAAATATACAAACAGAAGATATGATAATAAACAGAATGGAATTTATACCATAATGCCAACATTTCCCCCCTGTTTATCATAACTTCACTGGCACCTTTCTTTTCCACGCCACACCACTTGCTTGCACATTTTCAGTGTGGGTTTCATTCATTGCCAAATATTTACATATTTACAAAATATCTTCAGGCATTCCAGCGTCTTGTTCAACCATCTGAAACTGCAAATATGACACGACATAACCTGTGAAAATCTTTGTTATCATGGATCTGATGCAGGGCAGAATGCACATTGTAAACACACAAATCAACACTAACACACAAAACAGGAGTCAGGCATTTCAACAATACCTGCCACCAAGTTCCTGCATTTAGCCAGGAAAACCAATCACTCTGGCTTTCCTGAGTGTGCTGTTGTACATATTTCTGTAATTCAGTCAGTCTGTCGAGTGCCTCCCTTATGACTCCACCAGCATTATCTTCATCTGGGATGTAAGTACATGTCTTACCAATGATCTTACACACGCCACCCTGGGAAGCTGTCCAAAGATCTAATACTATCCTATTTTGCATCACCATTGCTCTGAGTGAACTTAACTCTTTTAAAGTTCCTTGTCCTAGAGCAATGGTTGTATTTACCAGATGTAATAGTGCATAGCGATTTATTTCCACTTGGTCACGCACAAATCCCAGTCCAATTCCTGGAAAGATAGACTGGGCAATCTTCGCTCCGACTCCCCAGTGTCGGGAGCTCCTCTGGGACTTCTGAATGGCTCGTGAGCCACTCTCCAACCTGTCGCTTCGTCTTGTGATGTGGATGACTGACCTGGTACTGCATGAAAAAGACATGATCTGACACATATGCAACACTACACAGGCCTCCCCAACCTGGGGGAAGGGACACGTACGCTTTGTGACCACAGATGAAATACCAATCCGCTTGGGTCCTGGTGCTACTCGTGAGCACTGACTCAGCTCTCCAGTGTCCATCTGTATTCTGTAGGCCAGGTCAGACTGACAGTCCTTCCTTCGCACAGTTAGATTGTTATGACAAGCAATATTTTTGAGGCAGGTCAGGCATTGTCTCTCATCTGTTGGTGGACAGTAGGAATAGGTAGCATTACAGAGAGTGGCTGGTAATCTACCCACCTTGATGGTTCCATTTGCTATAACACATGCTGGAAAAGCTTTCTCTGGCAAATGAGTCAACATTAGCACCTCAGGAAGAGGGTTGGCTAGCTGAGGCCAAGTGAGCAAATCTGTTAACATAGAACAGTTTCTATTAATGGGAGAACGTATCCCCTTTACATTAAGAATTGTGGTAAAATTTGCTTCACTCCATTTAGCTCTTCTCCCTGGATGTGTAGCCAACCCGGAGAGACACCATGAGTGCTCCCAGCTAACATTGTAAGGCCTCAGTCCAGTATTGTGTCCTTCCACTGGCATATGTGCACACACATCACAATTTGTCCAATTAGTCTCTGGAGCTTGAAAAAGGCGACTGGACTTCTTTTTGTTTCTTGAAGACGTTTCACCTCTCATCCGAAAGGCTTCTTCAGTTCTCAACCAAATGGTGGAGAGACCCAGGTATTTAAACCCCTGTGGGCGTAGTCCCCTGGAGGTGGTTATGACCCTCTATTGATCATGTGCTTGAACACATGTGCCCAGGTGTGAAGGGGGCGTGGGTCATATTTAATCAGTGGTTTCAGTTGAAACCAATTTAGGACTCCGCTCCATTGTTTCCTGTGGCCTATTGAGGTCACTGGAACAAAGGTGTGAATGGGGGTTGAGACGTCTGGGAAGGGAGCTCAGGACAGCACTGTAAGCGGGGGAAAGTTGGTGACGTAATCCACCTCCTCTGTTCAATGATGGTTGTTCACAGTGGACATAGATGGCTTCTTTCACTCCTCTTTCAAACCATCTGTTTTCCCTGTCCAAAATGTGAACATTGGCATCCTCAAAAGAGTGCCCTTTTTCCTTCAGATGCAGATGTACTGCTGAATCTTGTCCTGTCGAGGTGGCTCTTCTATGTTGTGCCATTCGTTTGTGAAGAGGCTGTTTGGTTTCACCAATGTAGAGGTCCGAGCACTCTTCACTGCAGAAGGGAAGCATAAGGAACACACACACATTAAGAAAGCCCTCAAAACATGCGGTTACCCCAACTGGGCCTTCATCAAATCAGCTAAGATGCACAGGAATGAAGGCCAAACACAAACTACAGAGAATAGGAAGGACAAGAGGAACAACATTGTCATCCCATATGTGTCAGGCTTGTCAGAGAAACTCAGAAGAATTTTCTCCAAGCATGACATCTCAGTATACTTCAAACCAAGTCACACCCTAAGACAAAAACTGGTTCATCCCAAGGACAAACCCGCCAAACCAAGATCAGCGATGTAGTGTATGCTGTTCAGTGCAGTGAAGAATGCTCGGACCTCTACATTGGTGAAACCAAACAGCCTCTTCACAAACGAATGGCACAACATAGAAGAGCCACCTCGACAGGACAAGATTCAGCAGTACATCTGCATCTGAAGGAAAAAGGGCACTCTTTTGAGGATGCCAATGTTCACATTTTGGACAGGGAAAACAGGGTCATAACCACCTCCAGGGGACTACGCCCACAGGGGTTTAAATACCTGGGTCTCTCCACCTTTTGGTTGAGAACTGAAGAAGCCTTTCGGATGAGAGGTGAAACGTCTTCAAGAAACAAAAAGAAGTCCAGTCGCCTTTTTCAAGCTCCAGAGACTACTATGACCTGGATGACTGAGAATCTACACAGACAATTTGTCCAATTATTAACATGAGCTATGACATTCATTAACTGCCACCATTCATTGGTTGCATATTCATGTGGACACTGGGTGTAATTTAATTAAGCTGTTCCTCCTAAAACTAGCAGTGTGCTCACACTGAAAATAATTGTGAGGCTGCAGAAGGGCGCCATTCTAAAGGAGTAGGGATCAGTTGTTTTCTTCACTGGGTTGAGACGAAAAAACCACTATAAGGAATTTCCCCCTTTGTAACCAGACTTCCACCTTTACTCCAAAGTAAGTGGCTCCACCTTCTTGCAGTGACTCAGATGAATCCATGTAGATCTTTCAGCGATTTTCACTGCTGTTGGTGTGGTCAGGAGAACTTGATATGGGCCATCCCACCTCGGGTTCGATCAGCACTTCCATTTGATGACCTTGACCAGCACCCAGTCTTCTGGCTTATTGGCTCTTGCAAATGTAAGTATGTGTCGCTGTGGCCATAAAGGCCCTGTGCCGCTTCCTTAGCTATCTTATCTGCAAAGGCATTTCCTAAGGTGACAGGATCTTTGCCCACAATGTGGGCTGCACATTTACAAATAGCTATGTTTTGGGGTTTCATAATGGCCAAGAGTAACTGTTTTAACAATGTAGCATGTTTCACTGGCTGACCTGTAGATGTCTGCATTCCCCTTCTTGCCCACTGGGCTGCAAAAAGATGTACTGCTGAAAATGCATATTGGCTATCTGTATAAATTGTCACAGTCTTATCCTCATAAAATAAGCAGGCTTCGATGAGAGCTATAAGTTCCGCTGCTTGGGCAGAAAAATAAGCTCTGGCTCAGTTTCCACTGGTAGATATAATCAGACTAAGTTGGACTACATTTTACTCCTGGAAGCTAAAACATTTTAGACACTAAAAGAATGAGTGTACAGTTGTCCTGACTCTGTTTTGCCTGAACTTGGCACTGCAAAACTTCTTTAACTGTATTCCCAAATGTGGATATTGAATAGATATGGCGCCCACTTAACTTAAATGAAACAAATAATGCATATTCACGGATAGTAGAATCTGTTGCTCCGAAGTCAACCAAAAAGAAAAATTTTCCCATTTACAATTAAATTTAGCATAAGCATTTTCCTATGCAATTCTGATGCAACTGTACATGGATGCATTGATGCATTAATATGTTACAGGAAACCTGCTGAGCAGGTTGCTGCACGTGTGCTAGGCTGTGTGTTAGATGCCAGTAATGAGTGTGTGTGTGTGTGTGTGTGTGTGCGTGATATCTCACTTCCCTTCTCTTCTGATCAAGCAACTTGCCCTCATCTGACTTGTCTGAAGTCCTTCTCTCCGATCAGTGTGACACAGTCTGGTTAGTCCGTGTTCCCTTCACCAGTTGTGGACATTCATTTCACCAACGGCCCGTCAGGCTGCAGATGTAACATCTGTCATCTCGATGCACCTGGAAAAATCACCCCGTCTTCTTCGACATCCTCGTCCTCTCCCACGGGCAACACTTTACCAAGCGGCAACTGTTCAGTACAGAGTCAATGTTGCTGTTCTCTGTCAGCATCTTATTTGTCCTTTTTTCTTCTGGTTCTTCTTCTTCTTCTTCTTCTGATTAACCATCTCCTGCGCATGTTGCACATGACGCTCAGTTCAGTGTGACGGCTGTCACACTTCAGGCCTCTGCTCTGAGCAGCCGATCTGGTCTGTCTCCATACAGGAGAGCGCAGTGTTGAGGGCTCTTCTGAGGTGGAGCTGTTCTGCTTGTCTGCAGGTTGTGGTGCAGTAGCGACTCAATGAAGAGGTGGAGGTGGTGGGTCTCGTGTTTACTGACGATCATTCTGGTCCGGACGATGTCTGATCGGAGGGCAGGAGTCCAGATCTGGGTCAGAGATTTTCAGCGCTTATAAATTTGCCTGCAAAAAGGGCCATAGAGAGATGAGGTATCACAAGTAACAACAAATGGAGGTGGGCCCAAAACCGCCACATTTAATTAGGGCATCAGCTGTTCTGCCGCTCAAGCTCTGCTAAGATCTCGCTCTCCGCCGAGTTCTTTAACTATTCATTTTCTATTCCTACGTTCCCATTTCCATTTTCCCAAACACTCAAACATTTCATTTATCTTTCATATTCAGCCATTTTACAGATTTTCACTTTTTCCCTATGCACACTCTAACCCAATAATCTACTCATTCAAATTATTTGGATCCATATCTCTTCTTTATATCATTTGCATGTGGTACTGTCAGGGGAAGGATTAACATCACTGCTCTAAGAGTTGCGATGTTGTGTAGAATGGAAACAGAAACAGAAGGTGATGATTCTCACACGCTCACGTTTTATACACAATTGAACAAAAAAAAAACATGAATATTTAAACTGAGAAAAGGTACCACCATCTGGGATCTGAAGAGACCAGTTACTTGACTTTTGGGAGAGGAAAGTTGTCCCATTCTCATCTGATATAAAATTCTAGTTTCAACAGCCCTGGGTCCATTTTTTGAATGTTTGTTGTATTTTAGTTTTGTGACGCTCCAAATGTTTCTGGTCTGTGTAAGGTCTGGACTGCAGGCAGGCCATTTCAACAACCAGACTCTTCTTCTACTTTGATAAAGCAGATTTTTTTTTTAGTCAATTCATGAATCACCTGCACTTCCTGTCATTGCAGTACTGTTTCCTTTATATTCTTGATGTACTTCTGTGTTGTGCAGGGGGCCATTCGTGGAGGGACAGTCCCAGAAATCTATTTTAAATTTCACTTCCAATAAAACATATCTAAATCAGTATTGCTGTTATGGTTTTGTCTCTTAGGTAAAGCAGGACATGACACTGTGTGATAGTAGATTTTCTTCTAATATGAATGTAGTAAAAGCTAAATATAATTAATTAATGATTAATCATCCATTTATTGATGTCAGAGCCATAATGTGGAGGCATGAAATATGAGCAGGAAATGAGGGTGAACGTGCCTCTGATAAAACTTTACATCCACATGGCATCCCAGATGGCTCTGAGTCGCCAACCATTACAGGAAGTGTGATATATGACATATACTGATACATTCCTCAACCATCTGATCAGGAACCAGAAACCAAGCTGATGCTGAGTGGAGCTCAAACAGGCCGGCATCCTTTGTTGACTGAAAAGCAGGAACAGAACTTTGGAGATCAGTTAAATGGTGAGTGAGTTTCACCTACCTTCTGTCTTTCTTTTTCTCTGTATTTCCAACATTCATTATTTAATGAAAGTGCCAACAGCTTATGGCATTTATAACAAACCAAGTGTTTGATCTACTGAAGCAGATACCAAAGGGAAGGCTGCTGGAAGACGGCTCTGTGGGACTTTGCTGTTTATCACAAGCTAAATGACGTCTCCACCTGTTTATAGAAGACGTTTACTAATTAACAACATTTCCCACATATTTCCTTTCATATTGATTCATTATGTCCATGTGTGTGTGAAGATAACATGAAGCTGAGTCTGTCACTGTAATCCAGATCCAGAGACAAAGGAGTGTGATGTGTGTGTCAGTGTGAAGTGTTGTAGTTTCACGAGTCAGTATCCAGCTACAAAGCTTCATGTTCAGTGTAGCTGCAGAGAAAACAGCCCTCTAGAGTAGAGTCCTCTAATGAGACACTGTTCTGAACATGTATTTAAGTTTTTACACAATACACATGACGTCCTGACCAACCGTCTACAGAATGTCGGGTTGGGCAGGTTAGGTAGACACACCCTAAACAAAACACTCCCTATTACCCTAAACACCGACCTACCTCACGCGTGTGTGTGTGTGTGTGTGTGTTCAGCCTTCTCCTATATGTGCTCTTCACTCATGATTGCCAAGCTCTCCATGAAACAGTTACCTTCACAAAACTTATGGACAAAGCGATAGGCATTGGCTTGATCTCCAACAGTGGTGAGACCACACACAAGGAGGAGGTGCTAAACCTGCAGCCTCAGTGCTCCATCAGCAGTTTATCCTGAACACACAGAAGACCGAGGAGACTGTGACGTGTTTCAGGAAGAAAAGAGCTGACCTGAGACTGCTACTAACTGCTACCGATATACTGCAGAGTGTTCTCACAAACAGGGTCAGTGCATGTCAGCTCCAATAAACAGGAACAGAGGGCTTTGTATCCACACACGTCTGCCAGCTGTTCAGGATAGCTACCTGTGAGATTACCCACTCATCCCATGCAGCCTCATTTGTGTCATAAGTTGTGTGGCAGGCAAGGTTAGACCTAAATACAGGAGGCAGACAAACTCAAAGTCCTACACCGAGGCAGGACTGTAGTGCAAAACCTTGGTAACCACAACCAGAAACAACACACAGCGTGAGCGAAGACACGTAAACTAGAACTGTTTTTTTTGGAGTGAAACAAATAATTTATGTGGCTTCTTATTGTGAGAACTGATTGTTCTTCATATAGTTGTAGAAAAAATGCCAGAGGCATTTCCTTCATTTTATTGTCCATCCATTCCCTCAAATTACATCTCCCATAAAACCACATTCAGCTGGTATTCGGTGCACCGCTGTGAAGAACTAGCGCCAATCCATCTGGATCTGATCCAGAGTCTGCTTTTGCAGGCTAGTTAAATTTAAAACTGGAAACTCCATTTAATGCATGTTTTTGGTAAAAAAAAAAAAAGACGCATCATCCTCATTTGTGGGACACATGGACATGTGAAAGATATGATCAGATATGATCCCGATATGGGAACATACGACCCAGCTTTTGACTCTCCATCAATCCGATCACTCAGTTCCCCGATCATCACCCAACCAACAAATCACATATTTTGTCTTTATGAAAGAAAATGAGAATTATTTTAGTTCAACTTTTTAAACTTTAGGAAATTATGGGCGTGGCCAGCAGGACCTCTGTGTCGTCTCAGTGATTCAGTGTTTGGAGAGCGTCTGTGAGACCCAGCAGGGCTAATAAATGATAATATAATTTTCTGATTATGTTTTTTTTCAAATTATTGTTGTGTTTTGATTAGTATGCGGTGATGTGACACTCTGTGATGCTGCATGTTTGCATGTGTAGCTTTATAGATTTGACAAAGCAGCACAAGCGATCACGTGCAGTTTAGTCTGAGAGAGAGACGCCACAGCCATCTGCTGCTTTAGAGATAAAAGAAACAAATGCAATATAATTAAAGGCAAACATATGTCATCATCTAAGTTTGTATTTGCATCCTTTTGTTAAAGAGGAAGAACTCTGTTCTCTGTATAAACCACTTCCTGATTCACACTGAAACAGTTCAGGAGTCACAAACATGTTCATTATTTCACTAAAAAGTTATAATTTACTAAACTTTCATCTCAGAGATAAGCTGTGAGAGAGGTTTTGTTCTTGCTATTTTGCTTTGATTGTATCTGTTCTGCATACAGGTTGATCGTGCTCCGTTTGTTTGGACTGATTCCAGATAAAACGACTGGTTCAGCAGGTCAGGAGGCTTCTGATTAAACATCAGAGCCGCGTGGAGATTGCTGACAGCATCTCATTCAGACAAACTGAAAGGAAGCATCATGAAGGCTGACATGCCAGGTGGCAGACAGGTATGGGAAGTATGACACTATAATGCTGATGCTATCACAGGTTCCACAGCCAATCAGAAGGCCTGACATAATTTCAGGAAGCAGTCGTAAACACGTCTGATCAGTATAGACTGACTCAGACGTAACCTACACGGTAAACCTGCACAGCAGCCTCGTACTGAGAGCTCCTCACACACAAATGGATTCGGTCTTCTCCTCTTTCAGTGGATGCTAATTTTCTCTGAAGACTCTTTGATTTTTCTAAGAGATCTCTCCAAAAACAAAAGTAAGTTTTTCAAAAGTGTGTTTTTGGGTTCCAAATTACTGAGACCTGCTTCATTTCTCCTGTCCTCCCACTCAGTGACTTTCAGTTTCTTACTTCCACCTATGGGGGGGTGGGGGGGGTGTTAGGTTGTAAAGTTTTGAATGAATTTTGGTGAAACTGTGTGTACGGGTGCAGAGAGGGGGGGTCATAAACCAAGGTGGAAAAGTGACAGAAAGTCTTGTAACTTAGAAACTATGACTCTTGTGTGGTGTGTATTGTCAAAATATAGAAAGTACTGCATAATGATTTAAATATCATGCCACCTTTGACCTCTGACCTCTCCTTCACGGTCACCAGATTGATCTGAGATCACAGTGATAATAATGTGAGCGCGACCTCCTCACCTCTGTTTATATATTCACTTTGTTTTCTTTGCTCTTTGTTAAGCAGACTTTAAGAAGTTTGTAGTGCTGCAAAAATGAGCTGTCAAAGTGAGGTCAGAGGTCAAATGGGACATGATATGATGTGATACTCAGAAATCCTCATATACCAGCATCATTTCCTAGATGTTTCCAGTGCAAACAGAAACAGGAAGAAACAGCTTTAAATAGCTCCGCATGTTGACGACACACTGCGCACTTTAAGGATCAGTGAGTAACACGGCTGAGTGTCATCATTTGGAGACCTTTGTGGATGTGCCCCCACCTCCACCCCACCCCACCCAACCCCACCGCAGAGCTTTATTAATTCAAAGGTTTCTGAGCTTCACAGACACAACGACACACACGCACAAACGTTACCAAATACATCACCTCTGTGGTGGAAGGGACTCTCTTTGTTCCTGCTGTTGACACAACATTTAGGCATATAGGGAATGATAAATGGGCATTCTTTGGACCTCTGACCTCTTTGCCAAGGTCAAACTTTCATGAAATATCTTTTATCTGCTTAAAATTCTGCCTTCTTTGTTTGTATTGTAAAGTATTGTCACGAGAAAGAGAATAAATCTACATAAACAGTAAAAAAATAATTAAAAGAATATCAAAATTATGTCTAGGATATTAAAATGTGTTTCAACAGGGCTGATAACAAAAGCCTGCACTGTGAACTTGTTTTTACTGCACTACAAGCTTTTTAAAGTATTCCATACAAAGTAAATAGTGCTCAGAGTGAGCTGCCATGGTGCAGGTTTGAACCCTCAGGACTGAATCTGAGATTTAACTGTTAGACTTACGGCTCAGTGTGGCTTAGAGGAGAACTCAGCAGAGTATTAGTTTACTGATTAAAATACTTATCCAGTTATTTTTTATATTCATTCAGTTTGTGGCAGACAGATGTTAATGTGTGACATTAATATCTGTCACTGCCGTCCAGGTGTGAGTATGTCCGTGTAGATAACAGGAAGGTGAGTGGAGTTTGTCACAGATAAAGAAGTGTGATGTGCATGTGTGTCAGTGTGTGAGTGTGTCAGTGTGTCAGTGTGTGGGTGTGTGAGCGTGTCAGTGTGTGGGTGTGTCAGTGTGTGGGTGTGTCAGCAGTCATTATCTTTGTGTTTAGTGTATCAAAGCTACATAAAGGCAGCATGCAGAGACTCAGTGTCTGATAAAGAGAGGCTGCTTTCTCTCAGAGGTCATGTTCACATGGCAGGTCAAAGGTCAGAATTCTTCAACCAAGCACATTTAAAAACTGGACTCCCTAAATTCCATGTAGAGGGCAGAAGATGCTTGATCGTGTTTATACTAACATCAAACATGCTCATAGAGGGACGGGCCCTCCCTCAATGTAGGGAGGCAGGGCTCACACACACACACACACACACACACCCTCCTACAACAAAGAAAACCAAGAACCCAGGTAATCAAATCCTGACCTGAGGATGCTTTCACTCAGGGACAGGACTGCTGTGCATGCACAGAATGGAACCTCCCTGAGCACCGGGACACACAGAGACTGTCCTTCTGATGAGACTATGACAGCAAACAGGAAACCCTGAATGATGACTGAAATCCAGGCCCTGATCAGAGAGTGAGAGCCATCCTTCAGGAAAGGGAGCTTACTGTACAGCACTGCCCGAAGTAACCTGAGAGAGAAGGCATTAGAGGTGCAAAGGAGGCCTACAGGAGGAGGCTGGAGGTCCATCTGAAGAAGCAACCCGATGTGGAGGGCCATCCAGGCCTTAGCAAACCACAGAGGCCAGAGCCCCACGTCCTCGCTGGCAGAGGAGCTCAATAGCTTCTTTTCCCAGTACGAGACCACCGCACACCTGGACCCACCAGCTCTCCAAAACTCCATCACGCCCTCTCTCTCGCTCTCTCCACAACATGAGGTGAGGAAACATCTGAGAGCAGCCAATCCCAGGAAGGCTGGCGGACCTGACGGCATCCCGGGCGCAGTCGTCAAAGCCTGTGCAGACCAGCTTCAATATATTCACGACTCATTAGACCCTTCAGTGTGTCGTCATTTTTCTGGTAAATATGTTTCAGGATTTTTGTAAAGTAAATAAAAATTAAAAACACTCTAGTTACGACATCTATTATATATTCACGTGGACAAAACTTTAAATTGGCTTGGTGTCGCTCCAGTGCACATCACAGTAATGTTTTAAGGTGATGTCAGAATCTACAATAATAAAGCAAATATTAGAATTAGAACAATCATTATAATTGTGATTTAAACATCTGCTCTATTGTATCAAAAGTAATTTCAAGTGGCTCACAGGCTTAATCAGCACACTGGGTTAAAATGGCCTCGTGGTCCTTATTTCACTGTTTCTCCGGGAGGTCTTCAGTGGACCACGTATATTTACTGTTCTGCCAGCAACATGATCAATAATTAGCATTAGAGAAATTGTCCATCATTTCATCCCACACTGTAAAAAAAACCAAAAACAATACATAAGAAAATGATAAATGTTTCATCTTCCATTTTCCATTTTTTTACAGAAAGTTCACAGACTTTTCCATAACTGGTAAAACACACCCTAATCCACAATGCATCGCATTTGGTAAGAAATCTGGAAAAACTCCTCTAAATAACTAATATGGAAATTTCCTTCATATTTATACAGTACATTCTCCTGCATGATGTGCAGTGCATGATGGCAGTACTGGGAATGTGTACTTTGAAAATTCCCTAACATATGACATATAAAGAGGAGTAACACAGCAGGAGATATTAAAACTTAAATATTCAAAACTTTACAATTAAAATGTTTTTTTATATAACAGCAGTGTTACAGCTGCAATGCTCACATCTGTAGTTAGTGGGTGATGATTCGATCAGCTCTGTGTTAGCAGTGTCATTGGGCCAGTGTTCATTAAGAAGCATGAAGTCCAGTTTGTGAGTTGCAGGGAGTGACATAGTATCAGCGGGTGGAGGCAGGGGGGGGGTTAATATGTGAGGAGTTCTTGGTGGCTGGTGTGTTGTTAATTATTACTTTGACATGTAAAAGCGGTGGGAGAGTTATAGTGACTGGAGTATTCAGAACTATAGATTATGAGGAGTTCAAAGGATCAAAGGTACCTGGACTGCATTGTACATATTACTTAAAATTTTACTATCATTTCTTATTTATGTCATTTATAAAACAATTTCAAATTAATAATGGACATCTTCAGATTTCCTCCTGCCTGATCCTGGCAAAACTGAGGTTCTCAAGTTCTGCCCTGAGAGCAGAACTGGTTCCCTGAAATTCAGAAATCATTTTAAAATTGTATCAATAACATGAACAGCAGAGCCTGAGACCTTATAGGTGCAGGTCATGTGACCTGACTGTTCCATGCTCTTCCTTTAAAACCAGAGCTGATCACACTTTTGAGGCTGTATCAGCCTCTCTCTCAGCTTTGTTTTAAATAACTCCTGAAGACTAACTTCTATAGTTTGGCTTTCATCTGTGGCCTTTTGGTCTCCTAATGTGTGTGTGTGTGCATGAAAGACTGTGTCTTTGACTGTGTTTGAATGTATAGATATGTTTTTATTATTATTAGATTAAATGAGATTAAATTCAATTGTCACTGCATACGTCACAAGTACAGTGCAACAAAAAGCCTCGTTAGTAGCATTACCATGCACTTTTTACAGCCTCCCCACCCCACTTCCTGTTTTTCACTTCGTCTTTTTCCATAACTTCCTCATTTTTCATATGGTCATGCCCCCCTTTAAAACTTAAACTAGCACCCCACTCACCCCTCCACCCTAACGCTAAACCCTCACCCCCAGCTGTTGTATCATCTCTGTTATGTAATATCTAACCGCTGTTCAAACATCAGCACCTCTCCCCAAACACACACACACACACACACACCTGCTGCAATATCAGCAGCAGACAGTCTCCCTGCTGCATGACCTCAGCACATATCTGTATCACTATCCGACATGCGTCCGTCGTTCAGTCACGTCTCCTCCTAGGGGCTGTGTTTCTGGGGCATCAGTATATAAGGACCCGTGTGATCATCATTTCTGCAACCGCCATCAACGCCGCATCTTCACTGTCCTTTGAACCCGCACATCAACCATGGAGGCCTTTCCACAGCTGGCCTGTATAGAGACTTTTAAAGGTACGTTGCCGGATGACTAAGTTGACGCGTGCTCCCACAAAAGAAAATGTAGAGAGAATGAGTTTAAATTAGAATACAAAAGCTGTAGTGGGTATGTGTATACAGATAAATTTAGCGACGCGAAATTATAATGTGTGTGGTTTCTGAGGAGGTTAATCTTTTTTTTTTTTAATTCAGCGGACAGCTCAGCTTTTGAGTATGTTAGAAAACACCTTTAGTTTTGATGATATTACACATGCCATTCTCACATGTGTAGGGCGAAAATCATCAGACTACTAGAAAATCAATTTGGTATGTGTGACATTAATGAAATGTTGAATACGTATATCATAATAATAATAATACAGTTTTTTTTTCTATTACAGCCTTCACTAAAACCAAGCCAGAGACCTACGGGTCATCCCCACCATAGGTGCAGACCCATCCTGACACACCTCCATCATCGCCTCCTGCGTTTCACCAAATACCTGAAGAGGAACTGTCGGTGCACAGTGTGACAGCTGTTAAACTAGCTACACTATGCATTCTGGCTCTGGCAGTGCAGAAATATCATGAAGAGATATGCTATGGCTGTCAAGTCAAACATCCTAGCCAGGATCGACACACCTGTCTGCAGGATATTCCTGATTTCTTCTACGGTCGCCATTATGATGAAGTGATGAAAAGATTCTGGTCGGATCGTCTCATTCCTGCCATTCAGCTCTTCTTGTTGTCCAACAGGATGATGGACACACGCAAGGATTTCACAGGCATTGTGGAAGCCCAGGTGTCTGAACTGAAGCATGCATTTGTTTTGTTTTGATGATCTACCAGCAGAGCTTCTCATGGTGGAAAACTACTGGATTGGCAAACACAGATTATGTGCTTGATGCATTCTCTGTATTTTATTTTTTATGGTGTTGAAATAAAAATCAATGTTAACCTCATAATCCTGTCATGTATGTATCACAGTGATCATGGAAAAAAACATAAAGCATAAAATCCTGATCACAGTCATGTATATGGCAGCATGAACAAAAGACCCATCATGCCCAACTAGAGAGGTCTCTTCAAAAAAAAAAAAAAAAAAAAAAAAAAAAAAAAATATATATATATATATATATATATATATATATATATATATATATATATATATATATATATATATATATAGCCTTCTTATATTTTTTGTTATCACATCTGCATTTTCTTAAAACACTAGCTGACTCAAATTTTCAGTCACTAAGAGGACAAAGGGGTCTGCACTCACATGAGGTTCATCATGTGAACTCACACTCATGTATACTTTAACCATTCATCCCCAACTACCATGGTCTGAGTTATTTTATTTTCTGTTTTTAAAATCCGTAGTTAAAACTTTCTGAATACTTTTTTTTAAATTCAACCATAACAAACCTGTCACCACTGTGAAAATCATTATTGCATTAGGTTCTCATCATCCTTTTCTAACAACATTAAGTTTGACTATAAAGTAAGAACATAAACATCACAGGTTTAGAATAGTATTACCCAACATGTGGAAATTTTCCAGTTTGAACTGTCAAACATATGTACATTCATAGCAAACATTGTAGGTAGGTATGGGTCTCAATAAATATAAACAGTACATGACACAAACTTCTTATGCTCCAGCATAAGAGCCATGGCAGCAACAGATTCCTCAGGCCTTGACCCAATGTTTGTGGGCCTGTATATTACAGGAGGTATTAAAAAAACTCTGTGTGCATGGTCTGCTCTATTGTGAAATGAGTGATGTGTAGCTCTGATGAGCAAAAATGTTTCGTTATGGCGTAGAAATCTGTGTTAATGAAAAAAACTAGAGGTATGCTTTGTGGTCAGTTTGGTTTCCAAAAAAAAGGGTTATTATTAAAGCAAACGCATCAAGACATAGATGGAGATCGGACTCAGTTTTAGTGTGTTAAAGAAAAAACATATTTTAAATTGTAATGTTTCCACTGCATCTTTCTGCTCTGACTTTAGACTCTTTCTGTTGGCAGCGGTTAGAGGATATAACCTGTGGTGATGAAAGCTGGTATAGACCCTTTCAGGAAAAATAAAACCGATGATCATCCTAATTTAGTGAAAAAAGTAGTTTAAGTTTATTCATCCTACTCAAAAAAGATAGGCTTAACCATCAATTTGTTGATTTAAATCATACATAAGAGTGATGGATGGACATAGGGGGTAATACAGAAGATTATGATATCATTCAATGCACACAATGGTTAAAGTGTGTGGTAACACATATCTTTAATGATTAAAGGGTCTTCTAACAGTCCTTAGTGTTTTAGAAAAAATAGCTCTGCTCCTGATGTCATTCAACTCCACCTGTCAGGGTTCTTGTCGAGCTTACATTGATCAAAACAGCGGTGCATTATAAAATAGTGGCGTATGAGGTTATTGTTTCTTTTATGGATCAAAACATTTTACGCCTCAAATGACAGAGACTTTGGGTTATTTAGATGATTATTAGGGACGTACAACTAGTTGGGTAATACTATTCTAAACCTGTGATGTTTTACCTTATGTTCTGACTTTATCGAGTGAAACTTATAACACTGTTAGAAAAGGATGATGAGAACCTAATGCAATAAACCTTTTCACATTGGTGATGCGTTTGTTATGGTTGAATAAAACGAAAAAAAAAAACAGAGTATTCAGAAAGTTTTAACTGTGGATTTTAAAAACAGAAACTAAAATAACAGACCATGGTAGTTGGGGATGAATGGTATACATGAGTATGAGGTCACATGATGAACCTCATGTGAGTGCAGCCCCTTTGGCGTCTTTGTGACTGAAAATTAGAGTCAGCTAGTGTTTTAAGAAAATGCAGATGTGATAACAGAAATACAAGAAGGCTGTAAGAACTCTTTTTTCCCCTTAGATAGGAAAATATGCACGTATTGCTTTAACCATAGATTTTTGCCTGGACATAGTGTTTGATGTTTTTGAATGAAAAGATGCTTAAACATGTATATATATTTTTTTTTTGAAGAGACCTCTCTAGTTGGGCATGATGGATTTTTTGTTCATGCTTTTACTATACATGATGGTGATCACGGTTATTTTATGCTTTATGTTTTTTTCTATGATCACTGTGATACATACATGACAGGATTATGAGGTTAACATAGATTTTTATTTCAACACCATAAAAAATAAAATACAGAGAATGCATCAAGCACATAATCTGTTTGCCAATCCAGTAGTTTTCCACCATGAGAAGCTCTGCTGGTAGATCATCAAAAAAAATCTGGTGTTTCAAAGAGAAGAACAGGTTGTCTATTGTCTCTGTGATGTTTAATGCATGCTTCAGTTCAGACACCTGGGTTTCCACAATCCCTGTGAAATCCTTGCGTGCGTCCATCATGCTGTTGGACCACAAGAAGAGCCAAACGGCAGGAATGAGACGATCTGTTGAGACGCAAGAGGCGATGATGGAGGTGTGTCAGGATGGGTCTGCAACTGTGGCGGGGATGATGGTGGGGATGACCAGTCTCCGGTTTGGTTTTAGTGAAGGCTGTAATAGAAAAAAAACGATATTATTATTATTATTATGATATACGTATTCAACATTTCATTAATGTCACACATACCAAATTGATTTTCTAGTAGTCTGATGATTTTCGCCCTACACATGTGAGAATGGCATGTGTAATATCATCAAAACTAAAGGTGTTTTCTAACATATTCAAAAGCTGAGCTGTCCACTGAATAACACACACATCATAATTTCACGTAACTAAATTTACATACCCACTACGGCTTTTGTATTCTAATTTAAACTCATTCTCTCCACGTTTTTCTTTGTGGGGAGCACATGTCAACTTAGTCATCCGACAATGTACCTTCGAAAGTCCCTATACAGGCCAGCTGTGGAAAGGCCTCCATGGTTGATGTGCGGGATCAAAGGACAGTGAAGATGCGGCGTTGATGGCACTGTAGAAATGGCGATCGCACGGGTCCTTATATACCGATGCCCCTAGAAACACAGCTCCCCTAGACGTGACTGAACAATAGACGCATGTTGGATAGTGATACGGCTATGTACTGAGGTGATGCAGCAGGGGGGACAGTGTCTCCTGCTGATATTGCAGCAGGTGTGTGTGTGTGTGTGTGTGTACTTGTTTTTGTTACCATGGAGGGTCTGAACACAGGGAGCACACCAACAAAAAGGGGCCCTGTTTCTCTGGACCCCACATGGGAAACCACTCTAAAGCATCTCGGGATGCTCTCCTAACATACCTCATGCATTTTTTTCACTTGGCCCATTTTTGGAAAAGTGTGTGTGAAGTGTGCGTGCTCAGTAGGGACCCCTTGTGTCTGAGCAGTGGTACTGCAAGTACACATGCTACAGGAAGTGTGTATCCTTTAACCAATCAGGACCCTCGAGGTCTAAAAAAAAATCACTTCCTGAAAGTTCAGGAAATGATTTTTTTCCTGTAATAAAATGCTATAACAGCATTAGGTATACTTATTTCATTTACACTTTACTTGAATAATTTGATAATGTTGTTGTCATTATACTTTGCACATGACTGTATTGCGACCAAATTAAAGATTTAAGCCAGGTAATTATTATTTTGGTAACAATAGTAACTAATAGTAGTGTAAGCCCATGTGATAATAGTCTCATTTTCTTTATTAAAATTCCTACATTACAATTGTAATTAATCTAAATGTTATTTACTGTTCATGCTTTATAAAAATACACATCCTTTTAGGCTTATTTTGAAAAAAAAAATTTTCATGTTCTGAACATATGAAAAATAAAGATATAAATAAATAGTCATTTAATATTTTCAATCAGTTTACTTAGATTAGAACTTGATCGTCATTTTACACAAGTACCCAACAAAAATTGCCATTCCAGAACACCCATCTAAGGGAGAGAGGTGTCTGCGGTCATGCAGTTGTACAGTGCTACTGTTGCAGCCATACAGCGATACTGTATTTAATATTTTAATCTGTTAGCTTCTGTTATGTTAGCTTCATGTGGCTAAAAATGCCGGCTTTACGGCACTTTATACGTTTACAACATTTTTACGGCACTTCATGACATGTGCCGGCGCCACGCTGAAGCTGCTTCGCAGGAGAAAGAGACGCAAATGAAGAGGACATGCTACACAGAACAAAACACAATATACGTGTGAGTAAATTAACAACATCTCAATACTAAAGACAAGAAACTGACGTGGAAATGCTTTTTACCCAGACTCCGAGGGGTTTATACGCAATGATTTAGGCTTCGCATTCGGTATATTGTCACTCAGGTGGTGTAATGTTTTCCCGTAAGACAGTCCAGCTTTTTAACTTGTCATTCATCTTAGCTTGCAGTGGTTTTAAACACGATGGTGTAAAAGGGAATGACAGAATGTATAATTGCATGTTATATTCAGAGTGATTTCTGATTTTGGTATGCTTATGTTTTACAACTGCTGATTCCAGAACCTGACTCTGGCCATAGTTGCCCGTCGAAACTTCTTCAAAAGTCGCCAAACATTTGTTAACGCTCAGTGTTATGGGGTCGACACACGGTGAGCGACAAACGACAGCGACGAATGGGTCGCATCGCCACTGGGGTGAAACCGAACACACGGGACGCGATAGCGACGGCAGCTTTGCGAATCGCGCTCTTACGTCACTCGTCTCCAAGAAATGTGATTGGTTATGAAACTGGAGGGATTTAGACATTTTCAAAGCAGTCCGTGTCAGACACGGCAATAAAGATGAGGAGTCTGAAGATTTTATTGGAACTGACAGAAATCTTGCTGTTAAGTCTCCTCTACAAAAAAAAAAAGACAACCTCGCGTTCATCCTATATTAGCACAAAAGTCCTCTCTATCCGTCTGTTTAACGTTAGTCTTGCACCAACACGTTCTCATATGGCTGCCTTTTATGTTTAACTCGATAATCACTGCGTGAAGTGTCATATAATATAGGAAAGTCAAACACAGCTAAAACGATGCTTTCCTTCCTGCTGAAAGTGGTTGCAGACTGCAGTGTGTAGCATACTCTTCGCTCATTGGTCAGTCAATGAAACTCTTGCTGATTGGTGTAGTGCCACGCGACAGCGACAAAAGTAGAACATTTTCCAACTTTGTTGTGTCGCGTCGCGTGGTCGCGTGTGCACGTCTACGTGTACGAGCTCGAAATTTCACATGCACGAACGTCGCCGGTCGCTTAGCTGGAGGAGGGCAAGTGATTGTCGCCTCATTGCACAAGCTCCATAGGAAATGAATGGAGAGCGAGCGACGTCGCTCCCCGTGTGTCGAGCCCCTTATGATGTCAGTGTGTCTCTGTATGTCTCGTTGTTTTTTGTTTTTTTCATGTGGAAGAACGCTGCATTTAAATTAAACAAGCATTTTGACGTGACTAAAAGTATCAAGAAGGCTCACGCTAATCAGTATGCTATATAAAAATACGTTCACTTTTGAAACAGACGCATAATAAAAATGAGTTGGTAGCTCAAAATTATAACAAATTATATTAGTAAAGCTATTAATAACTTTACTTAGACTGTTGATATTGATACAACAGTACTTAAGCCAGCCTCGAGGGCCAGTGTCCTGCAGGTTTTAGATGGGTCCCTGATCCAAAACACCTGAGTCAAATATAGAAGTCATTAGCAGGACTCTGGAGACCTCGCCTGCATACTGAGGAGATAATTCAGCCATTTGATTCAGGTGTGTTGGAACCATGGTGCTGAGGTGAGAACAGCTAGCACTGAGGTGCATAGATTAGGAGGATCTGAGGAGGTGGCAACTTGAATCAGATCGGATAAGTAAGGGGGTGAGGTTGTGGATGACTTTGTTTGCAAACAGAAGAATTCTGAATTCCACTCTGAATTTGTACGAAGCTGCAGTAGAACTGCTGTGATGTGATGAAATAAAGATGTTCCGGTGATGATCTGAACCACAAAGTAAGCTCATCTTAGGTATACAGTGTTACGGTGGAGCTCGTAGCTGCCCTTTCACCCCTGCTGCTTCAAGTTTGGATGCAGCACTGTTGCTGTGCTGGTCTGTGTTGGACATGTTATTTTTAACAGTAGCCAGTTGTAGTTACAAGTTATTCTCATATAAAGTAATTGAGTTACTGTATAGTTACTGCATTATTAAAGTAATGATATATGTGCCTACTTCGCTGGTTTTTTCAGTATGTTTTTCTATTTGCTTTTTTCTGCTGACAGGAGCGTATGTTCACCTCAGCAGTGTGTCAGCGTTGTTAACATGGCATATGAAGTACGTGTTTTTGTCCAGATTTTGTCAAGTTTTGGGTTTCGTAAGAATTCAGTTTATTGATATAACACCAGTACACAACACATAAACCAGTGGCAGACGCACCTATAGATAGACTGTGGAAACATGCTTCCATGTGGGGTCCAACCAAGCCAGTCGCTTACATTTCAGAAATCATTATGTGTGTGTGTGTGTATGCCTCCTTGTGGGGCCCTCCCGTATGGATCTAAGATTTTGTTATTTTTTTAATCATAGTTCTAGTACCTGACATTACGGAAGCATGTTATATTACAGCTGTAGTTCCACACATCTTCAACAACTAAACGGCTAAACTGTCATGTTGAAGGATGCTCCACTACATCCATAAAGATGCTGCTATAGGACCTGATGAGACATCCAGAACTGACTGGACCACATGTAGATAAAAGTACTCTTTGGGTTTTGGGGAGTAACTCCACATGATTTCCCTTCAAAGGTCTTGAGTCTTTCATTTATGTTGTCTGTATGATGTTGGTAAGTTATGTGGTAGGTGATAGGCTCTCAGGCTCCTGCTGCTGTAGTTGAGCCAGCCAGTTCTGGTATTTACCAAAATCCAAATTTGATTCAAACAAGATTGGTTCTACAGGGCATGATTGTAATAAATAACTCCTTATGAGCACAAGTGTAGAAAGAAAGTTTTTTTCTTTCTTTCGTTTGCTGTTGAAATCTAGACCCTTTATCAGCGTGTTTGCTCTCCTAATAAGATGAGTTTAACCTGTTCTTTTCTGTACTTAAAAATTATCATTTCAGATGGGCTGATGGCAGAGGTCATCAAAGTGACCTCTTTTACCCCCACATCTAGTGGATGAAGTAACAAAAAGTCTGCCAAAATGTGTAACTTCATCATGTTGCTTTTAAATGATCCAGTTATTACTACTGTATCAATACCTAATTATCCTCACATCTACTGCTTACCAAGATTTAGATGACCCAAGCAAGATATATTAAACACTAGGGCTGCAACGATTCATCAAGTAACTTGAATAATTCGATTATAAAAAATTCTCGACACAAATTTGCTGCTTCGATGCTTCGTTTAAACTCTGCAGCGCTCAGGTATCTCCGTGTAAATGGAGTGTTTCACCCACAACAACACCCTTACAGTTCTCCGTGGTTGTTGTCTTTTTCTTCTTGTGGGTTTAATGGACAAACCAGCTTATAGCTGCATTACCGCCACCTACTAATCTGGAGTGTGTATCAGGCGTTTTTTTTTTAAAAACCCTTAGATTCTAAAAAACTCTCAGTCGCTGTGATGGATTCCCTTTGACACTTAAACTAGATCATCGCTGACGTGTTTTTCCACGCCTCCACCGCTCTCTACAGTGTTTGTGTGTTGTGATCGCTGTGCTGAGAATTTCAGCTGTTATTTTTTTCTCTACTTCAGCTTCCAGTCTAACCGCAGTTTATTAGTGAGTGCTGCCATTAATACTAGTGATCATCCGGTACCGGAAGGACCCCTTCCCCGTCAAAATATTTTTTATATTTTAATCCCTGATTAGTGACTAAATATAGACCTGCAGTAGAAACGTGTTTAGGATGATGCTTGTGAATACAAAGCTTCAACATTGTGACACCTCAATGCTTCACCATACAGTCATGAATAAGGCTCTAATCAAAGATACTACCCTGAGGAATCCTCTGCTATACACAAAGTTACTGATAGTACAAATTAATTATAATTATAGACATATAAATCAGAGGTTGACCTAATTTGTAAAAGAAGGAAAATGTTAGGCCTTCATTCACAAAAACCCCCTCTATTTTCAGTGATTCCTTCACACACCCAAAATAAATAAATTGTATATTGATCAAAAGTTATAGTAAAAGTAAACACTACATATTCACATAAAATAAAAAACCACAATCCTCCCAATAGTCCTTCTCTGATACACAACTTACAACCCCCTCCCAAACAAATACCCCCACCCCCACAAACAAAATGTACACAAAGCATAAAGCTTTTTGTAAAACTTTAGACACGTAACTGGTCAAAAAAAGCTCTGAGCTATTGTTCTCTTCATCCTGCCGTAATAAACGTTATAACGACCCCCGTGAAAGACCAACAACCTTCCCAGCCCCAACACTGCTCTTGTAAATTTCAATGTGTAAAACACACACACAATATAAGTGGTGTAACAACAGCGTACGGTGATATTTTCTGTGTAATGGTGCATGCCAAGCTCACCATTAGATACATATTTATATCTAAATGGCATATAATACGAGGACGAGCTGAGAATAAAACGTAACACTTACCATGGATCGCCGTCGAAGTACAGCTGTTCGTTCACGGGATTCTGTAAAACCGGTCGAATCAGCGACAAAATCCTCTAATAAATTATAATCCACTCTCGTGAGTCATTTTAGTCACTTCGTTGAATAAATATAGTTTGGTTTTGATGCATTCTGACAATCCGTTGGCGAGAAAAAGCATTGTAAACACCGTTTACGCACAGCATACACACTCTCAGTTCCTTCTGTTTCACGCATGGAAACATGCGTAAACTCCCTGCACTGATTACGCAGGGAGTTTATGGTTTCATGTGAAAACCCACCCCATAGTGCCATATACCCACGTGCTGTGGTTTCGGATTTTGGGTCAGACTCGAACAATCAGAACATTTGGGGAACATTTGGGGGCAGGTCCAGAAAGGTCACATGACACTGTCTCTGGCTCTGGAAAACCCATTTCATAACATGATTTAGTCAAATGAGGTGTCAATCCAATTCTGAGGGTCTAGTCTGTCATATAAAAGCATCGAAAGGGTGAACTGCAGCGTTACTGTGACGCTAAGAGGCTTCAAAGTCGAAAAACGCTGCAGAGGGCCTGGTGGCGGGCCCTTGCCAGTTAACAAGTTAAAAGCAAGCCCATAACTGGCTAAAAAAATCATGTGTGTAAAGATGGACTTCTTAAGGTCCGAATATTAAAAGCAAGCCACATAACTGACTAAAAATCTTATGTGTGTAAAGGTGGACCCCGCAAAGCATCAATGTTAGAAACATGGCCCCACATGTGACTGAAAAACACACATGTAAAATAAAGTTTCAAATTGTGTTTATTGAAAGTGATTTTTAGTATCAAGTTTTTTTGGGGGGGGTACTTGCCTGGTTTTTTTCCATAGTTCTAGGACCACTAGAAAGGGTGGACCCCAGGGTTATAATAGTTTTGGATTTTACATTATAGTTTAGTTTTAGTTAGTTTTTACTTTTTTTCTTTAATTCAGTTAGTTTTAATTAGTTTTCAGAGTGGTTTTTCTCATTTTTATTAGTTTTTATTTTTGGTTTCATGCTTAGTTTTAGTTAGTTTCAGTTAGTTTCAGTATTAGTTTTAGTATTTTCATACCTAATCAGGTGCAAGATTCAAGGCGTAAAAGTGACTATTGTGTAATGAAAACTTGACAAAAGATACCGTTTAAAGAAATATATTCAACAACCAGCTGTTCACAAGACATGCTAAATGTGTGTAATATTAACGACACACATGAACATCAACAGGGAGAAACAAAGAAAAACATGAATTCCCAAACTCAATAAATTCTACAATAAACTCCACAATAAACTTCAGCATCAGTGTAGTAGAGTAACAACACCTACATGTGGTGTTTGACAAAAACAAACTCTTTGAAGGAGTCAAAGCTCAAATCCAGCTGCATCCTGATGTTCTCACCACCTTCTGTTTTGGAGCTAGCTTGGTTAGATGCTCGCTAATTAAACTTGCAGGGCCTCTGTACATAACCTACGGATGTTGCCGACCTTATGTCCACATTTATGTTTGTGTAGCTGGATTGTGTGTGTTAATTACCTTGTGGTCGTGTGCAGGTGTTTTATATGCAGCGCAGGCTGGGACTTCTTTTTTGGTCCTCGCTCTTTGTGCTCAGTTTTTTGGCTGCAAACATATTTGTCCCTGTTTTTTTTCACTTTCTTCATTCCTTCACGTCCATCCTGATAGTTTCAGCAGTCTCCTACCAGGAATTTGCTGACAGTTGTGAGTCCTTATATTGATGCTTTGATTATTATTCCTGATTGTTATTCTCTCACTGATAAAGTAGCCGGAAACGCACAAGGACTAAACAGTTTAGTCACAACTTTCTGGGCTGCATGGACCCGACAAGTAGTCCCGTTTCTCAGAGGCGCAGGCCAGGTTACCTGGTAGGATCAGAGCGGTTTCTGTTGTGCGCTTCTCAGGTGGACTCTGATGTTGCTGGTTTTTCCTGACTGAGAAATGTTCCGCACATTTTTCATCATCCACAACAAGACTTTCGATTCTATCTGTGCTCTTGTACTCAAAGAACCTCCATACAGGACTCTGCCGCTTTCTCGGCAGACCGCAGCCATTACTTTGCGGACCAGCGCGGTGAGCGCACGCACATGCGCACACACTCACACAGTTGTCCGATGGCGCTCCCAGCTTAAACTCGGAGAGCGGAAAAAATGATTTCATATCAATCCACAAGGCTTAAAAAAAACAACAAAAAAAGTAAATGAAAGTTAGTTTATCGATAATTTCAGTTAGTTTTAGTTAGTTTTATAAACTCACAATTCAGTTTTAGTTAGTTATCGTTTTTTCCTTTTAATTATAGTTTTTATTTATTTCAGTTAACGACAATGTGTTTTCAATTTCAGTTTTCGTTATTTCGTTCGTTTTCGTTAACTATAATAACCCTGGTGGACCCCACAACCCAGTAAATTACGTTCGGTCCTGCAGTGGTAGGTTAACAAGGATGTGTGTGTGTGTGTGTGTGTGTGAACAGCAGTTAGATATTACATAACAGAGATGATACAACAGCTCGGGGTGATGGTTTAGCCTTAGGGTGGAGGGGTGAGTGGGGTGCTAGTTTAAATTTTGAGAGGGGGCGTGACTATGAAAAATGAGGAAGTTATGGAAAAAGAGGAAATGAAAAAGAGGAAATGGGGTCGTAAAAAGTGCATGGTAATGCTACGCTCTTGCCTCGCCCACCGATATGTGGATGGAGGTTATGTTTTCACCTGTTTGTTTGTTAGAAATATTACTCTATGAATCTATCTGGAAATATTCCTTAGTTGCCCAATATGATTTTATATTCAAGGTCAAGGTCACCAAAATTTTTAAAAATGGAAAAAAAATCCTTGTCTCTCATCATTGGTGAAATTGTAAAGATTTTTATAGGATGCTTTTAGGGAACATAAACTGAATCAGATGTATCCAGACTACAGATAAATATATCTTTTCACATGGATCTAATTTTTTTAAATAAAAATATTCGATCAAATGTTATAGTTTTTATAAGCCAATAAGGCAAATTTCTACTCTTTGGGATGTAGCAGAAGGACAACATTGGGTGGTGTGTTTGTGTGTGCGTGTGTGTGTGTGTTCTGCTGACGGCTGTGGTGTTTTTTTATTTTGTGTGTGTGTGTGGGAGGAGTGTACTGCTTAAGTGCGGTGGTGTGTTTTTATTTTTTTTGTTTGTTTGTGTATGTGTGTCGGGGGGAGTGTACTGCTGAGTGCGCGTCTAGTTTCTTTCTTTTTTTTTTCTAAACAGTGATGCACTTTGTAAGCGTGTGTTTTTAAAACCGCTGCACAAATAAAGTTATTATCATATTATTGTTTATTTATTTATGTTATAAGACAAAGCGGGAGTTTATCATATTTAACAGAGTCCTGTGTCCACTGGAGAAAGTGAAACTCGTTCGGGGCCGGCATAAGACCCAGATGTCTCAGCAGTAGCGGGACGTGATTTCACCTGCTGCCGTGGGACTACCTGAGTGGATCATATAATACGAAATGTTTGAGGAAACAAGTTCTGCTCCGAGTCCGTTTGGGATGTGCGCCATCGTGTCTGAATAACTGACCGTCGGTGTCCAGTGACGGTAACACCGCGGGCACAGGTGTGGAAGGGGCCGCGCATGAAAATGAAGGCCACATAATCCTTCAGTGCAGAGCAGGTGCTCAGTCTTTTTTTTTTTTTTCGTTCTGATCTTTGCAGATGTCACCGGGTCTGGGTTTACAGTGACTTCTGTGACACTTCGGGACATTTTAAGGAGCTTTCCGCTCCGCGTCTCGGACCGCGGCTCTGGGAAACTGCGGGTTATGGATGAGCTTGTTGTCACCTGCCGTGTGCGCACCCTCGCAGGCACCGAGCTGGCCGGTCTGGAGGTGAAGTACCGGGGACTTTCATTCGGGCCCGTGGATGCTGGACAGTCCACCATCCCGGGATCTCGGGTGATCGACTGCCAAAGAGTGTATTTTCCACAAATGTTCGCCTGTATTTAAACTTGTATTCATTACTTATTGGCTTAATCTGTCGAACATATGTCACACATGTCTCTCATGAAGTGAGAGACACGTCTGACTCTGACAGGAAGAGCTTTCCTGTCATAGAAAGAAGCTGCTACCAGTTTCTCTCTTTTTTTAGACAAAATAACCTTTATGTAAACTTGAGGTTTTTAATCAAGGTGACATAATAATACAGGCACAGCAAACCCCGCCCCCGGCCGACGTTTTAGCTGATTTGAATGTTAAATCACAGAGATATGGTCCTGCTGTCCACGCCCATGATTTTAAAAGGCTGAAATAAAACAACTCTTTCACATCTCTTACTATTTTTATTTATTTATTTTTGTTAAAGCTTTATTTATTATAGAGAAAAAATATGCGGTATGTGGGCGATGACTGGGACTCGAGTGATCGTAATATCAGTTGTTACGTGTCCACGGACAATAGTGAGATCCTTACTGCAACAAATGAGGATGATGTATCTTTTTATCAACGTTTAATGCAGTTTCCCATCTTAATTTCAAATCCAGACTCTGGATCAGATCCCGATAGTGTTCACTTTGGCACTAGTTCTTAGCCCTCCCTGAGCCCCCCCCCCCCCCCCCCCCCCCCCCTTTGTTAAAGAGACGTTAATTAGGACAAATATTAAATCAGGTGATCCAGGGTCAGAGGCCAGCTTTCAAATTTGCTATGAATTTGTCTGATTTCACAGTAAAATGTTTAACAAACATACCAAAAATGATACGCAACACTTGCAAAACAGGTCATTTCTTTATTTTTTTTATGTAACAACGTTGTAAATTATATTATCTACAGTTATCAATATGAGCACAGAGATCAGAGGACAAAAGAAACAGAAACCACTTCCTGGCACTCGGTCATGTTCATCTTCCTATTTCTCAAACTTTTACCTGTGCAGATGTGGATTTACATGAGGTAACGTGACACCCTGGAACTGTCATGTGACTCAGTGTTACACACCAGTGTTGCATGATCCAGACTCACAATGCACAGCCACAGTCTGTGGACACAGCAGGATGACAGATCTTATGTAGTGTTGACTTAAGTCTCACAGAAACTGCTTCAGATTAACTTTGTTTTATAGCACCAAAGCTTGGACACACCTTCTCATTCAGTGGGCTTTCATCATTTTAAAAGTGTAGATTAATAATAAAGTCATCAAAACTATGAAGAAATACAAGAAAATACAAAGCAGAGTATGTTTTATCTTTGAGATGCTTCACAGGAGGCACCTCCTGCTGAGATGGCAGATTTGCACATCTTTGCATTTTCTCAGTCAGCTTTAGGAGGAAGTCACCTGGAGTGGCTTTCAGTGGGTTCATCAAGAGTTACTTTCTGCTTAATGTGTTTGAGACCATCAGTTGTGATGGCAGAGTTGGTATACAGTGAAGAGCCCTATTTGAATAATGTTGTGATCCATACTCTGAAAGCATCCTTATATATATATATATATATATATATATATATATATATATATATAAAACTGTCATCAGACACAGAAATAAAGCCAAAGAGCAGCTGACTGAGGAAGAAGAGGAAGAACTCTGTTCTCTCTCCTTGGTTCAGGAGTCCCAGTTTAAACGTGCTCAGCAGCATAAACCGACTGCAGCTACACAATCTGTGCTCAGTCAGCAACTCGCTTCTCTAAGACTTTGTTCTGGTGTTTGTTTGAGGGGTTTTGTGTTTAGTGTTCTATATGCAGGAGGCTGTCAGACACACCCAGTGATTTGTTTACTTTGCCTGTTGCCAGGTTGTAGACAGGTATTGGAAGGCTGCAGTCTGAGGCTGAGGGATCCGCAAACAGGCTGCCATCCTTTTTCCTTTTCTTTGTTTCTGAAAACAAAAATGCAGCTGCAGAAAAAAATGTAAACTTTTATCTTTCAGTGGAAGTTTCCTTTTCATCCTGATGTTTGGAAGAGTCTGTGAAGAGATCCATTCAGACCAGCAGTAAGTGCTTTCAAACAATCATTTTAATTAGTTCACATTCAGGTCGAGCGAGTCAGCGCTGTAGTGTATTTGCTTAAAACGTCCCTTTATGATCAAGCTTATAGTCAGGGCTGGATCAGGTGACCCTGAACCACACCTTAGTTATGCTGCTATAGGCCTAGGCTGCTGGGGGGTTCCCATGATGCACTGTTTCTTTTCATTCACCTCTTTTTACTCTGCTCATACTCCACTCTGCATTTAATCATTAGTTATTATTAATCTCTGTGTCTCTTCCACAGCATGCCTTTTGTCCTGTCTCTCTCTCCCCTCACAGCAGATGACCCCCCCTCCCTGAGCCTGCTTCTGCTGGAGGTTTCTTCCTGTTTTTCCTTCCCACTGTCACCAAGTGCTGCTCATAGGGGGTCATCTGATTGTTGAGAACGTCTCTGTGTTATTGTGTGCATTGATTTAGACTGTCTAACACTGTTTACCTATTTAGTTTAATGTTCTCTTTAATGTCTCCACAGACTCTTCACTTGATCACCAAGTGTGTCGGCATCTTCTAAAAAAAATGGAAGGTGATAAAGTCAACATATAATAATTCACACAGAACATAAATCAGTGTTTTACCAGCATCATATTAAGTAATCCATATAAATCTGAAAAATCATAAAAAATGAGAATCATTTCTTTTTAATGCCTGTTCTTCAGGTATTTAGAAAGCTCAAACCTTTAAGTCTGTAAGTGTTTATTTTTTACTGTTATTTTCTCTTTTTCTGGTCATCACAGGTTCACATCAGGTGTTCAGTGATGTTGCATCCCTGCTGGCCTGCACTGCTGATGACTGTGTGTTCTGTCAAAAGAAGGAACATGCCAATAAGGATCACCTTCACAAAAAGCATCTCAAAGATGGAATTTATTTTTTGGAAAAGAACAAAGGTAAGGACTAGATACCAAAAAAAGTAAAAAAAAATCTTTACTTGGGGAGTTATGTAAAAATGCATAATTATACTTCATATATACAGTGCTTCACAACTGTATTTGTATCATGGTTCAGGGTTTTGGACACATAGTTTTAAGTCAGTGGATTTTGAATTTTTATTTATCATTTAAATGTTCTTTTTGGTTTTTAGCATCTGATCGTTTCTGCTCGTTTATAACACCTCACAGCATTTGAGCCTCAGGTCTTTATTTCAGAGTATATGTTTACTTTGAGTTGTTCACTCATGATTTATTGTTTAGTCTTTCATTGTTTTCGCCGGTCTGTGTCAGGTTTGTATGTTAGTCTGTTGTCATTGTTCCTCCTGCTTTGTATTTAGCTTTTATTCCTTTGTCTCGTCCTCTGTTCAGTTGTCTTTTTTCACCATCTGCCTCCATTTCCCATGATTGCCCTTGTGTGTGCGTGCATGTTTGCGTGTGAGTCTGTGTGAGTGTGCACATGCGTTTGTGCGTGTGTGGCCTGTTATTTGTTGTCAGGTTGTTGATGATGCCTGGTAAGGTGCAGATGTTTATGCATTTAGTTTCACTTGGGCAGCTGTGGGCGCACGGACATGCAAAATATTCCAGTCAACTGTTAGTGGTATTATAACAAAGAGTCAATCACTAGAGGCCTCCAAACTTCACGTGGTCTTCAGATTAGCTCACAGTGTGTAGAGAGCTTCATGGAACGGGTTTCCATGGCCCAGCAGCTGCATCCAAGCCTTGCATCACAAAGCGCAATGCAAAACATCCGATGCAGTGGTGTAAATCGGCCGCTTCCTGCTCCAAAATGACGGCACATCAGTGCACAAAGCAGCTCCTTAAAGACATGGATGAGTCACTTTGGTGTGGAAGAACTTGACTGGCTTGCACAGAGTCCTGACCTCAGCCTGATAGAACACCTTTGGGATGGATTAGAGCAGAGACTGTGTCTGACCTCGCTGATGTGCTTCTGGAAGAATGGTCAAAAATTCCCATAAACACTCCTAAACCTGTGGAAAACCTTCCCAGAAGAGCTGAAGCTGTTATAGCTGCAAAGGGTGGGCCCACATCATATTAAACCCTCTGGATTAAGAGTGTTATGTTGGCAATATGGTGTTCATGCCATGGCCATGCCAGTTTTTCACCACAACAACTTGACAAATTATTTAAAATTCCCTCGAGCGGCCTTCTTCGAGATGTCATTGACTAAGGATTTTTTGTACTGAAATGCATTTGTTTTTTGTTTTTCAGAGAAATTTGTGGTGGCTTGCTACTGCAAGGATGCCAAACAAGCATTAAGAAGCCATTATCATTGTCCATTCTGTAATTTTGCAATACTAACACGCTCTGCCATCTTCATCAAGCATTTAAAAGACAGACACGGTAAGAGTTCTGCTACAGCATCCACTGCAAAGAAGAAAAAAAAGGCTGTATTCCATAGCTAACATTGAATTACAATCATTACCAAAGCATGCTTTTCATAACCAATCATATGCATATTTACATCAAAATTAAAAGACCTTTATTATTATCAAATCATATTCTGTGCCTTATTTTTCACAATTTCTTTCTTCTGCAGGAATAAAGTCACAGAAAAAACAAGGTAATCGCACACACAAAGTATTATAATATACTATATACAATGATCACTACACTCTTGTGTTGTGCTTAAGATGCTTTATTTTTTTTTAGAAAAGAAGTGGCTCATAAGGCTTATTACTTTGTAACAACACTAATTACCAAAGCAACATCTGTACATGGCAATGAGTTTGTTATATTTTAATGGCATTGGGAACAGAATCATTTTTATTAGGGTTTAGATGATTTTAATTAATAGTTGTTGTTTTTGGACTTCTTTTGCACAGAGACCTTTTTAAAAAGAAAGGCTGACAATATGAGCGATGACTCCACAGAGGAGTCTGACTCGAAATCTGAACATTCTCCAGGTCCGCCCTGCACACCTGCGCTACCTGCACAGAAAAAGTTAAAAAGTGACATCAGAGAAGAGCATCATCAATTTGACTGTGCACCAATGACATGCATTGATGTTATAAATGGCATTTATGTCACACCAGAACACACTGAAACGGAACCAAATCCAGCTTTCCCAATTCATGTCGTGAAGTCCACAAATCCACCACAGATAGACTGTGAGCTTGAGAAATGTCGCCGGTTTATGGAGATGGCTCGGTCTTTCGGAAATCCAGGAAAAGAATGTGTTCATCTAGAGAGAACCAAAAATGCAAGACCGTATGTTAAGCCAGCAACCCTGACATCAGAGTCACTTCAGGACATGCTGAGCAGCGGGCGGATGTCGTCCGAGTGGGGTGTAAAATGCGAGGAGCTCAACACTGTTGCAAAGCAATGTGGTGTTGATAGTGTGTTTCCTGTATGTTTTGGAGATCAGGGATCCTCACAGAGGTGGTATTTTTTCTCAGTTTTTACAAATGAAACCGAAAACTGGTGTCGGTTTAAGAGGACGAGGGTGACGTTTGATTCGGTGACAGGACAGTGGAATTGCCAGTGTCGGGGTACCAGTAGATCTCACCGATGTATCCACAGAATGATGGGAACATGGTGGATTTTCCAGGAGTCAACAGGGACTGTGGTGTCCAATTCTGATATTCAAGTAGAAGACATTGGTGACTTGGGAAGCCATATGATTGAGAGCAGCATTATGTGTGAGCCACCAAAGGAAAACTCCACTGCAAAGGTCTGTAAGATGACAGAATATATTTACACAAAAAAACGGATTCCACGACTGAAGGAACTGAAGCTCAGGACTCAGGAGGAAAAACCACCGCCATGCTTTGTTCCTTTGGAAAACACCTGTCCTTACTGTCCAGGCCCCACCCCTCCTGCACTTAATCGCCACAAAACAGTCACCACCAAAGCTGTGGTGTATGGAATTAGTAAAGTCCTAAAAGGTAAGTCACAGCAACAAGAAAGTATGTGAACAGTGTTGAATGCATTTATCTGTCTTTAACATACATACTTTTTCTTTAATTAACAGGTGTCTCTGTTGCTGTGAAAGAGTGCCCGAGCTGTGCCAACACCGTAAGATTTCAGGAATATTCCTCTGGTTTCCATAATTTCAACAACCGTGTCTTCTTAACTCTGCCACTTTGTCAGCTCCTGCTGTCAGGCTTGGAGGTAAGACAACCACAGGTGCTTTGTTTAAGACAATTCACCAAGTGCATTATATCAAGTTTATCAAGTTTATTACAAATTGCATCTTCATATTTTCTGAAAAAACTCTAAAAATAAAATTATATATATATATATATATGTATATATATATATATATATATATATATATATATATATATATATATATATATATATATATATATATATATATATGAATGCATGGTAAAAGTGGAAGGAAGGAGGCCGAGGACTAGTGAGTGTCAGAACCACTATCCTAGATGAAACAATGAAGATGCATGAATACATCAGGAAAATGGCCTCAAAGGATCATTTGCTTAGTGAGTACCTCAGGCAGCAGAAACCTGAGAAAGAAGAGGAGGAAGAACAGGAATCATCATGGAAGGACAGGCCTCTGCACTAATCATGGCAGCAGAAGCTGGAACATCTGTGCCGAGTATGACCTGGAAGTCTCAAGGTCAAAATGGGATACACTCCCAAGGGTGGTCAACAATGACTGAGCTAAGATCCTGTGGGACTTCCAGATACAGACAGACAAACTGCTGATGGCTAACCAACCGGACATCGTAGTGGTGGACAAACAAAGGAAGAAGGTCGTAGTGAGAGATGTTGCAGATAGAAAGGATGTGGAAGGTGAAGGTAGCAGTGGTCCCCGTGGTAATCGGATCACTCAGGACAGTGACCCCCAAACTGGGAGAGTGGCTCCAGCAGATTCCAGTAATACATCCAAGATTTCTGTCCAGAAGAGTGCAGTCCTGGGAACAGCTAAGATACTGTACAGGACCCTCAAGCTCCCAGGCCTCTGTTAGAGGACCTGAAGGTCCTTGAAGGGCAAAGACACAGGGCGAGCTGGGATTTTTAATGGGTTTCTTTTAGACATATATTAATATACTAATTCTATATGTTGTTTAATTACAGAACAAGACAACTAGTGGATGCATGTTAGACACTCTGTCACTCTTTAATGACAATCGGTACCACCACCAAATGGTGAAGAAGGCCTTCCACCACTTCCTGTCATTATCAGACTTTGACTTCAACTACTTTTGCTACCAGTGTGGACACCACCCAGCTGTGGTAGTGGCAGATGCTAACTGGAAACTGGTCTTAGATGTACCCAGTAAGAATGTGGCGATTTTTATATTTCTGTGGCAAATCTGATGAATGTGCATTTGTAACTGTGTTTAATTTAATTTCAAGTTGGGACCTTTAAAAGGCCAGATCCAAATACCATATCTGACAAGGATCTGGAAGTGGACATCATAAAGGCATGGACAGATCTGGACAAGTCACTGATAGCAGAAGGCCTCATACAAGGTTTGTACTTCATAGTAAGAGTACATAACAAGTTCAGGATGGTCTATAAAGCACTATAGTATCTCTATTTTGAATTTTGGTACAATACAAAACACTGTTTCCCAAAAAGGAACATCTGTGGCAAACCCATACTGCAAAACTGATCGCCACTCAACTTTGGCTCCGTGGATGGGAGCACACACCAGGGTTGGGAATATTCTGCCAAAAACAGAAGTTAAAAAAGTTCTGAAAAAAGCATCCGATGACACGAAGCATCCGCCAGAACAGATCAACGAGGAATTAATACTTCAAATCATTAACTCAGAGAAGGTAATGTGGGGATCTTGTTGATAACCCTTCATTCACCTATGTTATTTTTATTTCTGCAATATGTTGCTACATGAGATATTATGTGGATTTTGATTCAAACAGCCCCAAAAGAAGAAACTCCAGGAAGCTTGCTGTGCCCTGGGTGTATCTGGTGAAGGATCCATAGCTGATATGATTAACAGACTCCAGGAACTTATGAACTTTAAAGACATACACCCAAAGCTTTATGTGAAGTTACAGAAAGCTGGTGGTGAGAGAAAGATTTTCTTTTTTTTTTTTTATTCCAACGCATATATAAAAATACTATTCATTTATATACATATTTATTTCTTAGGTGATGTTCTACATTTCTCCTGTGTCCATGGTGTTGTGTATTACATCAACTTTCTCTTCTGGACGGAGTCAGCCAGAGACCACGCAGATGGCCTGCTCAGTTTTAAGCACTTTCCTACCTGTTACATTTCTGATGTAGCCAGTCAGGTTGCCCATCACACTAATAACCGAACTGGTCAGAAGTTTTTTCAGCCACAGGATGGAAGACTCTGTGCACCAACCACAGATAATATAAAACTAGCAGGCAAAAAGAAACTAAAGATTGACATGCAATGGGTGAAGAATTTGAGGTCTCAATTACCGGTACAGAAAGAGCAAGATACCAACAGAATGGCAGCAATACATCCCGTCACAAGGACATCTGAACGGTACTCACTATATGACCGATTCCACCAAATAAATCCAAGAGATCCAGAGGAGAAGTTACGAAGTCTCAGCATCTGCCCCGCGCTACGACGAGGAGTCAAATCTGTGGTAGCAGAAGAGTTCAATCGAGAACTCGCATCCCTTCAGTATTCATGGTCCCAAATGAAGGAATCGCACTTCAAACAGACTGTGAGGGTGTTGATTGACCTACACAATGAGAAAATCAACAGGACGTTTAAGGCTGAGATGGAGGTTTTGGGCAACACACACTTGTCTGTTGGCCTTCATGGGATGTTGGGATTTCAGACTGCTAGTAGGTTTGACTCGTAATGATGCAATAATTCATAAGAACATCAGAGTTTTCTAAGTGCATTTAATAAGGTGGGTTGTGGTTCAGGAAGTAGAGTGGGTCGCCTACTTATTGGAAGGTTGGTGCTTCACCCCGGCTCCTCTGGCCTGCATGTTGAAGCATACTTGGGCCAGATACTGAACCCCAAGTTACCCCGATGCATCCATCGGAATGTGAGTTAATGCTGAGAAAAAGCACTGTTAGTGGATGAGGCTTGTAGAAAGAAAGCCCTTTGAGTGCTTGAATGAAGTAGAAAAGCACTTTAGAAGTACCTGAGCATTTGCCAATTATAGCATCAGCTTTTTGAAACCTGAAATGTTCTTTTTTTTAATGACACATCATTTCTGTTTTCTTTTTTAGATGGGAAGAAGCATGTAGCACCTAAATATGTAGACATTCCACCTAATAATACCATGAAGTCCTCTTTCATAGCACAATCATATGCCACAAGTGATAATGACAAGGTAAACCAGTGCTATTTCATGTTATTTTGTCATAAGGGACATTAATAAGGCTACTGACAGTTAATATATGATCAATATGTGAAGGAGAAACTCAAGCAGCTACTCTCTGGATCCCTCGATGAAAACCAAGCCCTGGCTTACGCTTCGAGACGATTTCCAGTGTCAGTAAAGGACATTAGCAGTGTTTGCCCATTAGATTTGCTTCTGCAGTCATCATTGTACATGCCATGGATGACAGATGATGTAAGTGGAAAGAATTAAAAATGTTTTGGATGAGACTTTTTTAAGTGATGGAAATGTGAAGCTGACACAAATGTAGTTTTCTGACACTTTTTAGGCTGTTAACTACCGAGTCGCGCAGCTCGCTCAAGAAAACAAGGTAGCACATTTTCAAGTGCTCCCTTCATGGTGTTTTCATGTCTTAATGAATACTAATAAAATAATTAATGCTAAGTTTTGTGTGACAGTGTGGTGCTTTGGGCACCTTTGATTTCACTTTGTGGCACCGGGAATGGACCAACTGTGGAGCAGTCAGTGACAAAGTCATAAAATGCATTCCAGTATGTCCTTTTTTTTTTTTTTGCACAATAAAACTGAAAAAGCAACATTTGCTGCTTTTTACTTCAACTATTGAGACCTACATTTGTTACTGTTGTGCTACAGGACTCAGAAAAGATATTCCTTCCCAGAATTGTGGGTCATTCTTCACCAGAGACAGGACATCATTTTATTCTATGGGTGAGCCTTAACTTTCTTTTACTGAACTAATAAGCACCTGGACTGTGACCACATATTACACATTTGTGCTTGTAGGTTTTTGACTTTAAAGCCAAGCAGATCAGAATTTATGACTCGCTGATGAGTTCCTGCAGAATCAGTGATGATGACATGGCCCTGCTCAGGTATGGGGAGATATTGTGCTGTAGTTTTTCTTTTATTGGTAAATAAATATGATACTGTGATCATACTAAATGACCACCACGTTTTTCTTCTGTAGAAATGTCTTCAGGTTTTCTGGTGGGCTTCGAGGGTGGACAGTTACATATCCTCCACAGTGGAAGCAGCAGGACTCTGTTAATTGTGGCGTTTTTGTGTGTTCAGTGAGTTTGCTCTCCTGTGAGCCGCAATGTTCCCTCTTTACTGTCGGATCTGTTGGTTTCTGTTGTGTTGGATCACCACTGCACATTTTATTTCTGACTAGGCTGCAGAAAACGAAGTCCTCCATCAGAAGGTCACTGAGGAGGCTCTGACCCTCAGTCAGTGCAGGATTCTTCGTCTGCACCACGCAACACAAATGCTAAAAGATGTGAAAGCTGAGGTTGGATTAACGATATCTGAGTGTTTCCAAATCTTATTGGTAGTAGAAGAAATACTGTGTGTGGTTATTTAAATGGTTTTTGCTGCTCAGGACTTGGGCGGGAAACTGCAGGAAGACGAAGGTGAGCAGACGGACTCCAGCATTCACTGCATGGCCAAGCAAATAAAGGCGTGCTTGTTCCAGAGAGTGACCGGGGAAACCAGGTGTGCACAACAGAAAACAACTAAACTTTATGTATCACACATTTGAGGAGGAACATTATTTTGGTTAGGTCCTGACAAAAGTCAGAGGGTAACAGGTATTAACAGCTAACATTTTTAAAATTGAGCTCCACTTGTGATTTTCTGCAGAGTTTTTCACGACCACACAAATCAGTATATGTGGATATTGTGCTCTGCTTGCAAAAACTGGCTGCATTTTGAGTGTGCTGGCTTGGAGGAAGACTGGGAATCAAATGGTTTCTTTTGTGGATGCACCCATACAGCTGATATGTAAGAAATACTTTGAGTACATGTATTAAGATTTGCTTGGAAATGTAGCAGACTGTGGTCAGTTACAGTCAGCGCTCGCTGACGATGCGTTTGTCTCAAACAGAGGCAGCATGCTGGAGGCTGTTACAGTGGAAGACATTCTGTCAGATGAAGAAATAAAGGTAATTTAATAGATTAATGTTTCTTCACTCATCTGTATGATATCAACTGCATGTGATTCACTGACTGCAAACTGTTTGTTTGGGATGCAATTTCTTTTTCAACCTGTGAACACTCATCTGATCGTACAGGATTTGGAAACAAAAATGGAGACTGGAATTGTTCTCTCCAATCGGATGTATCTATGGAAGCACAGAGGATTCGATCCGGCACTCCATAAACATTACAGTGAACATTTTACTTTATTCAATAACACAAAGGTATGTACACATCATCTTCAGGGTCTCACAGTTTAACAACAATTACAATCAATAGTTGTGACTGAAAGATAAACAGACCTGTAGATAAAAGCCAGACTCAGTATCACACCCCTCGACTGGTAATCTGCAAAAAGTGTAGGCAACATTTGGCTGTATGGGACCAACAGTTGGATACATGGTTAAGAAAGTGGATGGATGGATGGATGGATGGATGGATGGATCATATCACAACTTATATTAATAATAACTACTAATGGTCTATAAAGCAAAAATGTATGTGAAGTGGTAACTTCTGGATTATAATAAACCTTAGTGTGCAGCAAATATGTGCGGTCCAGGGAAGCGGAATGAATTCCAGTTGATTTGAATATCTGCCTGTTCCATGCAAATCCATCTTTATAACTCTGTGCTCAGGAGCGCCATAGATGATGGCTTTCTTTGTCTACTCACGCACCCGTCTAACCGCCTAACACACTCAGAGTTGACTGAACTAACTGAACAGCTGTTCTGGAACAGGAAACTCAGAAACTGATGAACCAGCTTCCTGTAAAGAGCGCTGACCGTTGGAACAGACAATAACACACGGTCCTGAGACCTCAATAATAATAATAATCATAATATTCACTTTAAACCAGTTGTGAGTGTTTCAAATGACTTTAAAACACAGTGACAGCATAAAGAAACCTTGTGTCACAGGGGATATGGAACATCTACTCATTTTCTTAACCATGTATCCAAGTTAAGGAGCAAGAGCATTCACCAGCCAACGTAAGAACACCAGCCCATCAAAGCTCTGCAGCCTGCGTGGTTCCTGTGTCCCTGTAAACAGTATAAAAGAACTAGAGAGACAGATTCAAATGTGACGAATGTTTTAGAGTGTAGGAGGAAACCCACACAAGCTCAGACAGATCCCATCCAACCAGAAGATCTGACCCAGAAACGTCTGTGATATAAACGTAGTGACCCTGAAAGCACCATGAAGAACATTTGCTTCTGTTCTTTATGGTGTTCCAGACAGAAGCAATGATCCAGCGACTGGACACAATCCTGTCAGTGCCAGCGGAGAAGCAGCTATACCTCACAGAGGTCATTTTACCAGAGGTGAGCTAAAATAAAAAATGTATGAAAAAATGATGAGGGTATTTTGAATTTTCAATTTCCTGCTGTTAGAATGGAAACTGCAGCACTTTATAGGAACCGTTTTATTAGAAAAGTCAGAGCATTGCATATATTTCCATTTTAACTTTATTAACATGTTGTAATGATGTTTTTTTATTGTAAGGTTTTGATTCGATGGCTGCAAAGAAAAGGTTAAAATGTGTCGATACCGAGCTGAATCTGTGCTTCTGAAGAGCAAATGTTACACAGAGGAGGAAAGGTAACTTTATTATCTGTGCTGGTTTACGCTGCATTCACTCTCAAAGCTTAATGTGAGATCACTGTGATTACTGAGGGCAGCGCAGATTAATTAATTGTTTCTTTTTTAACACAGTGCAGCAGAGGTGACAGCTGGATGGTCAGAACATGTAAGAACTTTTTAACTCACATTAAATTTTACTGAGAAGTGGGTCAGATTAGCATAAAACCCTGGAATAAAGTAGTGCTGGAGTTGCACAGTGATGAACGACCTGATGCTATGATGTGCTTCAGTCCTATAATTCATTTCTGTGCTTAACTACAAAGAATAAAGGGGATATTTTCTCTGATCCAAATTAAAAATAACCCATTTCACTAAACAGCTATTCCAGATTTAAATGTATCGATGGAGCTCTGACTGGAGATTTGCTGCAACTGATTAAATATTTTATGTTAAACATAAATCGTGGCGTTTTGTTAGGATGGCTTGGCTTTCTTTACATATCTGATGCTTTGCTCCTGTAAACAAAGACTTCTTGTTGATTGTTCAATGCAAAAGCATCATTGTGTAGCACTGATATGCGTACTTTCAACACAGTTTCTTCTTTACTGCAGGGAAATGTTATTTTGAGAGCCGGCAAAGCTGCAGCTGAATGGTGCAACAATAAGAGTTTTAATGGAAGAATTAAACATGTTAAACCTGTTGTGGACAAAGAGGGACAAACACAAACCCCGCAGGGCTCCAAGAACCAGGAAGAAGATCGTGATGAGGATTCACCAACAGAACATCACACCTTTGTTTATCAGAAAGACGACTCCCTACAAGAACTGACAATTGCATCCAGTTTTTAAAATTATTTAATAAATAATAATTAATAATAATGAATAATAATGTGAGTAATGGCTGCACAGATTGACCAAAGATTTAAACTTTATATTGAAGTGTTGAATATTTAATAATGTTTTTAATACAATATTAATAAAAATATGAACAAAGTGAGGGTTTCATTGCCTTAAGTTCATTCACATGTAGTCCTGACTATAACATGGTGGGGTTTGGGTCCACCTCCCCTCTTAGAGAGAAGAGTCACTTCAAGGCTTTCCATGTTTTTCTTTGGACACTGGCTGCTTTGTCACATATTTTCAGTCCAGTCTGACTATTTCAAGAGGAATATTTGTTGAACCACTGAACACAAAAGCAGAAAACAAAACCCAACTGAAGGGCTTGACCAGTTTTGTTCTGCACATAATAGACAACTTGACAAAGAAAGAATTTCATATCTAAGTCTATAAAAAAATGCCAAAAATAACAGATTGACAGCAAAGTGATTCCCAAAGAGCTATTAGCCAAAAACCTGCAGAGGTGGGAAGTAACAAAATACAAATTATTTGTTACTGTACTTAAAAGGCACATATCATGCATTTAAATCCTTCCTTTTCATATATAAATCATTCATTTGTGGTCTATATAAAGTAGAACTGCAATGCTTTGGTCTGAATTCCTCGTTATTGTAGCTCCACAGACCTCGATGTTACACCTTCTCTGAGGTTCGTCTTAGAGCAGCTCGGTTTGGTGCGGTCTCTTTAAATGTGAATGAGCCATTTCATGGCCCGCCCCCTCCAGGTCGCAGAGCACTCGACCCCGTTCGGCCATTTTTGTAGTTTGATAGCAGCAATACGATTATCTACCAACAGAGGAACAAGCAGCCTCCATTGTAGCTCCTCCCCCTACAGTCTCATTTCTTCTCTGTCTTCCAGATGTTTTTGGAGGACTGAGACATCCTTCAGTGGAGAACAGAGGACTGGTTCTGTCATGTCTCAATGGTAGGACTCAGGCGCAGGACACCAAATAATTCAGCAAAACAGAGTTTATTTCAGGATGTGCACAAAAAAACACAAAGAGCTGTGGGGAGTCTGTGGCCACATAAGGTTCACGTGGCTTGCATGCTTGTATAATCCAGTGGATCCTATGGAAGTCAATCAATGGCAAAAAGTTTGTGTAGGAGAAAAATGGTTAATCCAAGTAGTTTGGGGGGGGGACGGACGGTAGAGAGTCACTTGGAGTACCTTCCTGAGACAACAACTGGCTTATAACGCCACTCCATTAGGACATGAAGAGCAGGTGTGTCAGATCAGCCACAGGTGAGCCTTGGAACCATGGGTGGAGTCCAAAGGACCGCCTCCCTCTGCCACAGGCACACCTCCCCACAAAACCCACAACCCGAAGAAAAAGATAAGCAAACAAAACAAAGAAACACAAGCAGGCCAGCTGGAGGCTCCTCTGCGCTTCACCATCAATATCACTTTGTTGTATTACTAAATGATTTATTCATTTATTTGTAATATTTGTTTTTTTTTTTGTGGCATAACGGTGTTCAAGCTACAGTAATGATTTAAAAGCCCTCTCGCCTCATGTTGCAGAGCTGCATCTAATAGCAGATGTTCCCTCAGCTTCCCTGTGGTGTTTGTGATTAGATCATGTCTGCATGCAGCAGTGTAAACACATTCCTGCTTTGTTTGTTTAGACTGGTTCCAGTTTAGATCTGCATCGAGCTCCTCATCAAACATTACAGACATATGAAGATGTCTCAGGATAACCCCCATTCAAACTGAAAGGTAGTATCACAAACACTGTGATGCCAGATAGCAGAGAGGTGTGTCATGCATACAAATACTGACAAAGTTTCCAGGAAGCTTTCATCATCAAGCATCCTGGTTTCTCAGCCAGTCTCAAACCTTCCTGCCCCTCCAGCAGACTGGACACCACAGTAATGCTGCTTTGTTGTTGTTTGTTTTACTGGAAAACAGGGATTCAGCTGCAGAAACGGATTAAGATTTTCACATCTATCAGAGGATTATTTACTCATGTTCATCCTGATGTTTCAAAGAGTTTTGGAGGATTCAGAGATCCTGTCAGAACAACAGTAAGTGTTTTAAAACAAGCCTCAGAGATTTTCCTAAAATTATTTTCACTCTTTCAGGTAATCTGACAGGTTTAAGTGAAGGTTGTTTCTAATAAACCTCTAAATATCCACTGAATCGATGTCAACACATCTACAGTTAGGGTTTGCTTAACATTCAGCCACATGGAAAATAACTTAAAAGAAAAGCTGGATTGTCAAAATATATCTGACTTCATTTCAATTTTAATGTGATTTCTGTAAACTGGAAGGAGCTGAGAGACCTGGAGGAAGATAAATGTAAAGAGATGTTTAGCTGGCTGTGGAACACTCAGAGTTACATAGCGCTGTTGGCTGGGTCAGCTCAGACGACAAAAACATGTTTATAACTGATGACTGACAGGTGATAATTTATATTAACATTTGTTGATTTTATATTTCATGTCTTTTGTTATTACGCATTTTTAGGTCCTGCTACAGTCCCACCTACCAACTCACGTCATAACGTGACGTGACGTACTCATGCTGTATTCATGTTAGAGTCGGAGGAATAATGACAGGACCGTTCTCACAGTGATATTCAGATTTATTTTAACCTTGAATTTAATGTAATCCAGTCCGGTTTTAAACTCAGTTTCTTTTATTCATTATTCTGCGAGAATACCAAAATCCTCAGACATTTAGAAAAAGCTAAGAACAGAACTCAGTAACACGGAAATGTCGGCTCTGCTGTCCTCGATGTTCCTGTTGTTTGTGTATTGTTGTTGCCTCTGCAGGTGAGATTTAGCTGTTTAGAAACTAACCAGTATTTCCATTTGGTTTATAAATAAACAGTATCAGCCTGTTTACATGTTAATATTTCCTGTAGAATGAGTTTCACATTGTTTCAGTTTGTCCGTATGCTTGAAGGCCTACAGGCCTACTGCATGTCGCAGTAATCACACATCACAAAGACAAAGAAGTGTGATGTGTGTGTCAGTGAGATGTGTTGTCGTTCCAGGAGTCGGTATAGAGCTACAAACATACAAATATTTTTCTTCAGTGTAGATGTAGAAAAAAACAAACATTTTTTAGACTACATTACCCAGCAGCCCTTGTTCAGTCATGGGGTTGCATCCAGTTGCGTCGTTGTCACCTGGGCTGACTGCAGCAGGAGGAAAGTTTATATTCTGTGAAGGCAGCAGAGACTCTCAGTGTCTTATAATGAGAGGACTGTTTTCTGTTCATTATGAGCAGTGATTTACCATAAACACTGTAGTGAACGTTCTCTGTAGCTCCTCACTCTGATTGGCTGCTGTAGAAGTGAATAGTTGTACTTTGACCTTTAACCTATCTGCTCTGTGTTTCCTCTTTTAGACCAGAAAACCAGAAAAACATCACAGCGGAGCCTGACAGAACGTCACTCTGACATGTAAAGCTCCAAACAACAACAACATCATAGTTGCAGAGTGGAGCAGAGCTGACCTGGAGCCAGAGTATGTGTTTGTGTTCCGGAATGGGAAGTTTGATCCAGAAAACCAGCATCCAACTTTTGTGAACCGGGCGGAGCTGCAGGATTCACAGATGAAGGATGGAGACGTGTCTGTGATTCTGCAGAAGGTGACGACTGATGACACTGGAACATACGAGTGTCACGTCCAAAGAGAGGGAGATAGTATGAAGCTTATGAACACCATCAGAGTGACAGTTGCTGCTCCTCCTCCAGGTGAGTGAGCAGAGTTCAGTGTGTCTGTGATCAGAGGTGAAGCTGCTTCCTGGTTGTTGATGTTTGTTTCTAAAGATGTTGTTGATGAGACTTTGTAGAAAGCAGCTGGTCTGAGTGATGTGATCAGAGTGCAGTAGATAATGTCTGACAGCAGTTTGAAGAGGAAATGGATTCTGTTCTGTTCTTCACTCATCACCTACCTGACAGCTGACACCTCACACCTGTTTCTACCTGCAGGTCAATCAGGAGGAGACACAGAGGATGGAGGGAGGAAGGGTGGAGTCAGCAGTGCAGTCAGCAGAGGACGTCCTGGACTGCTGGCAGTTCTTGGTGCTGGAGCTGTTGTTGTTGTTGTTGGTTTGTTGTAATCTATAGAAAACAAAGAACCACGTCAGAAGTCACAGCAATGTCCTGTTGAACCGATGCAAACTAAACTGAGACCTCCTACCAGCTGCTCTGTGATTCTCCTGCTGCTGCTCTTATTTCTTGATGAGTGCAGAACAACAAATGCTCTGAAGACAGAGAGCAGTTAATATCCAGCTGCATCTCTCATTAAAGTCATTCTCAATTTGGTCTTCTGGTTTTTGTGAAGGAAACGTGGTTATTCTGAAAGAACCAGAAGCCTTAAACTCAAGTGTGTGATGTTGTGATTGTGTAAACATGCTGAGAGGATTGTGGGATTTTTTCTAAGCTGTAATTCAGTTTTTTTTTTGGCTGCTAATTAGGACTCTGCAGTGTTAGGCTAAAGCTGGGGAGCTGTCAGTGGTACCAGCCACCACAGGTGCTAGGATGTGTGGTGAAGCTTTGTTATGTTTTTATGTCTAACTATTTACTGATGTGTAACTATTTCTTTCTGGGAGTTTGTGTGTTGTTAATAAAGGTTTTTCATGTATTAGTACAGATTGTTTTATTAATTCAGTCTTCATTGCTTTTTTCTGAGAATATAAAATAGTTTTTTATCTAAAAAGCATTCAAACATTCAAATAAAACCGAGAATTTCACTCACCACAGCCGGAGCGCAGACTTCTTGGAGGGTCTGATGGTAAAGTTATTCACAGAGCAGCCTTATTATTTGTCAGATACAGTCGTCCCTCGCTATATCACAGTTCACTCATAGCAGCTTCACTGTATCGCAGATTAAAAAAAATATATATTACTCATTCTGTTTTGCAGAGTTTTCACTAGAAAAAAGATAATTTAATAAACTTTTATCTCATTAGAGAGTAAAAATTTTAAAAAAGTGCCATTCATGCACTTGGTCTGATAACATCTCCCTCTCTCATTCCAAATAAATAAACACTCCTGGAAGCAACTGTCACAACCAGAGAAGGGACTGCACATGCTTTTCTGGGCAATTTGTTGTAAACTGTGCATCACAAACCATGGTAAATTACTTTTTTGTGATTTATTTAAATATTTGCCTTCAGCAGAGGTGACAAAAGTACTGACATTCTGTACTTAAGTAGAAGTACAAGTACTTGTGTTAAAAAATACTCTTGTAAAAGTCAAAGTACTGGTTTAACTTCTTTACTTAAGTAAAAGTAAAAAAGTACAGGCTCTGAAATGTACTCAAAGTAAGAAAGTAAAAGTAGTTCTTTGGAGGATGTTTCTACCTGCTATTTTGGGGTAAAACTAACTGAACCTCATTATATATTATTGTAATAATAAAAAATAATACATGAGAATACAAACATTATTCCAATCTAAATTTTAATCCTAATGAATGCACTCAGCTTGAATCTGTTATGTAGGACACAAACTGTGAAAGGGAATTTAAACACAGCTCTGTTCTCTGTGTCCTCCATAGTAGAGGGTGACTGTGCCTCCACCTAAACACCAATATGAGGATACTCAGGGGTTACAGTGGGATTCAGAAGGTGGAGGAACCCTAAGATCAGCTGTAGTGGCTCTGCATGGGGAGAAGAATCACAGCTTTCTATTGTAGCTGCAGTAAATGATGTTGGTGTGCAGGCTGTGATCAGCTGACCTGCTGCTCTGAGGTTTACTGCTCTGTGTGGATGAACTGAACTCACAAAGATGTAACCCAGTATTTCACAGCTCTCTGAGCTGATCTCCATCCCCTACACTGACAGCATACAGGCTGTAGAAATGTTGGATTCAGTGAATGAATCTCAGCATCAGCAGCTTTGATTCAAACTCATCTCTGCTGCATTGATGTAACCTGTAACTCTGACCATGAACACAGCCTCTGTGCACCAACACAGAGCTTTACTGTAAATACAGTACAACAAGCTAACCTGTTACACACTATTACGTACTAAACTGCAGTATTTTCATACAATCTTTGAATAACACAAAGTCAGCATACTTTTACGGTATTTGTTTTAAATGTTATGTTATTTTATTTTATTTTATTTATTTATTTATTTTATATTATTTCTTTATTATTTTTTTATGTATTATTATATTTTTATTTAGTATAGTCCTTGGGGTTATAGGTCTTGTACAGCACTTTGGTCAACGTCGTTGTTTTAAATGTGCTTTATAAATAAACTTGACTTGACTTGACTTCAGTTTATTTTCCAGTCCTTACCTTTAAATCTAACCTCTCTTCTTCCTCTCCTGTCCTCTTTCTCCATCTCTGAGTGAACTTCTCTCTCTTTGCTCTTCCTGAAATACAGCAGCTCTTCTTTTAGCTAGCAGACACACTGTGTGACAAACTGCACACACTTTGTGTGTTTGCTGATATTTGTAGAGCATTCAGCAACTCTGCAATTAAAATTACCTGTAACACGTTACTCCCTTTATTTTCACTCCTCTTCAGTAGCGCTAGCTAAGCTGCCGGAAGGACGAAGATACTGCACCACCTCCATTGCCATCAGTACTGCACAGTTATAGTTCATCATCTTCATCATTCAAGTTGTAGTAAGAGTATGGGAAGGGTTTATACAGCCTTAAAATATATATATATAAATAATAAAATATATAATAAATATAATGCCGCTACTTCGCAGATTTTCACAAATCGTGGGGTCTGTGGAACGTAACCCCCACAATAGGTGAGGGATCACTGTATTTGCATTAATAATATTCCAAAAGGCTCCAACAGCACAAACAGGGTCCAGAGGTCCATTTCAAGGACTCCAAAGAACTGAGATGAAGCCAAGCAGACAGTTTGTATCTACAGGTGTCGAATCCACCTGTGAGTCAAAGAGACCACACCCCTAATTATGCAAACTTTAAACCTTAATACAATTTAAAATAAACAAAAAAAATAAATCAACCTGAGCTCCTGGCACAGACCTCAGTCCAGAATTCAAACTGGAAGAAGTTGATGCTTTTATTTTGAAGGACTGGATTAGAAGGGGGAGAGTCCTAAAATGATGCAGTGAGTGAAAATGGTCGACCTAGTACCAAGTCAGCTGAAAATTACAGAGTTAATGTTCACAAATGACTGCTGAAGTTGTGTTCATGGCTAAAGTCATGTTGTGTATCTAACCAGGCCCTTTACTACAAAGGGGGTTCAGCATATCCTGAGCTCTTACCTGGACTCTCCTACCTGAACACTGGAGATCAGGATAAACGGTCACATGAAGCTGGTTATCAACTCTCTAAGTTAACCTGGGGTTTCCCCTGCAGGTTCAAATCAAAGGGGCGGGGCTGGCACGATCCCACCAATCTGAAAGAGGTGTTTCACAGGTCATGTGATTTTTCTTCCACAGAAAATGACTCGTTCTCCACAGATGTTATCAAAAGGTGGTTACAAAGAACAGTAAAATAGAACAGTGAAATGCCAGAAGAACAGATGAATGCTGTATTAAATCCTTAATCTGGTGATTTAGTGCATAAAGCAGTAAATTAAACATTTTAATTATAGTTCATTTTACACTGAGTGTGCTCTCAGTGCTGCTGTTTAAGGTGAAGGCCGCACATGAGAGCTGTGAAACTTTAACCTGCAGCTATTTAAACATCAAAGCTGGCTGTCCCACAGCCTGATACAGGAGAGGTCAGAGATCAAAGGGTGATAATGTGGCTGATTGAACAGGTATTAAAAGAGTCTTAGCAGCCAATCAGAACCAAGTAGAACAACATTTTATACATTTCCTAATTCTCCAAATTAATATGGGCACATTCCTGTGGAATAGCAACACACAGCTGCCCATCAGTCAGTGGATCCAGCGAGAGACGGCTTAACAAGCTGCACATATGAAACAAATTCTCCCAGCAGAGGATCTGTACTGTAACATGCTTACTGAGCACCCTCTAGTGGCCTGGAGAATAAATGCGTCCCAACCAACCTGTAAGCCAATCAGCCCAGGCCTGGCCTAATTTTGGTACAAAATAAAAAAAAATATAAAAACAAAATCTGTGATGCAAGTACGTCACACCATGATGATACAATATGTGCAATAATATATTGCACATGGTAAATTGTGTTTGTGTGATTCATTTAAATATTTGCCTCCTGAAAGGTAAACTTGTACACATACATATGCAGTAAGGACAGCCACAAACACACACATGCCCACAGCTTTAAAAACTGACACCTCGTCTTGTTAGTGAATCCAGCAGCTCTTAAAGTCCATAAGAAAGCTTTGCTGCCACAGTCAGTGGATCTGGTCCTGTGTGCTCCTTCTTCCAGCCTTTGCAGTGAAGGGACATTTGTCACATGCTGTTCTCATTTAAATGGCCTGCATCTCACAGCAGGTGTAGAAGCAGATTGTGGTGAAGTAAGATGTAGTTTCAACATGTCACACATCTGGTGTCGTACTGTTACAGTCTAGTGGAAGTTTGTTTGGATTCTCAAAGCACCGCTCTTCTCTTTTCCTGAGTGCCTCTGGATTCTCCTACCAAGCTTTCCTTGACCTTGTGGCATTTTCAAGGAAAAGTCTCAGCCTTTATAAGCTTTGATATCCTCCCCTCTTTCATTTCTGAGTCTGTACATCCTCAACTTCTCCGCACATCTTAGACTGTCCCACCAGAGAGCAGGTGAGGAAAATAAATATGATCGACACGGATATGTTTTATGATGCCACATGGAATAATGCTCATTACATTTTCTATATTTAAAACAGAATAAGAGAAGGAAAATTTGATCATCTTAAAAAACTGAAAAAATTCATGAGCAAAAGTTGTTTGCAGGTTCCTCCTCCCTCCATGTTTGTACAGTATCAGTCAAAAGTCTGGACACACTCACTCTGACTGAGATGAAGTCAAATCAAACACACTAAGCTCAGCATGAACTTCCTTCTAACAGGAAGAGTTCCTGCAGGTGCTCAAAGGCTTTGAATCAGTTTGAGGCCTGAGTTGGTGATAAGTGTTAAATGTGAGTTTGCTGAAGCTGCAGGAACCCTGGTTTGATCCTCAAACACATCAGGAGCAGCTGCTCCATCACAAACACCACAGAAGAAGAAGGACACCTGATCAGATTAAAGGTTTGCAGCTGTTTTTATCTGCATTGATTTCACAGGGACATGTTCATGTTCATGGACATCAAGATGAACATAGAAGATGGAAACCTGCCAGATTGGAGCTAAACTGCTCATTTCCATCTGTAATCTCTGGGCAGGTCACATGACTCTATCCAATATCCCAAAGACACACAGACACACAAGAAAAGCCAGAGACACAAAGACAACAATCCATCATACTGAGTTAAAGTGATCACAGGTTTGTTGGAGATGAGCCTTCAAAGTGGAACATGTGGACTGTTTCTTTATTACTAGGACAGCATGTTAGGACCACTGAAGGCCACGCCCTCTAGTCACATGATCATGTTGGTGACAGGAACATGAATGTGAGAATGCCTCTTCCTCAGGGCATCCACCTGTGCTTCCTCGAGGGAACGTCCTCCATGATGGAGGAGCTGCTGGAAAGTGCGGACCCTGACCTCCAGAGTGAGACCTCTGTCACAGTTCAGAGGATCTATGGCAGCAGAGACCTTCATGGACACTAAAAGGCTCAAACACACAACAACAAGATCACACTTACTCCACTCTGACATCACTGATCAATAATCAAAGAACAGATCAAACTGATTGATCAGCCATCAGAGGAGTCGGATCGATGGAGCTGCTTCTGTTCCTGAGGATCCCTGTTTGATCCTGGACCTGAGTTCTCCCTGCAGAGGAGACACAAGGCAGTCAGACACACACACACACACCCACACACACACACACACACACACACACACACACACACACACACACACACACACACACACACACACACACACCTACCTTTGACTTTTATCTGCACATTTTTCCATTTGCAGATGTTCCTGCTGGAGAGGAATGATCTGTATCTCCCGCTGTCTCTCTCTGTGGGGAGTTTCAGGGTCAGACTGAGGTCTCCAGTTCTCAGCGGGTCTTCATTCATCTTCGTTCGGTCTCTGTAAACCTGGTGCTGTTCTTCAGGCCGGTCAGAGCCGTTCTGATACAAGTGGACTCTTCTGGAAGCACTATCCCACCACCACACTTGAGCATCTTCGGGCAGGTTTTGTGTGGTTTGGAAGGGCAGCTGCACAGACTCCACCCCCTCCTCCCCCTCCACCTGATAGACTGAGAGGACAACAAACACAACATGAGCATGACAGCTGTACATTAGAGCTGGAACACTTTCAATAGGAGCCAGAAAACATAAAACTCTACAAGTGCATTGAGCTCTGACACTGTCACACCATGAAGGAGACGTGGAAATCACTGTTTACACTGATCACAGTCACATCAGTTCTATTGATGAAATATTCTGGGATCAATAGACTGATCAGTTTCTGCTCTGGGATCTATCAGCTGCAGATCCAGCAGAGTCAAACAGACTTGCCAGCAGAACAGGACCAAACACAAACACACTGACACTTTGTGTTCATCAGCAGCTGCAGGTAAACTGCAGCAGCACTGCGACTCAGACAGTTTCTGTCTACCTGCAGGGCTTCCTTCCTGCTGTCAGTCACAGACGGATCAACAGGCTGTGGATAGAAAGCAGATTCCTTCAGCAGAGGATCCATATCACACTGGAAGCATGAGGTCAGGAAAAGAATCAGTGAAAATGGGACACTTTGAGGTCATTGGAAGCTGAAGCTCTGAACAGAAGCTGCTGCAGACTAGCTCATGTGTTCAGCATCAGTTACCATGGTGAGGAATTTCACAATAAAAGAGGCGGAGACTCTGAGACACCATCATTATTGGGCGAGATAATAAAGACACAAATGAGCCCAGACCACTTCCTGTGTGTGACTGAGCCTCACTCTCTGCCCACTTCCTGTCTCCTCTCTGCAGCAATATAATAAAAGCAACAATGTGTCCAAGTCACACAGCAGGTAACATTAGAGTTTGTGTCAGTGCAGTCTGCTGGCTTTAAGCACACAAAAATTACAGCTGCGCTATCACAAATATCACAATATCACAAAGAGCTGTGACAGCAGAGAAAGAAAATCCTCCAAATATCAATCTACAAATAGAAATGCATCCATTCTGGGACATGTGAGGCTCACATTAATATGTCTTAAAGTGGGAGATGAAGAAATGATTCCAGGGCCCAAATCATGGAGAAAAACATCAATCCACAGCTCAGTTTGTTTCCTGTGTCTAAAGTGGGAATATTTGAGTGTGACGACCAAATAAAGCTCATTTCCTTTCACCGTTTTTCCTCCAGCGGCCTCAGCTTCTTCCTCTGTCCTCTGTCTTCTTCTGCTCCTGTGGAGCTTCAGGCTGCTTCTCTTTAGAAGGACACCTACAAGCCTTTGCATCCAGCCACAAAGACCCCATGGGCTCCTCTGGATCAGCATCATTTTCACTCTCATTACTGTTGGACTTCACAATAAAAGCCTCAGATTTATGGCTGCACCACCCTGACCTTTGACCTGCATCTACAGCACTGACCTCTGACTTTCAGCTCCACTTGTTTCCTCAGCAGGATGCGTCCCTCCCCGCTGTAGACGGTGCAGGTGTAGGTCCTGTTGTCTTCATCTGTGGGGTATTTCAGGGTCAGACTGAGGTCTCCAGTCTTCAGCAGGTCTTCATTCATTATCGTTTGGTCTTTGTAAACTTGGTCCTGTTCTTCAGGCTGGTCAGAGCCGCTATGATACACGTGGACCTTCTTGTTATAATTGTCCTCCTTCCACTCCACCTTAGCGTCTTCAGGCAGGTGAAGTGTGGTTCTGAAGGGCAGCTGGACAGACTCCACTTCTGAACCCACCTCCACCTGGGGGACTGAGAGGACAAAAAGGCACAACATGAACTTAGGTGGAGACATTTGTGTTGCCTCTAACAGGCTGAATGCTGCTGCTTCACTGGGAGCTCACTGTTAGATAGAAAGTGAAAGATTGGACTTGATGAAGCAGAGAAACACAGTCTGAGTGTTTCTGTCACACTCACTTCATCACAGCTCAATGTGAGAACATTTGGAACAATCTGATAGAACCTTTCCTTTAGTGCAGGGAATGTCAACTGGTGGCCCGCGGGCCACATCAAGCCCACCAGAGTTTTCCGTCCGGCCACCCAAATATTACTGCCACAGGTACTATACGCCAATCAATCATCATAATCCATTAAATACCCGTGTCTTCCCACTATAGTGTCAAAAGCCTTCAACCTTGTTTTCCCATTGCCCATAAATGCCTCCCTAGAACCAATCAGAATTGAAGATCGGACCATGTGACTTCAAGCATTTTCTGGCTGCAATGAGGAGCCAGCTTTTGTTGGTGGTGATCAGATTGTAAACACAGTCTAACCTTGTTTTGTGTAGAAAGAATGTTTGGTGATCAAGCTTTTCTAACTAAAGGAAGTAAAAGTTGTAACGAGATTTCAGTCGGTGAACCTGTGGAAGGATCGTTACTGGCTGCAGAGTGTGCTCCCTGGCCTGCGCAGGGCTCCCATCTCCTTTGCTGTGAGGTTTTTCACACAGTCTGCTCTCAGGGACTGCACGGGTAGGTGGCTCGGCGGCGTGTACCCGCATGTGGTCACATCCCCCCAGGATGCGTCCATCCCTTGGTTGTCACGGCCTAGCATCTTCTATTCTGTTATTGTTAAAATAAATGTGCTGTCATTTTGTGCCATTGCAGTTGTACTGTGTGAATCTATGTCAAAATCTTTTTATCGTAGTCTGATATTTACTTTTGCCTTCATTCACACTGGCAGAGGACGGACTGAAGATTTTGCTGGTTTTGCCTCAAAACAAAATCTTAATTATTAAAAAGTAGGTAAATTACTATATTTACATTTTAAAAAAAAGACACCTCACCATTGCTTGTGAAATGAAATTACTAATAGTTTATCAGCTGCTGTTTGCTGTTACAGATATAATCCAGCTGATGGGGGAAAACTCCATCTGACACTTTGATGCAGCCCTGAATCTGCCTGATTTCTCTCCATGTCAAAGGCTGAGTGCATCAGTTAAAGTCCTTAAAAAGCTCAGAAAGAAAGAGAGAGGCTGCTGACAGCAAAGAGAGGCACTGGCAGCATTGAAGACACTAAAGCAGAGATAAAGATGAGACCATCAGCCTGAATCAGTGGAATAAAGTGAAACAGAACTAATGGTCCTTGAAGATGGAGCTGCCAGAGGAAGAGAGCAGAAGACTAAAACACTCTTTAGCTGCAGAGCTCTACAACTTCACACAGCTTTGGAGGATCACATGGAGAAAGGATGTGGAGATGTTCACAGCTCTGCTGTCAGTCAGATATAACTGATCACAGATGAGGACCAAAAAAGGTTTTTACTCACATTTAAACTGACTTAGCTTAGCCTGTCTGTTAGCCACATGCTAAACAGATGCATCTTCAGAATCTAGAAGATGTGACCGACAGTGTTACCACTGATCAAAAAACTTGGACTGGATTCCACTATATTGTCTAGTTTTATTTTTTATTTTAATTTTAGATCCTACTTGACCCAGAGAACTTTTACTGTTTGTTTAAATGATTTTAAATCATCCTGTGCTCCTTTGTCGTGTGGGGTACCCCAGGGTTCAGTAGTTGGGCTGTTGCTGTTTTCTTTATATTTGCTTCCCCTTGGTTCTATTCTCAGAAAGCATAAAATTACTTTCCACTGCTACGCTGATGATACCCAGATTTATATGCCCCTAAAACATGCTGATGCGAACGCCTTAAAGATGCTAACAAAGTGCACTGATGAAATTAAAGCTTGGATGGCTTTGAATTTCCTGAATTTTAATGAAAATAAGACAGAGGTGATCATTTTTGGTTCGGGTATCACTGGGGGGTCAACCTCTGTGAATCTGGGAACTTTATCCCAGTATGTAAAGCCTGCTGTCACAAATTTGGATGGATGAGAGTCTTAGGTTGGAGGGTCAGATTACTGCTGTGGTGAAATCCAGTTTCTTTCACCTGAGACAGCTCGCCAAGATTAAAACTATCTTGTCGAAAGATCATTTTGAAGCTGTGATTCATGCCTTTGTAATGACCCGGCTGGATTACTGTAACTCTTTGTATATTGCCATAAACCAGTCCTCATCGGCTCGTCTTCAGCTGGTCCAGAATGCCACCGCACGGCTTTTGACTGGAACACGTAAGAGGGAACACATTACCCCTGTTTAATCTTCATTGCACTGGTTACTTCTTTATTTTAGAATTCATTTAAAAATTCTTTTATTTGTTTTTAAGTCTTTGAATGGCCTTGCTCCATCTTACCTCTCTGAGATATTGCACCTACATTCCCCTTCCAGCGTGCTCAGATCAGCTGACAAACTGCTTTTGGATGTGCCGAGGACTAAGCGGAGGCTTAGGGGGGGACAGAGCCTTTGCTGTGGCAGCCCCTAAACTGTGGAACTCCCTGCCATTGCATATCAGACAGGCCTCCTCGCTGACCACTTTTAAATCTCTTCTTAAGACCCATTTATTTCACCTGGCTTTTGACCAGGTTTGAGATGTTGATTTTAGTCATTGTGTATTTTTTTCTTATTTATCTTTATCTAGTTATTTTATACTATTTTATTATTTGACTTATGATAAACTATGTATTTTATTGTTGCTTTTATCTCATTTGTTACTTTTTTATCTACATTTTGTGTACTGTTGTGTCCTGTTTTTGTTGTTCAGCACTTTGGTCAGAGCCTGCTGCTTTTAAAGTGCTTTATGAATAAAACTGGCTTGGCTTTCACACGACCTCTCACACATGAACTTTGGTCCTACAGTTCATCTGCTGAAGCTTTGACATTTGGGTCCAAATCACACATTAGACATGCTAACTGTAGAATTATTGGATGGAGTCGACTGAGACTGAACCACCATCAGGATGATCTGTGACCTTTGACCTGTATCTACAGCACTGACCTCTGACTCTCAGCTCCACTTGTTTCTCCATCAGGATGCCTCCTCTCTTGTTGGAAACAGTGCAGGTGTAGGTGGAGTTGTCTCCATTTGTGGGGTGTTTCAGGGTCAGACTGAGGTCTCCAGGTTTCTGCAGGTTTCTCTCCATCGTTGTTCGTCCTCTGTAAAAGTCGTCCTGTTCTTCAGGCTGGTCAGAGCTGCTCTGATACACGTGGACCTTCCTCCTGTCACCGTCCGTCCACTCCAGTTGGTGTCTTTGGGCAGGCGAACTATAGTTTTACAGGGCAGCCGGACAGACTCCACCCCTGAATCCACCTCCACCTTGTAACCTGAGATGACAACAAAGCACAACACTGATGACATCAGCAGCAGCTATGATGGTCACATGACCTCCCTGCCCCCTCCTTCTAGTCTCAGATTGTGTGTCAGTTTGTTCCTGATGTGTTCCTGACTCGTTCTTTGGTAACTCGTCACAGCGTCCTGTAAAGAGCTGCAGACATGTTGGATGAAGAGCAGAAGAACAGACACACTGAGCCTCCACAGTCTCACACACATCAGCACAGAAACCATGAAGATCTCATGAGTCTGCTCTGAACATCTGAAGCTCTCCACCACATGACTGAGCACAACTCAAGGAGGAACATTTACTGAAGCTGCTGCAACACTTCCTGTCAGCACATGTTTCCATGGCAGCCTGCTGTTCACCACCACAGAAGAAGAACAGCTGTGTGTAAGATCAGTGCATTGAAGCACACACACAGTTTAGTAAAGTCATGTTGTGGAGCTGTTTCATTGATCAGTGACTGAGTCTGAAGGAGGTTTCCTGGAACGAAACTGGAAGTTTCTCTTCAGCTCTCTGTATCAGCTGAACTCTGAACTCTGTCAGCTTCTGGAAGAAGTTTGTGTGAGCGACAGTCAAGGAACCCCCAGAGGACACCTGTTAACGATCAGCATTATGGGTAGTGTAGTAGGAGAGACTCACCTGACATGAAGTACTGCCGGAAATGAAATAAAAGACCTCCAGAAACCACAAAAAGAATCAGGAGAACCAGGAGAGCTATGGCCCAGGATGGAAACGGTTCTGTGGAGAAACAACATGACATTTTAACACTATTCCACAGCTACAGCACTGACTTTTGACTTTTACCTACATCTCTGACCTTTGACATGCAGCACTACTTTCTGTCTCAGGGTGTCGTTGTCCCTGTGGATGGTGCAGATGTATCCTCCTGTGTCTCTCTGTGTGGGGTGTTTCAGGGTCAGACTGAGGTCTCCAGTTCTCAGCAGGTCTTCATTCATCTTTGTTCGGTCTCTGTAAAGACCGTCCTGTGTGTTAAGCTGGTCTCCTCTGTTTGTGTAAACATGGACCATCATGGGTTCTTGATCAGAGCGAGTCCACTCCACTCTGACGTCCTCAGGCAGGTCAGATTTTGTTTTGCAGGGCAGGATGACAGACTCTGACCCTTTCTCCACCTTCACCTCCATCTGGTGGTCTGAGAGGACAGTAAACCACAATATCAGCTGTAGAAGCAGCAGCAGTCACACTGATGAACTTGAACCCAGTGAGTATGGTCATTCCTGACCTCTGACTCTGTCCTGTGACCAATAATCATCTATAATCGTATTCTCTGGCTCTTTATTTTCCATGGTAACTAAACTGGAACTGATGAAATGTTGCAATGATTGCAAACAACTGAGAGGTCTCTGGAGCTTGAAAAAAGGCGACTGGACTTCTTTTTGTTTCTTGAAGATGTTTCACCTCTCATTGGAAAGGCTTCTTCAGTTCTCAAACCAAAAGGTGGAGAGACCGAGGTATTTAAAGCCCAGTGGGTGTAGTCCCCTGGTTGTGACCCTCTATTGTTCATGTGCATAATCACATGCACCAAGGTGTGAAAGGAGGCGTGGGTCATTACAATCAGTACAATGATTTGGGAAAAGTGTAGGTTTGATACCAAGATTACTTGTGCGATTACTCGACTAGCCGACTAGTCGTCGCCATTGTTACTAGTCGGTATCAGACATACTAGTCGGTTAGCCTAATTATTAAGGTTTCAGTAAACCCAGTGCTGGTAAATGTTTGTCCTAAATGTTATGCAGCCATCTGCCACCAGATGGAGCTGAAGCCCTTACATTATTATAGAAAAATGCCATAACGTAAGCGCACCTCCAAAGAAACACCCTTCCTTCCCTGCATTTCTGTTTTGTACAAAGTAGCGAGAAAACTAGCAGGACAAATGTGTTTGTGCCTTAAAAACACTGAGAGTAGGACCCAGGAGGGAAACAGTGCCAGCATTTTATGTTGTCGGCCTACACCGCATGTAAAACACCGGACACTACTGAAAGGTAATTAACACACGCAATGCACCTGCACAGGTGTTGTTTGGAGTATAATGTGCAGTACGCGCACAGTTAAGCAGTATTTAAAGTGCAGTTCATCATAGAAGAACACAATTAATGGTTTCAGATGCCTTTGTTTTGACAGCTTTTGACATTAAACAGGCAAAAAAATTAATTTTATATCTGAGTGTTAGTTTTAGACTAGTCGGTTAGTCTATTTTTTTCTCTTGTTTAGTCGAATATTAAATTATTCACCAGGAACAGCCCTACTTTGTACACTTTGGAAAATGCTGATAATTGTGAATGAGCCCTTAATGTGCTGGAAAATATTGAAAATGGACCTTGAAAGTGTTTAAAATGTGCTTGAATTTGATCCTGGAAAAGGTGTACTAACCCTGTTCTAAGTTCAGATAAAACTGAAGTTCTTCTATTCAGGCCCACAAATCTTAGAAACATGGTGTCAAACCAGATACTTACTCTGGATGGCATTACTTTGGCCTCCAGTAACACTGAGAAATCTTTGAGTCATTTTTGACCAGGATATGTCTTTCAATGCACATATTAAACAAATATGTAGGACCGCTTTTTTGCATTTTTTTTTTTGCATATTATCAGGCTGTCCTAAAAGCTCCCTGAAAAGCCTTCAGCTGATCCAAAATGCTGCAGCTAGAGTACTGACAGGGACTAGAAAGAGAGAGCAGATTTCTCCCATATTGGCTTCTCTTCATTGGCTCCCTGTTAAATCTAGAATAGAATTTAAAATCCTTATCCTCACATACAAGGTCTTGAATAATCAGGCCCCATCTTATCTCAAAGACCTCATAGGACCATATCACCCCAATAGAGCACTTCGCTCTCAGACTGCTGGCTTACTTGTGGTTCCTCGGATACTTAAGAGCAGAATGGGAGGCAGAGCCTTCAGCTTTCAGGCCCTCTTCTGTGGAACCAGCTCCCAGTTTGGATTCAGGAGACAGACACCCTCTCTATTTTTAAGATTAGGCTTAAAACTTTCCTTTTTGATCAAGCTGGATCAGTGACCCTGAACCATCCCTTAGTTATGCTGCTATAGGCCTAGGCTGCTGGGGGGTTCCCATAATGCACTATTTCTTTTAATTCACCTCTTTTTACTCTAAATGTGTTAGATGTTGCTGCTGATTTCATCAGGTGTGTCAGAACTATATAGGAAATCTTCCCTTCAGTTTGACCTCTGACCTTTGTCTACAGCAGTGGTTCCCAAAGTCTGGGCTGCAGCCGCTTAGTGGGCTGTGAAGGTACTGCAGTCGGAGCCACAGCAATAACAGAAATTCTGCTTGAAAATACTCAAGTATGCAGAGTTACATATTTATATAAAGGTATTTATTCATAAAAAGTGAATTAAAGCTGGTAACAGGAGGCTGTTAGTTTGTGATATTACTCATTACTCTGTCCTAAATTTACTGCTCGTGTACTGAAGTTTGTGTCCCAGCAGCAGGTGGGTCACATGTTGGCATTAGTACAAATGACTGGCTATCATTAGCAGTTTATAGCCGATAGCCTGTGTTGTTTGAGTTTTTGAATCAAATTTTCTGTTTTTTTTAAGTGGGCTGCAGCAGTTTTGACTTTGGGAACCACTGGTCTACAGCACTGACTTTGGTCTGTGAGTACAGCAGGTGTTTGGGTTTGTTGCTGACCTTTGACCTGCAGCTGTAGGTCTCCCAGTCTCCGTTCTAATGTTCCATCAGTAATGGAGCAGGTGTAGTTGCCGCTGTCAGTCAGCTGTGGTGTTCTCAGAGTGAGGCTGAAGTCTCCAGTATCCAGAGCATCAGGCCTCAGTGACGTGCGCCCGCTGTAACGCTGGTTCTGCCCTTTAAGATCATCTACTCCTTCTTGTTGGAGGTGCACAGATCTGGGATCAAGATCACTGCGAGTCCACATCACAGTGAGGTCCTCGGGTACAAAGCCTGAGTACTGACAGGGCAGCAGGACAGACTTTTCCTCCTTATTCACCTCCACCACCACAGCCAGGGCATGCTGGGAAACTGAGGACACACAAACAGAATCACAAATTAAACTTGCTGAAGTGCAGTTGTGGTCTGCAGTTGTTGTTGCTGATGCAGGAGTGTTGATAGTGTTGCTCTCACAGCTTGTTGGGCTGCAGTAACAGCTGATAGAGAGGAACAGTCCAACCCTCATTCACAGAACAGCAGAACCAACAGTAAAGCAGCTGCAGAGACACAAGAGGCTGTCGCACATCTATGGACTCACTGAGGCATATTACACCTGCCAGTCTGCTCCAGATAACCACACACACACACACACACACACACACACACACACACCACCACACACACACACACACACACAGTGAGAGAGGAGAAAACAGTGAGAGCTACACTATGACAACCACAGCACCACCAGAATCCTTTTTGATCACCAGGCCAAAAAAGTTGGTATCAGAGGTCGAGACCTGTGCAGAGCAGCAGCAGCATGACCCCACAGCTGCAGTCCAGCAGTCAGGAATGAGTCCATCAGAGGGACAGCTCAGAGTCAGAGAAGCTGAGAAGGTTAGGACATGTGCAGAGGAGGGAGGGTGGAGATGGAGCTGCAGGCAGGAGGAGCAGAGGAAGACCTCAGAGGAGGTTCACGGATGAAGGCGGACATGCAGAGGGTTGGTGTGACAGAGGAGGATGCTGGGATGGGGGAAATGGAGGGAAGATGAGCTGCTGTGGCGCCCCCTAAAGGTAACATCTGGAAAAAGATGTCCCTGCTTTCCACTAGTGCTTGAAGATAGCTTCTGTTTTTGGATTTTAGGCTGAGAGCATGAAGAGAGTCACAGAGACACACATGCAAACATGATGTGATCTCTGTGTATCAGCTGAGTCGTGTATTTAAGGTTCTGTGAGGTAAGAAAAACAGACTGTGTGTAATCAGCACATCGTTAGTGGATCAACCACCATGAATTCATATTTCAGACATGCTAACAGAAGCCAGCAAACATCATATTAATCATATTAACCAGGACCAACTAATTAATTGTAAGTTTTTTATGAGTTTGTGTTGAGTTTAAGGTCATGCAGCTCTCATAGTTTGTTGTTTTGTCTAAAACGTGAGAATGGAGAAATTATTGTGTTTCTAACAGTTAAAGTATTCACGATGTTGATTCAGCGGCTCCTGAAAACAGCGTCACCGGTTAATCTGCTGTAGTTACTGAGCTCTGCAGGCGGGAGGGTCCGATCTTTGACCCCCCCACAGTTAAAGCCGCGCAGCACTGACTCTGTATTTTCCATGAAATCAGAGGAGCGAGCTGCGCCTCACCTGCTGCAGGTGATGCAGGCTCACACGGAGCTTCTTACCAATCAGAAGGAGCAGGAACACCACCAACATCTTCATCCTCCTTTAAAGAGCTCAAACCACCACAAAGTCCTCCATTTACCGAACGAACGCTCACCTGCAGCTCCGACCACCTGTGTGACCCAAAGAGAAACGCTTACTTTCAGTTTAAAAGAAAGTCTCCGGGTGTGTGTGTGTGTGTGTGTGCAGATGGTGATGAGTGTAACTGACCTTTAGACAGTGCAGTCAGGGGAGGCAGGAGAGCACAAGTAAAACATTAACAATTATAA